>NC_034602.1:64583518-64687522 GCF_900095145.1 Mus pahari
GAAACCCTGTCTCGAAAAATACAAAAACAAAAACAAAACAAAAAACAAAAAAAAAAAAGGAAGAAACAGTTTTAGATTTAATAAGGAATATTGTAAATGGGAGGATTCTAAAAGTTGGTCAAAACATAGCATAGATAGACACATGGAGGGAGGAAGGGTTTAAGAGATCACTGTACAAGATAGGGTCTATAGTAAATAACAATGTACTGCACACTTGGAAATTGCTGCTAGCACAGATTCCAAATTCAATCTGCCTATGAGAAGTGAATGGATATGCCAGTCTAATGTAATCACTTCGTAAGTACCCACATTTCAAACAGAACAGCACAATGTCGTTCACTATAAATATAATTTGTGTTTACCAGGAATTGGTAAAGATTTAAAGTATGAAGTTGTCACAGGGTTTCTCATATATTTCTGTATGCCCTTTTCCTTACCGTTCACATCTGACGTCCACACGGCACAGCACGCTGTGACCAAACACCTCATACAGAGTGCCTTTTAAACACTGAAATTAGCTATCTTAAAATGCCTTAGCTTAAGGGTTGAGGGCTTCTCTAGCATGTGGAGGTCCTGTGTTAAACCCCAGTCAGAATGTGGTTAGTTTACGTCAGTAAGTACATCCCACTATTATGTAGCCATTGCCACTGTCTGAAGAGCCAAAGTTTGCAAAAACCGAAACTCTATTCATAAAACAAGAGCTCCCCGCCCTCCCACCCCAAGCCCCTGTCAATCCACGCTGTATCTCTAGGAGCCTGTGTACTCTGGGTACCTGCCATGTGTACAACCATACAGTGTTTTGTCCTTTTGTGACCAGCACAATGTGTTCAAGGCTTTATAGTCAGCATCCTCAACCAGGTTACAAAGGAACAGATGTCACATCCCAGGCCTCCCGTGCTTCATTCTTGATTCTCATCGACTCTCCACTGCAGTGGGTCCTGGCCCAGTCAGTTTGAAGTCCTGGGACCTCATCCTCAAATCCTCAGCACCTGAAATCTACAACTCCTTAGGAGACGTTTCACAAAGCCTAACTACTGGCAGTCCCTGTCCTGAGCAGTTGTATACATCTTACTTCACGTTTGTGACTTCCTTACAAGGCACGGACTAGCTTATGTGACTGCTTTACAGAGCCCCCCAGTCCCGGAAGGTGCAGTGACTTTCAAAGGGACTCCAGTTACCACAGGCAGTCCCGGAATTAGAATCTCTGAAGTCCCAAACATCCTGTGGCATCGCTCAGTTCCTGCCTGTGCTGGCTCTCCTTCTGTGGGGTAGCTGTTACTCCTAATACACCCACAGATAAACACATTTCTTCGCTGAACTACAGCTGAGGCTGTTTCCTCTTGGCCTCTCTCTCCACTGCACTGTTTGTCAGTTTGAGCCTCGTGGGACCCAGCATCTCTGAGCCGTGTCTGAGCTTAGAGGCTCCTGATCCTCATGGCTTCTTGGCTGGCTGGCACGAGCCTACCCTTCCCATCTTTTCATCATACATCAGTAGGGATCTACTTTGTAGTTTCAACATCCGCTAGTCTTCTCAGTCATTAACGTTTCAGCTAAACACAATGATCCAAGCCAACTAAGATTTTACTTTGTTGGAAGTACATGATAATTCGATGTCTCCACCACCATATTCCTTTGACTTGGAGTAACAGAAGACATTTATAGTTGGGAAACACCACCACTGCTCCAAGAGCGGCGCAAATGTCATAAGGGTGTGGGTGCTGATGTTTGGCTGTGCAGAGGGGACTGTTGGCATTTTATGTGTTGGGTGCAAAAGACATTCTCTGTGACAGGTGAAGAGTTGACGGCTGGGTAGGGAGCAGGCAGGTGCCTAGGATGACAGGGTCAACGGAAAAGCATGCACATCTAAGCACACAGGTGCCTTTGGTTGCATCTCGCAGCTGAGCTTTAGCGTCTGATCTTCCATCGCCACTGCGGGGCGAACAGGTGATCGGGTGTGAGCGCATGGATGTGTTTAGTATGTGTGCAGCTGTGACTGGCTGCCTTAGAAGACAGATGCTTTTATACATTCTTCACTGGGAAACAGGAAGCTCCCACAGAGGTGGTCAGGACCCTGCAGTGATGTGACAGGATGTCTGATTTACAGTCACTTCGCTATAAGACAGAACCAGGCAGTGTGAGGATGGAGCAGCTGCTAGAGGGACTTTCAGCAGACTGCATGTGGGGGTGTGCGTGCATCTATGCAAGAGAGAGGTGGGGGAACTGCGTACACTAGGTATCTCACGTCCAGACAACCGACTGGTACTTGGAGTGATGTCATAAAACACATCCACATGTAAGTTCTAAATCTCATAGCTTGCTGCTTCTACCCAAGAGCAGGAAAATGGCTTGCAAATTACAGTTCATGATAGAACATGACACTTTTGAACTTATAAAGGCCATTCTCAAATATTCCATTTTGTCTTTCAGGCACACAGGATGCTGTGTGTATGTACTGAACTTGGCTGTGGTCTGACTGCCTCTGCCTGGTGGAAAGCAAGCTGAGGTCACGGGCACTCCTTCCAGGAAGAGTGTGAACAGCCAGTCTGTAATTTGTGGCTCTTCTCTGGAGCTGCGGCAATTTCAGATACCCTGCCCTGCCTGAGTCCAGGAGAGACTATGGTGAGCAGAGCCCTCTGCTGGCTGGAGTCGGGAATGCAGTGAATGAGGCCTGACAGGTTTCTTAAGGCTCTGTATGGAAAGGGCTGATTGTGTCACTGAAGCAAAAGCTAGTCTCTAGTGACAACATGGGGTGACAGCACAATTCAAGAAAATATGAATAGCTGGGAGCCTGGGGATGAAGACAACACAAAAAAGTGAAAATGAATGGGAAGGACAATGGACTTTCTCTGGCCATACTCAGGTACAAGCTTGGACTTATAAAGGCATTCTGAGAAAGAGGCAGCAGTGTGCTGGGCTCCTTACACTCAGAACACACACCTGCTGTGTCACACTGGTGGACAGAACTGGTTAGGAGTGGGGCATGAGGAGGAGGAAGAAGAGGAGGAGGAGGAGGAGAAGGTGTGGTTGTAGTGGTGGTGGCGGCAATAGCCACAGGGCAGTCATATACAATTGAGGCTGTCCTTTGCCTGTCTGTATCCTCTTTATCCCCGTCCGTCTTCTTTTAAGTAAAAAGTAGCATCTCTGAACTCAGCAAGGGCTGCCCAGGACCACAGCAACCCTGGTACTGACTGGTTCAGCCAGGTAAGGGTGACTGCAGCACAGACTGGACACACAGAGCCCAGGGACTTACAACAGAGCTGGGCTGAGTCAGGTCAGAGTCAGTGGGCCTCTGGGATGAAAGGCCCCTCCCTGTGGCTATGGGGGAGGGAGAGCATTTATAGGAGAGCGGGCCTCTCTGGCCACCCAGCCCTCCAGCTTCCAGCAGCTTCACACCTCTCCAGAGAGAGTGCTGAGAGGTTTTAGCATGGACTCTGGGGACAGGTGGTTGAGGTCCTGCCTGAGCTTGGTAACATCGGCAAACTATTGTGTGCTTCTGTTTTCTCATGGAGGGCCATGAGAGGGAGTGGCAGTAACCGAATGACCTCCAATCAATAGAGTCCAAGGTAAAAGCTCTTACCATGAGCCTTGTACACGCTACGCTACTTCCATGGTGGTTTTCATTCTTCCCAACCCCCTTAGCTCCTCCAGGGCATGAGGGTGGGGGTGAGTGGTAGTGGGCATTCTGCCTCTCTATTTAGTGAGTCACGGCTTTGCTAAGGGTCTGAAGGGGCTGCTTACACCTGACTAGGCGCTGGAGGACAGGCTGTAGCACCATTTATGGACTAGAATACTTGTTTAGGGCATGTGGCATCCCATCAGTGTGAAGTGTCTACCATATTACACCCTAAGGTGGATGGAGAAGGTTTGAATCCTAGAGGTCATTGCAGGGTGGTACTTACTTATATTCTGTCTGCACCCACGAGTGCTGAAAATGACCTACGCAAAGTAAGCTCTTTGGTTCATCCCTATGCTGTCCTTACAGCTGTAGTTAGGTGCAGAAGATGCCCATTAATTCTTCATGGAGACGCTGGGTGAAGGACTAGCACAGTGTTGTTAGGAGGGCAATGGGGAGAGGAAATAGTCACGATAAGTGAGGGAGAAAGGCTTGAGGCTACCATGACAACGCAAGGGGGTGGTCCAGAAGCTGTAAGGGCCATGGCTGAGACAGAGTGTCCTCACAGATCAGACATGGTTCTGCAGAGGGTTTGCCACTGTTCTCCCTGGCTTTGGACCCAGCGTTTAGATGAGAGTCAAGGCACTGGCAAGTACTCCCATCAGGACCAGGACCATCTGAGCCCAACCCTCCCATGTGGAAAGTGGAAGCACTGGATGTCTCAGGGTGCTTGGGAGGATTAAATGCTAGGATGAGCTGGATGTGATGGCCTATGCCTATAATCCTAGCATTGGGGGTACATGAGTACTGAGGCAGGTACATGAGTTTGAGGCCGGCCTGTGAAACAGAGAGTTCTGAGCTAGACTGGACTCCACAGAGAGAACTTGTCTCAACAAAACAGAATAAAACAAAACAAAACACTGGCAAAGAGCAGGCAGCGTGACGCTGGCATGGGGCCAACTCTCGGCAAACAGAAGCTACGTTTTGAAGGTATCGAATCGGGCAGGCGGTTTACTTCTTTAAAGTTTGTTTTCAGGTTGTTTTTCTAGCTACTGGATGCTTACTGCCATTGCTTTTGGATGTTTAACAAGACGTACTCTGCTCTAAAAGGAGCAAAGAAACTAGCAGAGGCAGCCGGCCCGATAAATATGGTCTGAACCTGAACGGTGGCACTGTGTGCTTAAAGAGCGGGCTTAGGAGTAAGGCCCCAGAGCTCTCTGCCTCTGGCCCTCGAGAGAGCCAGCAGTGAAAGGCGGTAGGTTTGGTGAGTATCTCGTGGGGGAAGAGACTCAATTCTTAACAGAACAGTTAAAAGTAAGATAATATAGAAAAGGCATCATTAAATTTAAAAGTGCTAAGGAAATCTAATGTTCTGCTTAACTTCCCCTGGGTGAAGGGGGCTTCCCTGGAGCAGAGGTGTGTGACAAATGTCCATCTGCATAGGCGTGCCAGAGGCCTGGCCAATGACACAGCTTTTATTTCCGCTGGCTCCTCTATCTTCAGGACATTCTGGGCTTATTTTTACAGAAAAAGGATACACAATCGGATTTCTTTTTAAAAATGTGTTATTAGAACTTCACACATATATGAAGTTTTTTGTATTTCATTGTTTCAAATGCACACAGATACAGTGAGGAGATATCCCCATCAGTCAAAGACTTTATTTACTAAGAGCACTTCATTTTCCTTCATTTGAGAGGTGTCACCAATCCTGAGATAAGGAGCCCAGCCTTTCCAGACAGCAGACTGCTACAGAGAGAGAACGCAAACACAGGTCTGGCATTTGTCTTGCCTCTGGACATTGTCACTGGGAAATGGCCAATACCAATTACTTTACGCTCAAGAGGAATATACACATACTTTGTGAATCTAAAACATGTTTACTTTCCTTTTGAAGGCAGTTGAAGACACACATGTCAAGATATCTGTGTTTCTTGCCGGATCCCACATCACCTCTCAGCACACCCACCCAATCAAAAGCTTCCTCTCCTATCATCCTCCCCACTCGTTCTTGGTTCCCCAGCATCTTTCTCCATCTTTGTTTCGCGCTTCCCTTCTGGGTTTTCATCATCCTGCATTAATTCTTCCTCACCCTGTCCAGGGCTGCACACAGCCTAGGTCTCAGGCCAGCCTAGGTCACAGTGGCTAGCTGAGGTAGACTGTCTTCTGGGGAGGAAAGCGCAGCCCGCTTCCACCCCTCCACCACCTCTCAGAATACAAATATGATTACTTAGAACCCTGAGCTCCCATGACAATGACGGCAGTGAACGCGGCAGGTCCCAGCCCCAAGTAAGTCCTGGGTACAATCCTTTCCATTTCATAGCTGATAGGGTTCAGAGGTAATGAGTCATCTGCCCAGGGCACAACTCACATGTCCTTCTCTTGGAGACAGAATTGCATGGGAGCGGTGCTCAAAGAGGGGCTGCTGGGCTTGAGAATTCAATGAATACTGTCGTGTGAAGAGGTCTGGTGGGGGTGCAACAAAGCAGCGTGTAATTATGTCCATCAGACCTGAGCACGAAGCTTACAAGAGCAGGAGGAACACACCAGGCCCTTCATGTCATACTCACATCCCGCCGAGGTCCATGTCATCTGCTTCCGTTTCTCTGCACACCTGATTCCTGTCCATCCTTCTGTGGCAGGTGCTCATCCTTTGTTACTCTGGAGGTCACGGCACCTTCCGCTGCACTTCGCCCAGTTTCTGACATCTTTCTACACATGCTCTCTGTGCTGTGCCGTGGGACCTTTGAGAGCTTGGCTCAGGGTCCTCTCCATTCCTAGCCTGTACTTGGAGTGGTGCCCAGCACCCGGAAGGTATTTAGCTGGAGTATGCAGAAAATGGACTGAATTGACATGGAGTTGGCTCAGTTTATAAATAAACATCGTTTAAAAATTCACCTCCATTTTTCTATGGCATACTGGTTTAAGAGTATCTCCCTGGCAATGAAAGAATTCTGGTTTGGACGCCTGACAGTCTAACTGGAAACTTGGATCCACTGCCTTGCCTGTAAGAACAGCATGGCACTTTATTAGGAAAGAGTTTAGGATTCCAATCCAGATAAAAACCCACAAGAAAATGGTGTGTTCAGATAGAAACTGGTGAGGGATCAGAAAGTTCACGTTCACTTTGCAGTGGTTCTCAACCTTCCTAAGGTTGCAACCTTTTCGTAGAGGTCCTCATGCTGTGGTGACCTCTAACCATACAATTATTTACATTACTACTTCATAACTGTAAATTCACTACTGTTATGAATAGTAATATAAATATATGATATGCAGATGATCTCAGGCAACCCACAGGTTGAGAACAGCTGCTTTAAGGCATCTCACAAAACATAACCATTCGTATTAGTTGAGACCTTTGCTGTCAGCGTACACATCTCATTTCAAAGTTTGCACATTCCTGTCCTAGGAAATATTTTCCAGTGGGCCAGTGGCTAACCTCTTCTATTATTTCAGGATTAGCTCTGGTAGAGATTTATTGAAAGACAAATTCAAGAGAGTCGCTATCTTTCCAAAGGAAACAAGAGGAGAGCTAGAAACACACACATGCCTTTGAATGCACAGGCAAAAATCTAAGCTCCAGAGGTCCAACAACATCAAATCGTGCAGTCCTCAGAAGAGGGGATGGCATGAAGGAGAGCTCTGAGTTATCAAGCACATGGAGCAGGGACAGTGTGAGGCAGTCACAGGCTTAGGGGACTACCATCAAGCCTCAGCGGCATCCCAAGACTGAAACTACCATCACAGCCTCAGTGGCATCCCAAGACTAAAACCACCATCACAGCCTCAGTGGCATCCCAAGACTAAAACCACCATCACAGCCTCAGCAGCATCCCAAGAGTAAAACAAAGCAGTGGAGGGTGGCGCACAGGGAAGTTCTGCATCCTGATCTGCTTTCAGGCTCAAGTCCCAGGAGCTGGGAGGAGAATGGCAGCAAGTGAAGGAGCTTGCAGTGATGGAGGCTGAGGAGCACAGCTGGAGTGACGTGTGTGGAGAGAGTGTGGTGCTGGGACCAAATTCTGATCCCAGCCAGAGCAATGACTGCTCTTAACTGCTGGGCCATCTCTCCAAACCCCCCAAACTCTTTTTGAGGGCAGGTCCTGATTAGCTCAGGCTGACCTTGAACTTGCTATGTAGCTGAAGATGATCCTCCTGCTTCTCCTTTCCAAGTCCTGGGACTATAAGCACATGCCATCATCCTTAGTCTGACATACACATATGTCATCATTGCAACCAAGAAGATTGGGCAATAAGGACTTAGAGGTAAGGAGGAGGGAGGGAATCAAAGATGAGTCCTGGGTAGATGGTGGTGTTGTTCATAGATGGGACAATACCAGTACAAGGAACCAACAGACTGGTTTTAGACACGAGGTCATGTGAGACTAGAAACCGAGCAGTGGCTATGTCACTGCAAGGTGTGGCACTGAGAAGCACTGAGAAGGCATGGCTGTCATTATTAGCATCACTGCCCCTATCACTATCAACCACAGAGAGCTGTCAGGACCAGGGGAAGCAGTGCAGAATGGGGAAGCTGGTTTGCCTATGCTGTGAGTGTCAAACACATTTATTGGCAAATTGGTTCAAATGCCACGAACGCTGATGATAGACTGGTTTGATGGCTTGTTCTGTAACTCCATGGAGGCCTGCTCAGGAATAATGCTACCACAGAATTGTTATTGCATGTTTCCGTCCTTCAAAAGTAAAGAACTTTAAAGCATAATAAACACTGATCAGCGTAAACAGCATTCCTACTAGAGCATGTGTTCTCTGGATGGTATTTATGCCTTAGATGGATGCATCTTAGATGGTAAATACCAGGAGAAAAGCTACGTTAGCCACCAGTGGACACAGTATCATCCTAAGTAAGCAAAGCTTATCTTGATGGTGTTCTAAGCTCTTTCACCAGGCAGTGAGCTCTTATACTCCTCTACTGCCCTCCGCTGTTCAAGAGGAGTCAGCAGCCAGCTAAGACTGCAGTGCGGCCAGTGTGTGGTGGCAGAGCTGGGCGGAGGGTGGGGGAGCAGCGAGCTTTATGCTCTCTGTCTCTGCTTCATCCAGATTTATCTCAGGACAGGAAGGTACACATGACAGACACAGTTTAAAATAACGATCCACATGGGGAAACACATACTTTTGAAAAACACATTGTGGTCACAATTTATGATCAGCATTCCTTGCTCTCCCATTGAGGCCATTTTAATTGAGTTCCAATGTGAGCTACTGGATCTCTGACTTTACTGTGATGGCTTTTGACAATGACATATTTTGGCTTATACAAGGTATAAGTTTTCACCCTGCAATCTGGACACTGCCAGACAAGTCTTCAAAGGCAAGTGTACAACAGATTCAGCAAACCAAAACCAATGCTTCACTCATTTCCCACGTCTCATTGCCAACACTGTAGATCTGGTTCATGGTGGATACACCCAATCTATGTCACAGCAGTCATCTGTAGGAAGGAGCACCTATGACTCTCTTTCTGCTGCATGTGAAGGACTTACTCATGTTGTAGCCTGGGTCCCAAACCGGAAGTCAGTGATGCCACTCAGCCTGGTAGGGAATGTTTCTATGTTGTAAAGGCGACAAAATAATTTTATGATTGTAGTTGAGTATGTGTTCAAAGAAGATGCATTTACTAATTTATCTCAGTGAACACTCATCTCAAATCCTGATAGTTAAACTAAAATGTTTCAATGACAGTTATTGTCTAGGTAACTGCTAGTTTCTCTGTGTGTAGAATTGCAAGGCCTACATAGAGGGTCTCTTCCAACCAATAACTTGTCAGTTTTAACATTAGTAAGACTGGAGACCCATTCAGATAACGATCATGTGACCTCCATTGACCAAGGGAAGCTAGTCACAAGTAGAGAGTGTCTCATCACCTGAGCCCAGCCTCTTAAACTGAGGGTTGCACCCCATGTGGGGCCTGTTCCTGAAGTGTGGGCTACAGGAAAGTTGGCAACAGGAAAAGGGGTTCAGAAGGTACAAGAACCAAAAATGAGTTTAAACCCCA
Organism: Mus pahari; assembly: GCF_900095145.1. Taxonomy (NCBI): domain Eukaryota; kingdom Metazoa; phylum Chordata; class Mammalia; order Rodentia; family Muridae; genus Mus; species Mus pahari. The sequence goes on from NC_034602.1 coordinate 64,593,148, forward strand.
ATGTATGAATCCAGGGTGTTTCTAACAGTGCTTGTTGGAGTTACATTTCTAAGCAACTTCACTGCAGCCTTGGCACTGAATGCACAACACACAGTTACCATGTGTGTCTTCACACTTCTCAACGCCAGGAAGGGAAACCTGGGGGAACAGTGAGCAGTCACAAAAGCTGGACTTACTCATGTTGTAGCCTGGCTCCCAAACAGGAAGTCAGTGATGTCACTTAGCCCGGTAGGGAGTTAACCCAAAGGAGCTCTTTGTCAGTTATCTTTATATTAAAACAAAAGGATGGAATATATGATAGTACAACTACTACGAACAAGTTGGGGAATTTGAGTACAGGTATATCTTTAAAGGTAACCTTTTCTGCTGCCCTATAAAAACTTCACTACCAGGCCAAGAACCCATCCTAGATAAAGGGGCTCTATGAGCAGTGCTCTGAAAATTCAAGGTGCATTTTAATTCTTTTTCAGGGAAGCAAAAAGTGTCACATGGTGACTGACACTGGCACAACCCCAGTGGGAATGCACTTGGAAAGGCTCACAGATTTAAGTTTCTCTGAGACAAGGGTCCTATGGGTGAGTACACAAAGCCTAAAAGAGACCAAGCTGAGACAAAATGAATGGCAAAAGGTTTATAAAACAGGATTCCTGAGCAAGATGTGGTAATTCTTGCTGAGTCAGAGAGAGCCACACCCAGCCATATGCAGTGCTTAACCCCAGGGTCTGAGTATTTAACTTTGAATCCTCTTTGTTTTGTGGTCTGTCTTCAGTTTTCCCCAAGCCTCTATAAAACAATGAAGCTGGCTTTTGTACCTTCCCCAACAATGGTGACAGTGGAAAGTGATTCTGCTTACCTGCCTGTTTGCCCTTTATAAGTCAATGTGTGAACAAGTATTGAGCCCTTCTGAAACTTATTAAGCTGAATTCTGTAGCCTAGAGCACTTTTTTTTTTTTTTTTATAACTAAATAAAAAAAGCTATGGAGAGTTTTGAGACGACATGGGTATTTAAACACAGAGCTTATTTAATTGGGATGTAATTAAGTCTCAGACAGTTTATGCTTTCCAATTTCTCTCGGGTCTTAGAGAGTATTGATCGTAACGCACTTATTTAATACTGTCTGACTGCACGACTGTTCCCTGTAAAGGGGAGATCCTGGCCGAGCTGTCCTGGCTCTGGAAAGCTGGGCAAAGCATTCAGCATGCATTAGTGAAAACATATGAGCATGCCCGGCATTCTACAGAGGCCTGGACTGGGCCCTTCTTACTGCAGCACAATCATTTTATTTATTTCCAATAAATATTTCTTTCATTTGGCATACAGCTTAGCACCATATTTTATTAATTAGTCTTATGTTTCATCCTAAATACTAAAATAGAAGCCTTTCAAGTTCCTCAGGACCTGAGATGCATTCTCAGTGGCTCGCTAATGCCACCTTGGGGACTTTGGGGACTGGAGGGTGATACTGGATGTGTGTCTAGTGGTATACAAAACCACCTTACAAAACAACGTTTTATTAATAAATCACACCCCAAAGGTGTTTGCAAAATTTCCTTTAGAAGATTGCAAAACACCAGATGTAATTTTTTGTTGTTGTTATTGGTTTAAAAATTAGCTTAGAAACACAAATATTGAGTATTTATGATTTTAGAAGACTAGAGAATCTGTCTGGAATTCTGGGTCAAAGACAGCACTCTACGATCAAGTTAGCTTTAAAAATGTTTTTCCAAATATGTAACAGATGTCGCCACAATGTCACTTATGTTTACCCCTGCCACAAAGAATCTCTCAGCACACCAGAGCATGTCCTCAGATAAAGAAAACAAGCAGGAAAGCTGGGGCCACTTAAAATGGTGCAGGAATTGCCCAGACATGACTTTTCCTATGCCAGCGAGGGCATAGGAGTGACAGGCCATCCTCTACATACTCTGCTTCCCTTGCTCTCTCAGCCTCTCTTGAGTTTGCAAGGTGTCAGGGAGGCAGGTGCACCCACTTTTGCCAACATAGAAGGCAGCATTCTCCAGCCTCTCTCTCCCTGGTGATTAGAAAAGAAAATCCTATCAGGTGTTCTTAAAGCTGTGTAAGGCTTTGGAGGATTCCTCCCCACCCCTGCCCCACCCCAGCTTCCTGCTTTGTGTCCCGGAATCTTGTTCTGCAAACTTGCAGCTGACACTGAAGCATCAAGTTCAAGCCCTATGCTATCTAAGAGATGAAGGATCTGCGTCCTGTGTGCTGTGGGGATACACACACATCTCGTTCCGCAAAGGGAGGATTTGTCAAGATGCACTGAGAAAAACATCTAACTTGAAATTTAAAATGTCTAGACTATGAGGAAGAATTTGTGATGGGAAGAGAAAACAAAAGTCTGAACCGCGTGAGACGTTATACGGGCAGTTTTTAAGGTTTCCGGTGGGGATTTCACGTAGGAAATCCACCCAATGCTTTGTGAGAAAACAGGGCTCTGAGCATGATGCCTTGTGATTTTCTGTCGAAAAACAGGCAGAGGTGGAGAGGATTTTGTGGTGAGCGATCAATGTCCTGTCCCTCCCCACTTACTGAGGCTGGCGTTTTTTTTTTTGAACAGAGTTGAACAAACTCCGATATGTTCTGTTGGCCTTTCTTTCCCACAAGCATTTCTCCTCAGGATGTTTCTCCACACACACAATGCTCTAACCAAGCTATTCAACAGAAGTGTTTTTCTAGGTTCCATTTTGTTTTCTTATCTTTCTGTGGAGGTCTCTAGAGGACAGGGCCCTACCTAGTTTCTCTTTAAACGGGTTTACGGAAAGGTGGGTTTAAGGAGGGCTGTCAGCATTCACACATACCCTCCAAAGCCAGAATAACTGTCAGGAGCTCACTCCATGACTCCAGGCTGTAGCTGGGGGAACAGAAAGAGAGAAGCCAAGATCCAGGCAAGGAGTGGCTCCTAAGACCCCTCCCCCCACCAAGGGACAACAGGGGAAGATACAGGTTGGAGGACTTGTTGAGACCAAGGAGTGCTGCGATGTCAACATATGACAAGTGCCAGAGATGAGCCCTGCAGTCCTCTCCTTCTTCACAGGGGTCTCAGCTGTATGGAAGGGGAAGATAGAAGGCGTTAGCCATACCTTTCCCTTGCACTGCAGCAGGCAATCCTGGGAAACAGAACGTGCCTTAACCCTGAGAGACGCTCACAGCTTTGGTGATATCGGAACTGGACATATACATAACTGGATTGAAATGTTAGTGCATTCTAAGTGTGGCTGGACAACGGTGGCCTGGCTAGCTCAAATTTTCATTGCAGGTGAAAGCAAAGAACCACTCACCGCACAGTTTAAGTCACAGTGAGGAACAGAGCAATGTGCTCTGCAGTTTTGCCTCCGGAGTCATGTTTGCCTCATGTACATGCTTCCCTTTGGGGACAGAGAAAAGATTTGAGATTGGAGGATGCACTGCAGGAGAATGGCTCCATCTGATACTCCGGATTTCTAAGTATTAAAAATAATCAGAAAAAAACAAGACAGGCTTCAATTGATGCAACACACTGTCTTTGTTTTTATTTAATAGACTAGCTTCCTCCTAAACTGCAGTAGAACCTTGAAGTAGAAATTCCATCCCCCGAGGGATGCCATACCATTTTGCTAGCATTTCTTGGAGTGCATGGCAGATTTTATTCTATTTCTGCACCAGTTTCTCTTTCCATAAAACAACTCAGAGACAGTGAAGGCTCCACTTCCATTTTCCCATATGATAAATGCACCTGAGTGATTTTTCATTTGGCTACTCTTCCTGATTTAATCTCACCATCTCCTTCCCCACATTTTGGATGATGCAATGACCTTCCTTCCTTCCTTCCTTCCTTCCTTCCTTCCTTCCTTCCTTCCTTCCTTCCTTCCTTCCTTCCTGCTTCTATATATATATTTAGCATTATTTTATGCCACATGAAAACAAAGGCACTTAGTTGCCTCCTTGCTCTAAATATAGGCGGCTCCTGATTTGCTTGGTTTGATTTCTTAGTTTCTAATTTTCCAAGGGTGCATGAGTGAGATGGAGTCAGTAGAAATTAACTTGTTTTTCTTGCCCCTTTCTGGTGGTAGGCGTCCACAACAGTGCACTCTTATGCAATGCTGGTCGGTGGCCGCAAACGCAGCTCCTGGGTAGCCACATGGTCCTGAAGGGAAACAGTGGCACTCTATGATGCTGTGTGTCCCAGCTGTAGAAGATGATGGTGGGCTGTACGTGATAATGCAGTTCTATCACCCTGGGTTCTCTCCCTATAGCACAGCTCATTCATCCTAAATGCATTTTCAGTGTAAGGTCTTTTCAGTTACCATGTGCTTCCCAGGCTATTACTTGCTGTAAGCTGAAGGGCACATGTGCCGCAGACATTTCATTTCCAGCGGTCACAGAATCTCGGGAGGATCACAGCAGCATTCCCGTTCTACATGAGAAACGGGAGCCACAGAGATGCCAGGTTAGTGATCCTGGCTAATTGGTTAACACGGGAGGAAGCGATCTCCTAACCCGGGTACCTATTTGTTTCATATATAGTAAAGAGAGGGGGCAATTAGTTAAATGAGTAGGACATTTAGTTGATGTCCCTAGTTATGTGAGTGACACACGGCAGTCCTTTAATGCCCTTTGGGGAAATAAACATCCACTTATTGATCACAAGGGGATCACTATAGAAAAAGTACATGGGGTGATTTTAAAAAACGCTATGACTAGGAACATACTCTGAGTTTTGCCTTTATTCACACTGTAATTTCCTGTATAATATATATCACACACTACACAATACAACACGGTACAACGTGATATACTGTAGTATTTTAGCATGGAACTGTTCTCACTCAGGGCTTTGTTAGACCCCCTGGTTTGTTTGCTTCGAGTACAATGTGAGAAGTGGAGAGAATGGGCACCGCCTGCTCCCAGAGTTGCCTGTAAGAGTGCAGCAGTGCCTGCTCAGACCAACGTGCTCTTTTGCCAGACACAATCTTATCCTGTAACTTGGCATTACATTTTTATGCATTTTCTTTCTTTCACATTTTTTAAAATTTCTTTTCATTATGCCTGATCATTTTGTTTTGTGAAAGTCTCCCCTCCTTTGTTAGGTGACATCTGCAATCTTGTTGGCCTGATTCTCTCCGTCCTCATAGCTCCCTCCAGACATTTCCAAGACGGCCTTCCCTTGCCCTGCCTTCATGTCGCACATTCTGGCCTTAGCCCCCTGACTCCCTCCCTCTCAGCCCGCACGCCTTTTCCCACGCCTTCTTCCCCTCCCACTCATCCCTGCTGCATGTCTGTGTAAGCTGGAAATGACCTATCGTTCATCTGAATGCTCTCAGATAATCTGCTGTGGCATCATGTGAGCCGCAGTTAATGTCAGAGGCAATTTTAATGTGCTTATTTATTATCCTCTTAGAAGAAGTGCAGAAGCAGGGTCAAAAGTAATAGCTTACATGATTCAATGGCTCATGAAGGATGAACTGACCCTAGCAAGAAAGCTGTCTTCTTACATGCAAGTTTAATTGCACGTGTGTGTTTGTTTAATGAGGCGACTGGACCACAAAAAGTTTGTAAGCCCTGGCCAGCCTCAGTATTCCCGTGCCCTGTGAATTTTCATCAGCCTGGTTTTCTGTTATGGTGAGCACTAACTTGCACTGCACACTAGCAGCATTCTCCGGAGTGTCCCTGCCGACCCACGTAGAGTTAACTGCCTTACTGAAGGATCTTCATATGGTTGTCCCACTTGTGTATTGCACCAAGGAGTCCAGACAAGGTGGAAATGTGAGTCGAGTCTGCCTACCAGTCCACAGATAGAAATAAATTTATTGCCATTTTACAATGCTAAAAATGAGGCAGAGTTGAATTATGGAAGCATAGTTGAGTTAAATGGAAGAATCACATAGATTATGAAGTACAACGATGACATTTCAAGTCAAATGGTGATACCAAATGTATAATTTACCATACAAAAGAAAATTCCCTTTAAATTTTAAGATGTTGAGCCTTTAATGGCTAAGCAATCTCTCCAGACCCCAAGTCCCCCTTTAAACCAAGCAAACAGCAGGATTATGTTAGTTCACCCCAACATGTCTATCTTGTTTGTCCTTCTTGTCAAGAGTACGTTAGAACAAATGACAAGAGAGTTTTAGAGCCATTAAACATCATGAATGAGTCAGGGCTCTCGAGAAACAGAATGGGCTGTCCCTCTTCCACGTCCATAGGCTGCCACCAGTTGTGGCCCACATTAAAGGTGGATCGTCCCACCTCAGAAGATGTAAGTTAGGAGTGGGTCTCCTACTGCAGATGATTCTATCAAGGAAAACTCAAAAGTGTATCCAGTTTGTTGGGGTTTAGTTAATTCCACGTGTAGTCAAGTTGACAACTATGAATAGCCATCCCGCATCTAAAGGATTGATTGCCACCCCCAACGAAGAAAAATATGGCAATCTTTTCCCCTATAATTTGTGGTTTTACTCACATTACATCCCAATCCCAGCCCCTCCCTCCTCTCCTCCCAGTCTCTCTCTTACCCTCCCCCCATTACCCGATCCCCTTCTTGAGGAAAGCAATCAATGCTGTATCTTCAGCATTCGTTTCAAGTTCACTTCTTTTTATGACTTATTTATTTTTATTTTATGTGCATTGGTGTACATGTAGGTCTGTGCGAAAGTGCTAGATCCCTTGGAAGTAGAATTACAGACGGTTGTGAGCTGCCATGTGGGTGCTGGAAACTGAACCCAGATTCTATGGAAGAACAGCCAGTGCTCTTAAATGCTGAGCCATCTCTCCAGCCCCCAATCATGTCTGTCAGAAGCAGGGCTGAGGGAGAGGGCTGAGGAAAGCTGGAGCAGCCTGGGCTGCAGGTGGGCTGCTGTGTGGAGTATCCGTATCCGGAGAGTGGCTGAGAGGGACAAGACAGCAGGGACCTGGGGCAGGGGCTGGGAGGGGCTGCACTGAGCAACACTGGAGAGCTCCTGGTCAGAAGCCGAGCAGACCTGGCCTGCAGGAAAGCTTACTCACTGGGACCCAGTCCCGGGAGCTGAATGATGGTGTCACTGGGCTCCAGGAGAGACATGTTCTCCGAGATAGTAGCCTTGTGGTGTTCGTGGATCAAGTCGCATCTGAAGCACTGTGGGCAGTGTACCACTCCACCCTTAGGCTCATGGGTCTCTGAGGCTGGTACAGCGACTCCTCCCATTTAAAGACAGGCAAATAAACAGCAGCTAAGTACGTTGTCAAGCTTTTAGGGCTCAAGGATTATGGTAAAAAGGCAGACTTCCCAGATCTAATGAGTTCGAAATTCCCATTCTTGCCCTTTTACTGTAGGAGAAGGAATTAGAGAGGACCAGAGTGAAGACAGGTCACTGAGTCTGGAAAAACGGGGGGTAAATACACGTTTTGATGAAGGACTCAGGTCTAGGAGCAAGACTGACTGACTCTGAGGAATGAGGCTGGGGTGCTGTGACCCCAGAGACTGACTCTGAGGAACGAGGCTGGGGCGCTGTGACCCCAGAGACTGACTCTGAGGAACGAGGCTGGGGTGCTGTGACCCCCAGAGACAGGCTGCAGCCTAGAGCCCCACCTAGAGTCTCATCTGAGTCAAACAGCCTCTAGTTACTTATCTACTGCGGAGCAAGGGGAAAGTTCTTTAATCCTAAGAGAAGTACTGATTCTAGAACCCCAGGCAGGGCTATAGCTATACAAGGCAGGACACTGTGCAGGCAGAAAGCCACTCAGCCAGTAAAATGTTGAACTCTAATTGTCCTATCTGCTAATATTTCTCTGAAAGCTATCTCAAATTCTTTTGGGGTAAGGTGGGGTATAAACCTGAATCATGCACATGTCTGTATGATAGATGCTTCCCCTAAGAGGCTTTTAAAAGTCTGTTTTTGTTAACTGGATACAGCGGCTGAGTTGTCCCCATGCCTTCTGTGGTTCTCTGTGCAGTGTGAATCTGAGCAGATCCATGTTTGGGTCTCTGAGTTTGGAGCCTTCATAGAATTTTTCACATGTGCTGTCTCTCTCCTCCGAAAGACTAGTCTTAAAGAAGATGAAAAGAAGAGACAGTGGCAAGCCACAGGCACACACAGAGCCTGTGGGGAGAACAAATGCCATTCATGGGTGCCAGGGAAAGTTATAGCACTGCTGGAGTTCCACCTCACACTTCCAAACTGTCATGAGAAATTCAGCCACAGGTCTAACCGAGATCAGCGTGACTGTCTCAGACCGGTACTTTCTTCCCGATACCGAGACATTGACCTGAGGACAAAAGAGCTGGAGACAGAGGCAGTATGGAAGATCTGCCAAACAAATGGTAGGGCTGTGGGGCTGTCCTGAAGTGTGGGCCTCGTGGTTGTACTACGGAGTGCAGAGGCACCTTGCCTGGTCCTTACGCATCCTCCCAAGGCCACTCCATAATGGACCACTACAGCTGGGACAGAACAGCACAAGGGGTAGCTCTGAGGTGCAATTCCCAGCAGCCAGGAGGAAGGCCAACCCAAGACACCACTGGGCCAGCAGCTCCTGAGGGAGAGATAAAGAAATATCACAATGGCTAAGGAACACAGAAGGGGATGCCCGAATGTTCTAGACCCGTTAATTGTTCACAGATCACAACTAGACAGCAGATTCTCTGCAACGTTTCCCTCTTCCCTTTCTTTCTTTACTGTTCTGAAAATGCTCATTTCTCCAGCATCCTATACTGACTTTGAAAGATAAACAACAGCAGTTTCATAGCCAGAGATGGATCTTACTCCTGGCCCTCTAGTACTTCTCTGTTATGGTGGAGGGCAGGCTGCAAGCCACAGTGCTCAGTAAGGAGTCCAAGAGTACCCGGCCCACTGCCCCCAGGGGCCACCTCTTAGAGATAAGTAGCTCATGGGCACACAGCACATGTTCTTTTGTCTTCCTGATGTGGGTGGGGCTGCACTTGGACCCTAGAGCTCTTGCTTTTCCCCCACCCTGCTCTCCATGTCATGTCACACTGTGGAAGAAGTCCTGTTGCCTGAGAGATGCCACAGAGAGGTGCAACTGACAGTTTCCTGCTGCCTCTGTTTATAACACAAGGAAACTAATACAAAACAATGGAAAGAATGCTTATACTTATATAATACCATGAAATGTATTCATCATCATCAAAATGTCAGGATCCCACTGTGAGAATGGTTACCACCGCATTTGTTGCTAGAGGAATTAATTTAGCTCTAATGACAACTCCTGCAAGAGAACGCAGGCTGCTAGCGCCAAGGGGATCCTGGGCTTCCTTGCATCTTTCTCCTCTCCTGGACTTGGCTGCTTCTGAGCAAGGACAGGTTTGTTTCTGTGTGACCAAGAGTTAGCACCATGTCTGGCCCAGGTAAAGTAACAAGGAAAATAAAGTCTGCAGATTATTTGTTATGGTTTCACGATGAAACACTGCCCGCCCACCTCCACCCCGGCCCCTGAGCCTGCTCCTCTGGTAGAACGTCTGATCTCTAGCTAGCTGGTGGCAATGTCTTGGGAAGTTCTGAAGCTTTTAGGAGGTGAGTTCAGTTGGTGAAAGCATGCTGCTGGGGGTGGGCCCTGAAGGTCACAGTGCAGCCCTGCCCCTGGGTCCCTGACTCTGCTTCCTGATTGGTACTATGCAGAAAGATAGCTGACGTCTCCTGCCATAACGGACAGAGCCCCAGCTGCCAAACCCTCCTGCCATGATGGACTGGACTGTCTCCCCTCCAATGTCAAGCGCAAATAAACCTTTCTGCCTTGCTCTTTCTTGTCAGGCATCTGATCAGAATGTTGAAAGACCTAACTAATGCAGAACCTAAAGCTGTCCATCTCTTTTCCCACTGTTCTGTTGAGAGTTGCTATTTGTTGAAACATTGTTTTAGATGACATAATTCCTCTCAAAAACACTTCCAAAGAAAGAAGTGAGGGACAAGGGGAGAGGGAAAGGGCTGGAGAAAGTCTCATCCAGGTGGCAGGTGTTGTAAGTGGACCACTGTGGAATGCCGGGAGCTCATGGTTCTCCATGCCCTCCTGCACTCGAGGCAGTGAACATACTCAGTTGGGCTGGCTCTCAATGCCAGGTCCCGCTAGGGGGAGTACCCTATCTAAATAGCATTGAACTAGTGACTGAAACCCTGGGGCTGTCTTTTGAGTCATGCTCTCCCCACAACCCCGTACCAAGTTTAAAAGAGCATAAAGCACAAATGAAAGCTCAGCTTGCAGGGCCAGAGTCAGTCTGGCCAATACAGATGTGGATGCAGCCAAACATCAGACTGAGCACAGGGACCCCAAGGGAGAAATTAAGGCAAGGACTGATGAAGTGGTTTATAACCCCATAGGAAGAACAACAATATCAACCAACCAGACTGCTCCCCAAAGCTCCCAGGGACTAAACCACCAGCTAAAGAGTACACATGGGGGGGGGGGGACCCATGGCTCCAGCCACATATGTAGCAGAGGATGGTCTTATCGGGCATCAATGGGAGGAGAGGCCCTTGGTCTGTGAAGGTTGGATGACCCAGGGTAGGGGAATGCTTGGGGGCTGAGGCAGGAGTGGGTGAGTGGATGGGGGAGCACCCTCATAGAGGAAGGGGGAGGGAGAGGGGATAGGGAGGCTTGTGGAGGGGAAACTGTGAAGGGGGATAACATTTGAAATGTGAATAAATAAAATAACCATTAAAAAAATGAAAAAAAAAAAAAAGATAATATCCAGTAAAAGAAAAAGAAAGTTCAGCTTAACAGTGAGAGCGCTAACTGCCACACTCCTGACCCAAGTCAGAAAAGCATAAGCCTTACTGGAAATCTTAAATGCTGTAGGAGTCAGAGGGACCCACAGGGTCATGGTGACATCCCAAGCTTCTCTGCTAGGACCCCTATCTCCTGGCTGCAACAAGGGCTCAGAGATGCAATGTGTATCTGGAGCAGATGCCTGTGCCTCAGTGGAATCTCACCCCTGCTTCCTATGCAGTACATAGCCATTTCCCCCTTTAAAACCATTCTTTATATGGTTTATTCAGCTTTCAAGATGTCCCTGATTCTGTATCCCTGCATCCTTACATACCATGTCCCCATGGCCGGAGCTTTCCCTCCCATCCCTTTTGAGAAATGGAAAGAACTATTTTGATCTCGGGATGAGCAGCTGTAGAGGTTCTGGGTTTAAGGTGAGAAGACGAAGAGCAGGAACTATCCAGTTCAGGCCCCTGCATCTCAGCAATGCCGAGCTGGACTGTTTAGACTCTCATGGCCCCAGAGCCACCCATGTGTGGCCTGTGGCTAGTGCTCCTCCCAGTCCAGAAAACATCCTCATGGAGAAGAAGCAAGGTCAGCCAGAGAGAGGAGACAGGGAGACTGCTCTCCAGGCTGAAACGACTCACTGAAGCCCAAGCTAATCCTGTCTGGAACCGAAGATGAGCTGTCAAATGCTCCCACCGGGTTGAGGTGCTCAGAGTGGCAGTCACATCAGGCAGCTTTCAAATGTTAAGCGTTCATTTTACTTTGGCGGCACACACAACTCCACACAGGCTCCAGATGTGGTTTGGTTCCAGGAAACATGACCTGCTAGTCCCAAACCCAGGGTCCCTCCCTGTGCTGCTGGCTGGAATACTCAGGACTGATCCCCTCCCACCGGGCCCCTGCCTTTGTGCAGTGAGCTGTTATTGTTGGCTCCATATGTAGCTTTTGAAGCGAGCTCCAGGCTGCTTTCCTCTCCCTCAGCCATCCTAAGAGAGGCCCTCTAGACTGGATCAAGGGCTTAAAAGAGCTCTTGGGAAAACACAGGTGGCCTGGCCACGGAGGCTTTCTGTGGTAGGAATGAGAGGCACACAGAGCCTTTAGTGTGGGTTCTCTCATCCTCCCTGGGGGCAGGTGCAGAAAGAGAGCCCCGCTATTGGGCAGCCCACTTCGGAGTGGAGCCAGGAGATGGGAGGTCTGCTGTGGATATGCCGGGAAAGCAGTGGGCTAGCCTTCAGACACTTGGAGATGGCTTCTCATGTGCTTGTGGGCCTTAGGAATATAAACACATCCAAAAGGACAGCTTAGCTGGGTGTGGTATAACTCCAGCACTCAGCAAGCCAAGGCAGGAAGATTGGGAGTTCAAGATCATCCTGGGTTGCGAGTGAGATCCTGTCTCAGAAGGCCAAAGAGGAAGGGGTTGGACCTGGAGAAAGAGGAATAGATCTTAAGCACTAAGAGCTTTAAAGGCATGTATGTGGCATAACCATTCAGTGTAGACAGGTAAGTGATTGGATCTGCCACCCAGGGCCATTCAGTGTAGACAGGTAAGTGATTGGATCTGCCACCCAGGGCCATTCANGTGTAGACAGGTAAGTGATTGGATCTGCCACCCAGGGCCATTCAGTGTAGACAGGTAAGTGATTGGATCTGCCACCCAGGGCCATTCAGTGTAGATAGGTAAGTGATTGGATCTGCCACCCAGGGTGCTGTGATTCAGCTCAGTCTCACAGGCACCACAAGATGACTCTAGGACAGACCCTCACCTACAGCAAGAACTGTCTGTCCTAAGGATGAGCAGAGGGTCTTTTCTCATCACAGTACAGGATGTGATTTTGTTCCTCCTGCATAAATAAAATGGCAGTGAGAGGTGACAGCAACCGGAAGGAATTGTGGGTGATAGCTACATGAATGGAGACATCATTTTTGATCTGGTTTCTCACTTGAAAAAAATCTGTGAAAACACACGGAGTCATAGGACAAAGATGGCTTGTACTGAAGCTGACAGCAAGTGCTGAGTACGTGCTTGTGTGTACACACCACGCTATGGAGTAGAATGGCTCACGCTTTCCAGCCAGCACATTTGAGGTGTAGTGCTGTGCCCTTGCCACAAGAGACACAGGCAGTTTTGGGCATGGCCAGAGTGTCACTGTGATCCTTTACAGTCTATTCCTCGTCACCTACCCAGCTTCACTCCTGTGTACTGCAGCCAGGATAACGTCTGAGCTTTCTTCCTTCTAGGCCTTTCCATGAGCTATTTCTTTTCCCTGTCTCTATCTTGCTAACTCCCCCTTACCTGTTAGGCTCAACCTTGGGCATCTCTTCCTCCGGGACACCTCCCGTGGGGTTTAGCTGTGCTGACTTTTGAACTCAGCTGAGCCTATGGAAAACGTCTTAACCTCACTTTGTACTTTTCTTACCTGCATCAGACAAAGCAGCTGCAGTTGTAATGTTGAGGTTTCTCTTACATATGTCCTGAATTCTGAGCCTGCTGGAGAAGGCCAGAGAAGGCCCAGGGGTGTTCCGAGAGCCACGCACTGATGGTCTTCAGGGAATGCAGACCGACAAACTGCAAAAGGCCTATTTTTCAGATTGGCACACTTGGATGTCAGCAAAGAAACCTGTTCTCTCTGTCTGCAGTGTGCCTCACTGTCTGTAGATGGTTCCAGCTGAGACAGTCCCATGTTTCATCTGGGCCACCAGGCCTGCTGCTGCTGCTCAACCTGGTGTCCACCTGTGCAAATCAGAGGCTCCAGGAGGAATGTTCCCAGGAGCCTAGCGTTAGATAATCAGGTGGCCCTGAGGCAATACACAGGTCCGTTTTCTCATCCACATCCCTAGGACATGGGAGGAGGGAAAGCTCTTTTCCCTGAGGCACCAGGTATAGGAAGCCATCTTCCCAGTTCTTTCCGTTGTTATCTAAATCTGGAAGTCTCCTTGCCATATGCAGGTCCATTTGATTTCCCATCGGGTTCCTGTGGAGGATGGCTGCCTTGTTCTCTTTGAGTCCTCCTGGACTGCTGTGAGCTGAGAGAGGAAAGCCTGGGATTCTGGTTGGCCTGTCTCCGTCAGCATCCCTCTAGTCTGCTTTTGTTCCTCCGAGCTGCCTGGGGGCTGTCTGGTCCTAAGCTCGGCTGCCCCGCATCCTCCAGCACTATGCACAGAACACGGAGTACAGCGAGCATACACGCACAGTGAGTGTCCATGGCAGGTGGAGACACTGGGTCCTGGAGGCCATGGACTGTCATAGGCGGCTATCGAGTCTAAGAAGAGCCCAAACACCCGCACAGTGGGAAGGCCTAGAGGCAGGTCAGTGAGAGCCCACACTGAGCTCTGTCAGAGCCCCATGCTCATTTTTCTCCCAGATCTAAATTCCAAGATAATTTCACACAAGAACAGAGACTTCTCTTGAAAAATCCCATCTTGCAGCCCTGAGCCCACATTCCTTCCACCTTGGCACTGATAGCATTGATGGCAATTGTTCCTTTAGGGGTGATTTGGTCCCTTACCATCCACATTACCTGTGTGACTTACATAGCCCGTGTGACAATGAGCCCTGTGAGCTACCCCTGATCTACTGGAATAGGTTAGAAGTCCCGCCACACTGTGAACAGAGGAGCAAGGGGATGCCAGCTGGAGTGCTGAGTCGCCACAGTCTCTGGACAAAGCATAAAGGACCTCAGCATCCAGTCCCGGCCTGTCTGCCAGGCTGCCTCAGCACCCAGTCCCGGCCTGTCAGCCAGGCGGCCTCAGCACCCAATCCCGGCCTGTCTGCCAGGCGACCTCAGCACCCAGTCCCGGCCTGTCTGCCAGGCGGCCTCTGCACCCAGTCCCGGCCTGTCTGCCAGGCGGCCTCTGCACCCAGTCCCGGCCTGTCTGCCAGGCAGGCAGCTTGCTGAGCCTCTTCTGGCCACACACAGTCTTTGAGCCCTTCATGTTTCTGTGCTTGGCATGGGAGTGTACACTTGGAATCCCAGTGCTCCAGAAGCAGAGGCAGGAGGTCAGCCTGGGCTACATGCTGGTGCTAGACAGAAGAGCTGTGCTGTCTGCTAGTCCCCAGTATCTGGTTAGATTCTCCTCTAGTGGGAAGCCATAGGCAGCTGCCCTGCATCCAGATAAGGTTCTCAAACTGAGATATAAGGTCTTTTAAGACTGACCCCAACCAACGTTTTGAGCACATATGTCCTGTCCCTACACTAACATCCCTTCCTCCTTTCACCTCTCCATCTGTATCATCTCTCCCTCCCATTCAGCAACCTACAGCTCTGAATGTTCCATGTTCTCTGGTATCTCTGTGTCTTTCTCACCTAGAAAACTATTCATTTTGCAAGTCTGCTCACCTGAGCCAGCACTGCTGATTTTAATGGGAGGGGTGGGGCAAGGCTAGAACATTTGTTGGCCCCTTGCTCTGGTGTGTGAGTCCCTTAAAGACAGGCATGTGCTTCCCCAGTGCTCTGTACTGTGTTGGCCCACACTTGGGAGTCTGATTTCTATTCTACATGTGTCTGTACTGTATAAGTACTATATGAATCCATTTTACAAACTCCCTGAAGTTCTATGAAAGGTTTGAAGTGAGACTAAATGTTGTGAGGTGCATTTGGTCAGGAGGGACAGCATGCTGCAGCCTAGGGACAGGAAAAGGGCCCTCTTGCTTAAAAAGGTTAAATGATTATCCATGCAGGCCTCTTCAGGTCTTCTGCATGGATAATCTGAAGGGCGAACACACTTCTAGAAATGGGCCCAAGAGGACTTTCAACCTCAGGGGGATTCTCATTAGCAGGAAGTAAACAAGAAGTATGCCCCGAATTTAGAAAATAAAGAGTTTCCAATAAATGTCTGAAATAGTCCGGGTTCCTAAGTATCATTATGCCCTTCAAAGTGAATGCCCCGGAGGCCTGCCTTCTAATCAGCACGCGTGCTCGGCAGAGCTGCCTATAAAAAGAAGCAGTACTTAGGCGGCCACCCCTCCACCAAGAAAGAAACTGAATAGCAGCATACACATGCAATGTGGCCAGTGGGGGAGGCCCGTGGGCTCTGCTTCAGAGCAGCTCTTGTGCTGAGCAGTCCAATCTGCTGGGCACCTAGCAACCCGGGACTACCAGACTGGAGAGTGTGCCGTGGAGACATAAACAAGTGTTGCACGGAAACCAGGGTGGGGTCCCTGGGGACCAGTGTCTGCTGACCAGGGAAACAGGAGGGTAATTATCTCTCCACCCACTGTCACTGTCATCAGAGTACATCCCATAACTATCATTTAAATGCTACATACCCAATGTCACTTTCTAAGTTTAATCCCTGCCACCCTATGAGGTAGGCTGCATTCTGCTTCCTTTTGACAGACAAGGAAACTGTTGCAGAGGGTGACTTGTTGGAGATCACAGCATTAAGCGAGGAGCCCGCTAGAGTGGAGCAGAGGGACCAAAGAAGGGCTGCTCAGTCTTTGCAAACACTCTCTGAGAAGGCATCCTGGAGACTATGCAGGGCAAGCCCCTGAGGACAGGCCCCTGAGGACAGGCCCCTGAGGGCAAGCCCCTGAGGACAGGTCCCTGAGGGCAAGCCCCTAAGGACAGGTCCCTGAGGACAGGTCCCTGAGGGCAGGCCCCTGAGGACAGGCCCCTGAGGGCAAGCCCCTGAGGATAGGCCCCTGAGGACAGGCCCCTGAGGGCAAACCCCTGAGGATAGGCCCCTGAGGACAGGTTCCTGAGGACAGGCCCCTGAGGGCAAGCCCTGTACCACTCACTGGAAGGAAGGGAGTAGAGAATCAAAGGCCTGCTCACAGCTGGCGAGTATTTGGGGGTTAAGCACCTCCTTCCTGACCAGCAAGCAGATACAGTCTTGGGCAAGATGGGGATTTTCACTCCTATCTAAGGCAACACAAATTGATGAGATCTACAAATCCTGTACTTTTCCAAAATTCTATGGGGAATGAACATTGGTTGCCCACAACTGCTGATATCTGATGTTGGGAAAGCCCCTGGCTGGCTTTCTGGGGGTCAAGCATTTGACCCTGCTTGACAAGAACCCAAACCATGGCCGGCTCTGTACTCACAGTCATGGAGTCTTTCCTAAAGATGTGTTTGTGAGGTTGTCTCCTCCTCATTCATGAGACATCAGCAAGCTCTTTGTTGGCAGGATTATGAAATATAAATTCACCAGCCCCTCTGTTAGGAAAGATGATTCATTTCTTGTTTGTATCTATATCCCAAAGCCTTTTGTTTCCATTAAGGTATAGTAAGATAAACAATAAAACTTTCACCCATAAATCCAAAGACTGTCTTGCTTACAAAGATGGTGTGTGTGTGTGTGTGTGTGTGTGTGTGTGTGTGTGTGTGTTTGTGTGTTTGGGGGTGTGCACACTTGCACTTAACAGACATAAAGCTAGTCTTTCAGTGTGATTATAGAAACTACTGAATTTGTCTCCATGGTATGTATTCACAAGGGCCGAGGGCACCATTCACCATGAGAGCATTCTGCTACATACCTCACAGGAACAAGAGCAGCACTTTTCTTTAAACACACACTGCAGCATGCCCAGCACTCTACCCTAAACTCCTCATGAGGAGGAGAAGGGGCCAGAGTTCTGCCTGCTGCTGGCAGAGTTCCCCATGGCCCCCTCCCCTCCAGTGCTCACTGCCTCATAGCACAATTGGCTGCTCACCAGCAGGCCTTGCCTGACACATCCCATGGCTTGCCTTTTGCACACCTGCCACCCAAGGCTCCTGATCATTCCGCATCAGTCTGGCTCTCAATTTGTTTCAAAACATTGTTGGCTCTGGCCGTCTGCCCCCCAACCCCTGGCACAGCTCGCTGGGTCTCTGTTCTTTCTGGGATTCACGTCTACCCACAGCCTGGGTTCCCAATTTCTCTGCTTTCCTTTGCATTTCCATACTCCACTTGGATGTAAGATTTCTTCTCGCTGACTCCCACAATGGTTGCTTTCTCTCCTCAAATCTCACACCCCTGCGACTGGAGGAAGGAGACAATCTTTATCAATAGTCATGTCCCCAGAAGTTTCAAGGAAACGCCCTGATTCTAGATAGGGCCATTAGAAGCCAACCGTTTCAAAGGACAAAGCACAACTCAAGAACAAGGATGCAGCTTGTCTGGGTGGAGTTATATTACAGAACCCGAGGTGCTTTTTCAAGTCCACTGTCTCGTCTAGAATGATCTGGTTTGTGGAGGGGACTGAAGCATGTTTACAGCCTGGACTTGAGTTCAGACAATGAAATGACTAAGGACATGGAAGTGCTTCCAAAAGCTAGCACACAAAACCCACTCTCCTGCCTGAGCCCTAAGCATGCTGATGGGCAGTTAGGAAGGTACACAAACACAGAGACAGGGAAAGGCTGGTGGAGGCCCTCAGATGTGCACATAAGCCACTAGAAGAAGCCAGATGCCAGACCATGTATCTTTTTTGCACCACCAAGGGGGAAGTACATGGAGGCCACTTAATCAACTTTTGGCAACATCAGTAGACAGTTCTGCCTGAGTATATGATGTGGAACTGAAATATTTTTCTGGGACTTTGAAGCCAGTCCACTATTTGTGCCTATTTTTTTTAAAGATTTATTTATTATTATACATAAGTACACTGTAGCTGACTTCAGACACACCAGAAGAGAGTGTCAGATATAATGGGTGGTTGTGAGCCACCATGTGGTTGTTGGGATTTGAACTCAGGACCTTCGGAAGAGCAGTCGGTGCTCTTACCCACTGAGCCATCTCACCAGCCCTATTTGTGCCTATTACAATACGATTAGCTGCTAGTTGTTTTCTATATAATATGCCCCCTGTCTTAGTCAGGGTTTCTATTCCTGCACAAACATCATGACCAAGAAGCAGTTGGGGAGGAAAGGGTTTATTTGGCTTACATTTCCATACTGCTGTTGATCACCAAAGGATGCAGGACTGGAACTCAAGCAGGTCAGAAAGCAGGGGCTGATGCAGAAGCCATGGAGGGATGTTCTTTACTGGCTTGCTTCCCCTGGCTTGCTCAGCCTGCTCTCTTATAAAACCCAAGACTACCAACCCAGAGATGGCACCACCCACAAGGGGACCTCCCCCCTTGATCACTAATTGAGAAAATGCCTTACAGATGGATCTCATGGAGGCATTTCCCCAACTGAAGCTCCTTTCTCTGTGATAACTCCAGCCTGTGTCAAGTTGACACAAAACTAGCCAGTACACCCCCCAAACTTGGCTAGGCATTCAAGTTCAGCATTTTTGTAGACCTGTCTTCCCTCTAGACACCTTCTACTATTTTGGAAAAATGTTTTCCATGTGCATCTCTCCATTATCTGGTTTCTCCATCCTTCTTTCCCTTGCCTATCTTACCAAGGCTGTCTACATAGCTACAATGTCCTTTCAACATTATCTAGTGTCTTCAGCTTTGTCCAGGGCTCTGCTATTTGCTAGACGTTAGGGAGAGCAAAAGGCTTGACTTAACAACATCCTCGTGAGCCACCACATTCTCATGTTTTTTTTTTGCTGCTGCTGTTTTCCTTGCTTCTTGTCTTTTCTTATGTGCTCCACTGTGCTGGTACAGAGACGCGGACAAGAGAGAAGCTGGCATCCTATGTGGACTGCACACATGCTCTCCCTGGTCCTGTGGCTTCTGCTTGGGACTCTAAGTAAGGAGGCTGCCACTACAGTATGTAGGGAAAGAGGCACCAATTCCACTGGGTTCCTCTGTGTTTTGGGTTTGCACTGAAGCACCATGAGGGCCATACGCTCCCTTTGCACAATCATCCTGTCCCCCCACTACCATCATCAGCCACAAAAGGCTGGAGGCTTCTCTTCTTGGGAAACCATTTTCTTCCAGCACTGGCTCTGGAAGCGACAGATTTCATAGCTGTCAGCAGCACTTTCCCTGTCTCAGATTAACTTTCTTTCAGAGACCTTAAAACAATCTGAGTCCAGTCATCACTAATGTGAGGCCCAAAGTCCTTAAAGGAACAAAATGAACAAAGGAGTCCAAGGCTGGCAACCTAGGGAAACCTTGGTTGTACAAATTAGTTGTTCCTAAGGATGACACAGAGTTTTTGCTATTAAATGTGAACAGTGAGTGTCCTGAAGAAAAACATGGTATACAGAGATTTTCAAACTCACATGGTGGAAAAATATCTTTTTGCAACCAGCACCTAGTAGGACAGATGCATTGCTGGATAGCAGGGTCCAAGAAGTACAACGTCATCGCCAGGCTTCGTGCCTGACAGTACTTTGTCTGGGTTTATAAAACTGAGTTTTGATGCTGACCTGACATATAATTTTTTTATAGATATAAATTACCCCACCCCCCATTTCTACAAACCATGGTCCCAACCATTCTGTTGCTTCCTGACACTGTATCTGACTTCACTCCTGAACTTTGCTAGTGATCCTTCTGGTCATTGTGAGAAAATACTGACAGAAACAATGTAATGAAAGAGGGCTTCTGTCATCTGTGGTTTACAGAGACTTAAGTCCATCGTGGAAATGGCACGGCATCCCAGCTTGGTGGCTATAGGAAGGAATATCTGGGAGAGTGTCTCCTATCAGGAAGCAGAGAGGGCAGACTGGAAACAGAGGTAGGCTATGAACCCCCAAAGGCCCCCAGTGACCCTCTTAGACCTACTCTGCAAAATAAACCAACAACCCAAAGAATACCCCAAACAGCACCACCAGCTGGGGATCAAATGTTCAAACACGTGAGCCTGTGGGAGACATTTCAGAACTGACACATAAAAATTTGAAGCCATCTTTCTTGAGGAATGAGGGCAGGAGCAACATGCACTCTCCTGGTGGAACACAGGATGGTTATACATGTCCTGTATCTTTCCCAGTGATGCTATCGTCCCCCAGGTCTCTGACTGCGAGACCTCATTTCTCGCTGTGTTTTGAGGGCTGTGTTGATAGCTTGGAGCATCTCACCTTCTAAGTCCAGGGTGTGTGTTCATTTCCTCCTCTGGCTTAGGTTGGAGATAATGTTTTCCAGCCTCATATCTCCCACAGTGTCCATCGCCTCCACCCTGACTAGGAGTCTCCAAATGCCTTACTCTCGCTTGACCAAGCTGATATTTTAGAGGTTTCTTCCTCAATTCCTATCTTGCTCTGGCTTCTAGAATAATAAATTTGCCACATTCCTGCAGCTTTTGAAATGTCTTTGTGTTTACACCTGACAGTTAACTTTAGACTTCCTTGAAATCTATAGTTCCTTTCTTTAGGTTACTTAACAATCATTCTTTTTAATACTAGTTTGGGGCCTAGTACCACTTTCTATGAGGTCACAGGGAGGCGCATCCAACTGGAAGATTGCTCTAGAACAGACAGCTTTTGGACAACACCAAAGATGCTGATAGTGAAAGGAACAGCTCAGTGCACATAGGTCTGTGTTATGAGATGCAGACACCCAGACTTCTGCTGAGTGTCAAGGCTGCCTGGGGAGTCCAGCTGCTCCTTATACTACAGCAATGAGGACAGAACATTCTTGGCGGGAGTCCCTGTCCTTGTGGGCAAGTTGCCTTTAAACTAGACCTCCCAGTACCTGGCATACAACACTGGGTTCAGTAGATGCTCAATAAACATGTTTTAATGGACTATTGATTGAAAGAAGGAATGAACAGGAGAACAAAGAGACAACATGGAAACAAACTATTGCAGGCACAGGCTCGGCCTTGGCTCTTAAGCAAAGCTTTAGTTCTCTGTGCTTATTTTCCATGTTTTGGGATCCAGCCCTTCCCACACGTGTTTTTATACTCTGCAGACACTCCTCCATCACAAACACAGCGGGGATAGTCTAGTCAGCCACGTCCTTAGAAAAATGAAAATTTACAACTTTTTCACCTCTTTTGTTCCAAGAATAATTAATATCATAAGACAGTAATGAGAAACCCTGCAAAACGCCTTTAAGAAATGAAGATTTTTTTCCCCCCAGCACATCTTAAGTTCAAATACTTGCAAAGCACTAGCAATGCCTAATTTCACACTTTACATTTGGACTCAATTTTTCCCCTAGAAAAATAGGCAAAGGACAGCAGGCTTGCCAATTCATGGAGCAACTGTTACTATTCTGTATCTATTGCAATGAGCATATTGTTACTCAGCTGCGTTTACAATGAAACCTCCTTCTGAAATCTCTGCACACCTTATGAATTTCACTCCATCTTAGCTTTTCCCCTAAAGTAGTCACTCAGGTTCCAGTCCCCATAGAAGCCTTGCTCCAGCCTTCCACAGCTGCAGAGGCTTATGTCCTGAGAGATTTTCTATGTTACAATTCATGCTTCCAATCAAAACAGTGCCACAGTTGACATGATTTAGTGAGAAGAAGGACTTGATTAGGGTCCAGCACATTACCAAGCAAATATTAAACAACAGGGGATTTTAAATATGCAATAGTTGCTCTGTTCGCAACAAAAACAAGCCAGAAACAATTTCCTGTTCTACAGCTACGTGAAATGGAAGCTTGTTTTTAGGCAGCTGTGCTGTGCTGTGTACATCTTGGGGACGCAGACTGCACCTAGGAGAGGTGCTGCAGCCATATAGAGCTCCACCCTCATTTTAAAGGGAAACTGGCTGTGCTTCCAAATGGTAACAAGGACGCCTACTAAGAGGCCAGGGCTATGCCTCCCTGGGACACTCCAAGCTTCTTTCTTGGGGTTCTAAGTTTGGCCCACACTAAATTGTTAGGGACAACCTGTGTCTTGGAATTCATTTCTTTGATGATTTCAAAATGTTGTTGTTTTCTCTATAGAAATATAAATAACACAGTGTGAATCAGAGACTGAAATGAGGGACAGAGAGAATAATTTTGGAAAGAATTTACATATTATCTGTAGAGAATAAGTGATTTTCTTTGCTGAGATTTGAGAAGAGTCCATCTTTTCTTTTTTTTTAAAAAAAGTATTCATTTAATACATTTGAGTGCTCTGTCTTCAGACACGTTTATTTATTAATCATTCATTTATTTATTTAATATATATGAGTCATTCATATATTTAATATATATGAGTCCTCTGTCTTCAGACACACCAGAAGAGGGCATCAGATCACAATGCAGATGGTTGTGAGCCACCATGTGGGTGCTGCGAATTGAACTCAGGACCCCTTGAAGAGTAGTTTGGGTTCTTTACTACTAAGCCATCTCTCTAGGCCTGAGTCCATCTTTCCATACCCAGAAATGTAGTTAAAAAAAAAAAGCAACCCAAAACCAACCAACCCCCTCCAAAACAAATCCAACCACCACCACCACCAACAGAAATAAACCCCACCAAATGTCCACCAAAATGAAACTACAGCAAAGACTAATAAGAAGAGCCCGGCAGAAGCCAACAGATCATTAAGAGCACTCAGGATCGGGTATGGTTTTGATATTGACAAAAAGCCTCGCCCTGCTCTCATGAGCCACTCCACAGCAAGAGCTGTGAACCGCACAGAAGAGCCTTCAGCCCTCGGCAGGAGCTGGGCACATGTGGGGCTGGGGAGGCTGCTGAGGCTTCCTTAGTGTATGTGGCCGGGCAGGCAGGCTGCCTCGGGGACTCGACCTGCAGTCCCTCAAGTACTCGGGGCTTCCCATTTGGTTGTATGAGCTTTCTGATACTGGTTGTAAGTCTTTCTTGAAAAGAAGACTTGAGCAAAAAGTTTTCTCTCTCATTCCCTTGTCCACATAGGATAAAGCCCAGCTCTCTGCGCTGGACCCAATCCTTCCAGCTTTTCATAAGGGGCAGACGTGTGCCCTGCTGGCACTGCTCAGGGTCTACTCTAGCCAACTGCGCAGGCTGCATCTGCAGTTACTGACATCTCACTAATTTTGCTCAGATTCTCTTCTGCAGCCACTTTCTTCCTTCCTTCCTTTTTATTAAGGGGAGAGAAAGCTAATGAAAACCATGTCAGAATGCTCAAAGGCACACTGGAAAGTCATTACTCCGAGGGATAGCACGCTCCACAAGTGAAATGAAAGTAGTCTTATTTACGACAGGAGGGGCTGCAGTGGACTGGCCTGCACCACATCCACACAGGAACAGGGCTACAGAGATGCAGAGTCCCTCTCCAACCACATAGTGACACCACCACCACCTCCCCGTGGCCACCAGCAAATCCAGATGGCTTCCATGATCAAAAAGCTGGTAGGCTCTCAAAGCAGGGGGGTGGGGGAGGGAGTGCATGCGATCGAGCTGTTTCTCAGACAAGGAAAGAAAATCTCTGCAGAAAGGACCATCATTTCTTCACACCGCCCTGCAGCTTCCTGGGAATTTTCATTACTAACCCTCTACATGGTAGTGTTACGCCAAATCATTGGTCCAGTAAACAAAGCCGTGTAATACTCATGGCTTCAATCTCCCCCTAGACATGCACTTTCCTATAGTCAAAAATGCTAGACATGCTTAAATAACTCAACAGAGAACGTCTACTTGTGTCCTTACAGACGATTGCCAGTTCCTTCATGGAAACCCAAAGACAAGGAGGACATTATTTCTCTCTCCTATTTGGCTGCTTTTTTTTTTTTTAAATACAATTTTCATTCTTTTATGTGTACAGCAAAAATCACTTAGCTCTTGTGTGCAGAAGCTGTTTGAGGGACAGGCAGCACTTTTTCCTCCGGATCACTCACCAAGCCTCCATAACTCTCATTAGTATTATGTGGGACCTTGGCAGTGGTGCAAGAGTTTTGTCGTATTAAAGTTGCGGCTCCCAAGAACAACATTTGACTCAGCAAACGTCTATGACTTAGCCCCTCCTTCCATGTGCGGATATGGGCATAGGTTTGAGAGCAGGCCCTAAACTGCATATCTTCTTTTTATCTTTAAGAATACACTTCTTTGGGTCAATAAGATGGCTTAGCAGGCACAGGCCCTGCCACCAAGCCTGACGAGCTGAGTGTTCCCCGGAAGGAGAGAAGCAGCTCCACAACGCTGTCAATTCCACCGAAAACCAGGCATCTGCATGCCAACACATGTGGACATACATACATACATACATACATACAAAGGAAGTAAATGTAACAACAATAAAAAGAATATGCCTTTTATAATAAAATATAAAAGAAAAAAACCTAGCACTTCAGAATTGGATAAGACAAACAGAAGAAAAAGAGCCCAAGAGAAGGCACATGAATCAGAGACCCACTCATGCGCACACCCAGGATTCCACAGAGACACTGAGCTGAACCCATACTATCTCCCCAGAGGGTGTGGTGCGGACCTGTACAGGAACTGTGCATTGCTGCTTCAGCCCCCGTGAGTTCATACAATCTGTGACAGTGTTGACGTAGAGGGTCTGATTTCCTTGGTGTCCTCCCTCCCCTCTGCTTCTTTACTCTCCCCACCTCTTCTTTCAAGGGGTTCCCTGAGCCCTGAGGGGAGGTGTTTGATAGAGACACCCCAAACTGTCTTAGGTCTACTACTGTGAAAAAGGACATGTTGACTAGAATTCTACATAGGGAGGCCTTCCATAGTCCTCTCATTTTAGCAATAAATAAAAAGGATAAACTCGCTGGGCGGTGGTGTGGTGGCGCACGCCTTTAATCCCAGCACTCGGGAGGCAGAGGCAGGCGGATTTCTGAGTTCAAGGCCAGCCTGGTCTACAGAGTGAGTTCCAGGACAGCCAGGACTGCACAGAGAAACCCTGTCTCGAAAAAAAAAAAAAAAAAAAAAAAAAAAAGGATAAACTCAAAATATCCAGAATCCTAAAGTCCTAAAGTTACATACAGAGATATGTCACCAGAGAGCCATTAGGAATTAAATTAATTATCTGATCTGATCAATGCATCTTTATTAAGCCCCGAATACCAAAAAGAGGACTAAGTACTGATGAAAAACAGTACACTCTTTCTATATGTAGAGGAAGAACACTTCTCCTATGTATAGAGGAGATGGGAACACGCTGTGTCGTACAGTAGTGTGGTGGGCACTGTGGGGACACGCTGTGTCATACAGTGGTGTGGTAGGCGCTGAAATGAGGATGCACAGGTTGCTGCATTGACTTCCTGCAGGACGAAAGGAGGTTATAGCTGACACCAGAGGCTGTGATGTTCCAGGCATGAGAAACGCCTTGCATGAAGATCTGGTACACAGAGCTCAGCAAAGATGCTGAGGGCAGAGATCAGAGGCATTACAGGCAGAAACTGTTTTTACCCACCACACCTACAATCCACACGTTCCTTCCTTGCCTTGCCCATGTGAACATTCTGTGTGTGGAATGTAGTGTGATTTGTGTAGCTATTCTCCCCTCCAAGACTGACTACACAGACGTGGCTCACTTGCCTTGATAAGGCCCGAGTCAATCCATACCCATCAGTGTGCACCTCCCTTGCATGCACACCACCGCAACGCCTTAGCTGCTGGGCATGCATGATTCCATGACAGCCCAGAGTGCACTGCATCAGGGTCCCTGGGGCTCCTCGCAAGACTTGGGGAAGAAAGACACTTTTATCCAGTTCCATACCCTATGCAATGCCAAGTACACGATGGGAAATCAATAAATATTTGTAGAACACGCATATGAATATGAGTTTAGTTCCTAAAATACTGGTTAATATATGAAAAACTTCCATTATTCTTGTTCAGAGCAAAACATTGCAGAGATTTTTGTAGAACACGCATATGAATATGAGTTTAGTTCCTAAAATACTGGTTAATATATGAAAAACTTCCATTATTCTTGTTCAGAGCAAAACATTGCAGAGATTTTTGTAGAACACGCATATGAGTTCAGTGGGATACAGCTCAATTCTCAAACATAGCCAGATATACCTTTTTAAAAAATTGAACATAGCAACCCTGATACAATTGGTTAGGGGACAATCAGACATAGCAGGGATCTCTAGTCTGTGAAAGCCAGTGTAACTCAACATTGCCTGCTGTTAGGGACTACGTTTACTCTAAGCTAGTTCCCACTAGAAAAATGTTACTGGTGAAGTAGTTTTAGCAGATGTTTTGAATATAAACCGACAGTGCAAGGTAATGATTTAGCAGATAACTAAAAGTTAGAAAGTCAGAAGGGAGAAGTGGGGGATGCCTTTCAGCTGCCTAGCTTTGTTATGGAGTGGGGAGCTGCTATTTTCTGCCTAGGTTTCTCATTAAGTGGAGACCACTATATTTAAGGCAGTTTAACAAGAGTAAATACAGAGAAGCACAGAAATGAAGACTAAGGATATGCCTGTATTGTTAGGACAGTCCACCATTATGAATTTTATGTGTTAATGCATCACGATTGGTTCTTAGACACTTGCCATGCACCCAGACTTTGGGCTGCACATCTGGGGTTCAGAGGTAGGGAAGACAATCGCTCTCCTTAGAAGGAACTGACAGGAATGCAAGCATCTTCATGACAAAAACCCCATCGATGATCTTACCCCCATGCATGGAAGAAGCAACAGGGAACTGGGAGCAGGCTTCCAGGAACATCCCAGTCTCTCAGGCGCATGCTGTCAATCAGGAGATCAGAGAAGACCGAGATTGGTCAGTATGTGCCTCTCTCTTCCCATCGTCATTACAACATCAGCTCAGTGGGAGCCTCCGCCTATGGCCATGCTCTAACACAGCGGGCCAGCTCTTGTGCGCCCATAGCTTCTTCAAATCATACCTTCAAGCTGTGCCTGTACTAAAACATGTCTCTAAGAACTTATTAAGCTTGGGAAGGGAAGGGTGCTTCATTTTCCTTCTGCAGTAACCTATGTTGGCCACCAAGAGGAGCTATGGATTAACAAATGAGTGCCCGCTGTTCTGTGGGACTGAAGTACAAACCCAGATTATCCAGCATCAGAAGGTCAGCAACTCTTGTTGGAAGACAGATGTTTGTCCAGCAGAGTACAGATGTTTTTGACCAAAGTTCCAAAATAAATCTTTCTTGTAAAGTGTAGTTAGAAGGCAGAGACTGTTTCTTACAGAGGTTTCTAAAGCTAAAAATAACTACTTTCTCAGTGGGTCAACTCGTGTAGGGAAATAAAAAGGCAAACAAAACATTAAATAACAATAACAACAACAACAGACAAGCACAACTCTTACAAGTTAAAGTGAAGCTCTGGGGACGATGAGAACATCTCTTTGAAAGGACACATGCTGGAAGTGGCTCTGATCATGTCACCCTTGGCCTCAGTTTTGAGTGACCCCATTTGAACAGGAACTGTCCTTACTCTCCAGGAGGAACTGGCCAATGTTTCATGTTTGTAACATTGCAGTCAGTTGCCATGGGAAGTAATCTACTGCTACAGGCATCTTTTGGGTTAGCACTCCTGGATCATACAGAGGCAAAAGCAGCCAAGCAAATGGTAAATCTTTTCTGTGCTAGTGTGTTCTTTTCAGGGCTTAGTGAGATTCAGAAAAACTGGGCAAAACTGTTATAGTATGAATTTTTTAAAATCTTCTAAATACTTGTGCAGAACTTTGGAAATGAAATTTCCATTGACTGAGACCGCTCTTGAACTCAGTAGTCATGGACAGGTTTCTCATTTTCTTCGTACTAGACAAATTTAAGGCTGGTACTGTAAGTGGCTCTATTAGGATAAAAGTGAAAGACTTAGCTCCCCAGAGTTTTAAATATTTAGTTTGAAATTAGCTGTGTAAGTATTTTTCAAAAGCCTCCTAGAGGACCTGAAAACACAAATATTTCCTAAGGCTTCTTAAGTATTTAACGGCATTAAAAAATGCTCAAAATATTACTCAGCCTTTTTCTCCCACCCACATCCTCTCCCCTGGAAGAGAGAAGAAGCAGACGCCCTTGCCATACTAATCATACTTGGGTGGGGACCACTGGCTAGTTATAATACAATAGGCTATTTTCAGATTCCTAAAAATAAGGGGAAACCTCACTGAGTGCTGGGAAGGGCTGTGCAAGGACGCCCCACGGTCCGCATGACACCCACAGGGGACACATGTGAGAAACATTTCAATCACATGAAAAGCAAGGGCACCACACGAACCACTTGACACTTTCAAGAAACCAACTCGGCAACATTTCAATCACACGGAAGCAGAGAGGACGAAGGAAAGAAGTTAACTAGAAGCGTGCCATGGGCAAGATGCAACTCGCCCAAACTTCCAATGATGCTGCTCTGACCTCTTCTGTGTCAGTTCATCTTGAAGGAGACCCAATGCCATGTGGGCTTGTGCATGGACAAACACAATAAACAGTCAGACAAACAAACAAAACTTTTAAACAAGTGCTTAGTATGTAGCCCAGGCTGGCCCTGAACTTTATATTAGTATGTAGCCCAGGCTGGCCTTGAACTTTATATCCTTCTGCATTTACCTCTCAAGCTCTGGGATTGCAAGCATGTACTACTGTGTCTGGTCCCTAAATAATATCATTTCAAAAAGTATTTGATAAAACCTTGTTGTATCTTTTAAATTGAAGCCATTTGGATTTCATCAAAGTATGATGCTTAAAAATATCCAATAGTAGGAACAATAAGTCATTTTAAAATCAATTCTGGGGTTAAAAATAGGGATCTATTTGTAAAACAAAGGGGATGCAGTGAGGACTGAGGAGACAGGACTTAGAACAACCAGGGACTGTGTGAGTGGAGAGGTGACTGCACCTCTTACACGTAAACTGAAGGGTGCAGTCAGATGGTTTCTAAGGCCTTCATAGCTCTGTCAGCTCAGGATGCTTGTTACAACTCAGCTCTTAGAGCTGCACTGTACTGACTGAAGAACCTCACCGGTACCTGCTGGCGAGGGAGAAAAGGCTGGAGAGGCAGCTGCCTAGTCCCTGCAACGATTTCCACGGTGAGCTTCATCCACTAGTCCCTTATCATGTCACCACGGTGTTCCTAACCACAGTCTTACTCCTCCTGCCGTCTCTGGCCCCGTCAGCTCCTGCTCTCCCTCTTTCAGGCTTCCTCGGCCC
This sequence comes from Mus pahari, assembly GCF_900095145.1. NCBI lineage: Eukaryota > Metazoa > Chordata > Mammalia > Rodentia > Muridae > Mus > Mus pahari. Next base: position 64,622,669 of record NC_034602.1, read on the forward strand.
TCATCCCAGCTGGCTGCCTGGCTCGCTGCTATGCACCATGCAGATGGCATCGGGTGGAGCCTTCTCACAGCTCATCTCCCAAAGTCTGTGCCGGCATACTCTCTTCCTCATGTCTGTGACATCCCAAATCAGCATTAAATAATGCTACATCTCTGCTCAAATCCCTGTGATCCTTTCTCCACATGGGAGTCACGAGGTCCTCCCTGTCCTGGTTTCTGACTCCTCAACACCCAGCCCCCCTTGCTTCTTCTAGGGTTCTTGACTGAGACCTGGGAAGAGACCCAGCAAGCTGGTGGGTCATTTTCCACGTCCATTCGGGTCTGTTCAGAATCTTCTTCAGAGAGCCCCTCGTTAGCTATGTCATATAAAGTCACATCTGCAAACCACACTCTCCTCTCCTCATGCCACCCTACCCACTCTCCAAAGCGATTATCAGCCCGTGCGAGAGCACTATGCTCACTGTCCTCCTGCATTATGCCGGAAGTCACAACGGGGAGCCTTCAGATAACCCTGGGGTCTCTGACAGGTGTAGGCACTCATTTTTATTCAATCTTCTGAGTCATTTCTCTATTTTTAACCACATAAGAAAAAGTTGGTATCATTATGGAACAAACTAAACATTATAAATATAAGTAGTATATACACCCTTGCCAGCTGTGGATGGCTCAATTGGGAAATGACGGAAGTAGCACATATGCCCAGAGAAAGGTAGGTAGAAACCGCAGAGCAACCCCAAGCCAGGCAGAGATGCCATGCTCCTGACAGGGATTGCCCCTGACGGCAGTAATCCAATGCGCTCACACTTCAGAGGCCAATTTCCTTCTGGTGATTTCTCCCTATTCATCCCGAGTGGGCAGACTCACATAAGTCATGGTGATTTAGATTCAGTCAATCAGTTTTCTGTCAGCAGGACAACTCCAGTGGGCCCATGAAGTGCAGTTTTCACGCTTGGGGTTCCATTTACTGTGGGACAATTATGGGAAAGAGACCCAGCATTCCGACCCTGGAGACCAAACACAACCTTCCTAGAGGATGCTAAGGACACACACATTTAACAAGACTCACAGCAGAGAGTCTTGTTGACGAGGAACAATGTCAGTATGGGCTCCTATGGGTCGCGTCTTAAGTGGCCATGTCTTGTCTCATTAGTCTTTGTGTGAGGACAGCCACAGTGATCTTTGTTATAAATGTACTTGGGGTGGACAGTGTTAAGCAGAGCAGAGCATGAAGCATTAGAGCCATGGCACATCCTATTTCTGCTTGGTAAAGGATGAGCAATGCCCAAGGCTAGGATGAGTGTGGTGAGGCAGGTCCTCTTTCCACGCTGTTGATGAGAATGAACCTCAGCAAATTTCCTGGGGGTGCAGTGTGACCCAAAGTCATCAGAAACCCGAAGAGTGATTATAACCTTTGACCTAGTGATTCCATTTCTAGGACTTTATCCTAAGGAAGTAATCAAAGATAAGAACAAAGATTTATATTACAAGGATGTTCAAATTTTGGAAGCAATTAAATGTACAAAAATAGAAAAGTGCCTGGATAAATAATAGTAAGCCTTAGAATATAATTCATATGTTAAAATAAATTCTTGTAAACACATCCCTGATATAAAGGTTAATTTGTATCTGAAGCCATATATGCTTATATGTATATATGTATTTTTATATATAAACTTACAAAAGTACTTTTGGTGATTATCTTTGGGTGATGGGCTTAAATAGTTAAAGCTGATTAAAAGTTTTATGTTCATGATTTTCTACCATGAACAGGTATTCCTTAACATGGAACAGTTGTGTTGATTTAATTATAAATGGACTCATCACAGGATCAAGAGAAGGCCAGGACTCAAAATCCCACTTGGATTCAAAGAGTTTAGATAACCTTGCTGTTGATAAATGTATAACTGTATCAGTGTCAATAAGACCCTCTTTCTATCAAGCACATAGTTTTTGTCAAAAGGCCAGTCAGAAAGAATGTAGCATGCAGAGGTACCACTAGGCCCAGCCCCCATCTTCCTGCAGGTTTTCTGGTCCTCATTCTAATTTAATTTAGATGACCATGGTAGGTCTCCAAATGGGCTCCCGGGAAGTCCTCATTACTGCCCTAAGGAACAAGCTGCTCAGAGCTGAGGTTCAGGCTCTGCACTGTGTGCTCTGCCTGCAGTTCTGTTATTTGGCTCATGAAACTATAAAAGTCTGGTGAGTCAACAGAGATGCTCCAAACACAGAGGTCACTGCTGGGCTACTGATCTTGCTGACCCTACCTCAGAGCCAAGAATTGCAGTGCAGCCTTCTCCTCCCACGCTAAAACCATTAGCAACCAGCTCCTCCTGCTTGGTTCTTTTACAACTCTGTTTTGAATAGGTAATGGCGCTTCCGGTGCCCACACACTAAATTAGCATGTCATTCCATGATTTTTCTTTACTGTAAAGGCCTTTCATGTATCTGTAACAGAGCCCTGCTTGTTAGTGCTAATGCACATTAATTGGATGATACCCTCTTTGAAATCAGACTGTGATCCCTCAAAGTCCTAAGGTCTCGTGTGGGTGTGGAAGCCAGTTTATACACATCTGGCGACTTAATAGGTCACTGTCTCAGGCAACAGGCAAACTGCTCTAAGCCTCACTCAGCCACATTTTAGAAATGCTTATGCTTTCAAGACACAGGGAAAGCTTAGGAAACTATCAATGCTACCCTGTCTTCTTTCCCCCCAGCATCAAGTTTATTTGTCAAAATAACATAGGACACTGGTCATCTGCAAACAGTGTGGAGGGAGGTGTGTTGCAGGAGTCCGTCTGTCTTCACACTGGCAGGAGCCTTTTCCATGGGCCTTCACAGGGTTGGGAGCCTGAGCTGGGGCTGAAGCCTCTGGAGCTGCAGCCTCTGCCTTGGTTTGAACCTTGGGCTTTGGTTGGCAGAGTCTCTGACCCTTGGCCTTGTAGCTTCGAATCTGCTTCCCAAGCTTGGAGTGAGCGATGAAAGTCAGACGGCTCAGTTTGCGGCTGGGATCCTTTGGCATCTTGGGCTTGAAGGCCTGAGGCTTCACAAGGGCCTCGATGGCCTCTGCGCATGCACTCACTGCCTTTGCATTGTTGGCCTGCCTCTTCTTCAGGCCTTTCCTTGTGCTTCTTGGCAACCCCAATGTAGGAACTTGGGGTCAACCCCTTAAGAGATTCCTGTCTTTGTGACCAGGGTCTCTTGATGCCATTTTTGTGCCATTTGTGGGACTGGTTGTGTGTGCTATGGTTCTTGGACTCTGTCTTTTTAATTCCCCATCTACAGGCTACTAAATCTGCTGATATTAATAAGCTTGGCAGGCCGAGGGAGGCTGAGGTGGGTAAGTGTTTGTTGGTGTCTTTAAGGACCAGGACTCAAAACCTAGCATGAGAAAAGAGAAAACAAAACCAAAAGCAAAGCACAGAGAGCAATGTGCGCGTCTTTCAGTATATTCCTATAGCTCCCGGCCTGAAGCCAGGCTCGCTGGGAGATGCCCCCAGAGCTCTAGAAACCAGGTAGCTGTTCACCAGGGTGCTACCTTCCTCGTCCTCCTGAGCCCCGGGAGACCATGTATCCCAGCCTCTCCTGCTGGTTAGGAGGGGGATACACTGTGTACAACAGATAGGAACCCTGTCACACTGGGCCAGCAGAGACCTCTCTCTCATCTACAACTGTAGAAACTACCATTAAAGATGGAATCTAAGTAGGGTGTGCTTGGTTGAAAGCCAGTGTAAAAACCTGCCCTTTGAGGAAAATTTGGTGTGGCAAGTTTTAATGCCCAGAAAGGAAACTGAATCTTTCCCTAGCTATTCCCCAGTCTGGGACAGCTGCTGTGGCCACACAGCCATTACTCCCTAAATCCTTCATGCTCACCTCAAAGGGAAAGACTTCTTTTTAAAAGTTTCTTCTTAGAAATGTGTGAACTAATCTATGGCTCTTACAGGAGCACTATCACCCAAGTGGGCTTGCTCTGTCTCCACTGTGTATGTATTCACATAAGCATCTAAGTTAGATGTAATTTTAGATGAGTAAAAAGTAATGTGATTCCTTCCTGGGCTTTCTGAAACCCTGAAATTCTTAGTGTGGTATCAGGCACAAGAAGCTCCCCTGTGAGTTATTTGCCAGGGGAGTCCAGGAATCTCAAAACAGGCTGCTGCTGCGGTTGCTTTCGGTTGCCTCCCAGAAGTTGAAGGTAGGACTATAGCAGAAGACACCCTGCATTTCAGATGCAGGGCCCACGGAGGGTCTGACTCGAGAGCTTTTTCCTGAAGACCAGCTTTCACAGTATCAGAGGGTGCTATGAATACTGCCAAGAGAGGGAAGCAACCAATGCTCCTACCCAACTGTGACTGCGATGAGCCGTGACACTGACGCGCATGGCAAGGTATCCCTAAGGCACTTACGTCATGGCAGTAACCAACTATCTAATTGGACATAATGCCCACTCAACAGGAGGGAAATCATGTCTGGTACTAGAAGCCTGGCCAAATATCCAGGGTTAGTGAGATCATAGAACTTAAAAGAGAAGCTACCCCTGCCACTTGACTAACCCAGCACAATCCCTAATTGTAAGAACTGTCTATTTGTGGCAGTCAGGGACCATTACAGAAACCACAGCTGGTCAAAACGCAGAGAGCCACTGATTACACGGTGCCCAGCCCCAATGATATATGTGCGACACACTCCTGCTCTCAAGTTTCAAGAGATAGTATGGACGGGAAGGTGAGAGACTGTAAAAGCCAAGGTAATCTGCCGTGAGACTGTGACTTCTAGAAACAGCAGGGCAACTTGCATACGATAAATATGGCTACCTAACAAGACCTGAGCAAGTGCTACCTCAGAAGGGGCAGGGCCACAGCCATAGACAACTATAGGTTCCTAAGAATGCTAAGAACAGGATAGTCTTCCCGAGGGATGAACCCTTACACGGTTATCTAATAACAAGTGGACAGGCCTGAAACCAGATATACACAGGTAACACTGAATGGACTGAGCAAAGAGCAGATTATACTCATATACTACGTACATATACATGTATATGTTACAAGAACAGTTAAAGAAAACGAAGCCATGAATTTGAGATGGAGTAAGTAGGTGGGAAACACGGGAGGGGAGGAAAGGGAAGAGGGAAATAATGTGATTTTTATATATTATATAAATTATACTTTAATTTAAAAAATAAACTAAAAAAGTATATGTATAGGCTAGAGATATGACTTATCAGTTAAGAACACTGGCTGCTTTTCCAGAGATCCTGGGTTCAATTCCTAGAGCCCACATGGTAGCTCGTGGTAGCTCACAATTGTCTGTAACTCCAGTCCTAGGCTAGCTGACACCATTTTCTGGCTTCTACAGGCAATAGCCATACATGTGGTGAACATAGAGATGTACAGATAAAAGATTTACGCACATAAAAATAAATAATTAAAACGATGTGTATATGTGCTCCTATGTGCAGGCATGTACAAATGTATACAGAGCTCCTGGAAACCAGAGGCATCCCTCAGGAGCTGCAGTCCCTGCAGCAGGCACTGGAAACCAGAGTCACACGCATGCTCTTAAGCCATATCTCCAGTCCTAGGACAGAGGGTTTGTTTAAGTTCTATATATAGCTCTTAGATCCCCGGCTCTCAACCTGTGGGTCATAACCCATCTGGGGGTTAAACAACCTTTTTACAGGGGTTGTCGAGGGAGGGAAGTAGCCACAGATACTTACGCTACAATTCATAACAGTAGCAAAATTAGTTATAAAGTAGCAATGAAATAATTTTATAGTGTGTGGGGGGTCACCATAACATGAGGAACTGTGTTAAAGCGTCACAGTACTAGGAAGGTTAAGAACCACAGCCTTAGATGATGATGTACAAATAATATAAAATTTTCAATAAAGCAAAAATCCATTTTAGGATAAGCATGAACTTAAAAGCCATTTAATTGGTTAATTTCAGCAATTGATGTCTGAGGTCAAATTTAAATGATATTGAATAGTATCAAATATTCTGTCAGTTTTAAACAAAAAGAAATTAAATTATTTTCATTTCTTTCTTACAAAAATATCTAAGTCTCTCAAATTCTAAACTTCCCATTCCTAACATTTTATTTAAAAGAGAAGTCACTTTAACCTCTATGTTTTAATAATAGCAACTTCCAATGTGTTTGAGCCCTGTAGGTTTAGTTTACAACTAACAGAGATTATTAATTTTCCCTAAACTTGCAAATCATTTCCTGAACGGAAATACACTGTATGTTAGGAACTTTAAAAGATACAATGCCTCCTGTCCTTTGAAGAGTTTATAGTCCAGTGGGAGAGTGAGATTCAAATAAATAATAGCAACATACATGCCTTATGAAGTGGGCTCTCCAGGGCTCCCATGGAAGAGAAAGTGTTGGGAAATGCTCCTTAGAGAAGGTGACATTGACATTTGAGTTTGTCAGAATTCTAAGATGAAGGAGAAAGAGAGGAAAGAGATGATAAGGAAAAACCTTTCTGGATGTTTTGACTAGAAATTTTTCTCAGTAAATTTCTCTTATACTCCAGCAAAATCTTGTTTTGTTCACACACACATACAAAGTAAACTACAGACAGATGAATATGGTAGTCGCCCTGTGGAGCCTTCACCTTGGCCCTGGAGACCATAAGACAAAACCCAGGTGATGTTCTATGATGACTTGGGCCAAGACAGCAGATGGAAAACATTACTGAGCCAATTGTATCCCAATGATGGGACGCCAGTGTGCCTGTGAAAAATGAGGAATGGGTCACAGGTCCATGCACCACAGAACGTGATGGCTAGTGCCCCTGGGGGTGCTCTCAAGTGATTCGAGTGATTTTCGGAAACCCTTCTACTTCTATAGTTTCTTGTTATTGAGAGCAGGGAAAAATATTTTCTTAGGTTTGGAAAAGAAGTTGGGCGCCAAAAGGATATAGCAAGTGCAAGCTGGCTATTGAGAGCTGCATGGGAGATGGGAGAAACATGGAAAAATACAGCGTTCTCTTCTTACTGTGTGAGCAGAATGTTTAAAGGTTGTTAGTGACAAGGATTAAGAACACAGTGTTCTGTTTTTTATCTAGAAGCCAACCCTGAAAATCTGCCTAGCTCTGTAAGTAAGTTCAGGTCCTTGGAGGCTTCTTGAAGCCAACATTAAATCAGGTGGGGGGTGGGGCTAAAAACAAACCGTTTAGACTACTGCTCCCTAACCCACCCTTTAGAAATCTGTGTAAAATGCACCTTGCAGGCTTACATGTTTGCACACATGGCTCCCAGCTTGCTGCATTGCTCAGGAAGCTGAGGAGTGTCTGAGACACAGAGCCTAGGCTGCAGGGGTAGGCCTTGAAGGAAGACTTGCTCCCTTGGGCTCTGCTCTAGTCTCTGCTTTCTCCGCCACCCCATGTGAAGGGCTGCGCCTGCTCACACTCTCACCACTGTGACTAACGCAGCCACAGAGGCAGTGTCTTCCCTGCTGGGACAGGCTGCAGCCTTTAATCTGGGATTCCAAACCTCTCCACCTTTAACTAACTCAGAATGAGGTAAAAGGTGGCACACACCTTTATTCTGAGCACTTGGGAGGCAGAGGCAGGGGGATCTCTGTGAGTTCAAAGCCAGCTTGGTCTACAGAATGAGTTCCAGGACAGCCGGGACTACAAAGAAACTCTACCTTTTATTTTTAAACATAGCATGTGTTTTTTTTTTAAATTTTGGTTTGTTTGTTTTAAGATTTATTTATTTTATGTATGTGAGTACACTGTAACTGTCTTCAGACACACCAAAAAAAGGGCATTGGATCCCATTACAGATGGTTGTGAGCCACCATGTGGTTGCTGGGATTTCTACTCGGGACCTCTGTAAGAGCAGTCAGTGCTCTTAACCACTGAGCCATCTCTCCAGCCTGAGAAACTCTATCTTAAAAAAAAGCAAAAACAAACAAAAAAAAACCACCAACCAACCAACCACTCACGCAAAACAAACAAACAAACAAGCTAACTTGTGACTAGAAGTTAGCACCATGATGCCTGTACCTTCGCCTCAATCATGTCATAGAAGCCACTGAAGTTTTCCACACAGCAACCTGAGAGCAAGTGAAGGAAACATGAATACAGAGCTGGGAGCGCAAGCTATGGAGACAAAGCTGAGCACGGGTGCTCTGCAGGACCGAGATGTACTAAAAGCTTCTCTTCATCCGTCTGGAAGGATTTTATTCCTGCCAAACTTCTTACAGGAGAAGTCAGAGAGAAGGGTAAAAGGGGGATAGTATGTTTAGCTAAAAAAAAAAAAAAAAAAGTTATTTTTCTTCTAACCTCTAGAAAACAACGAAGGAATAATTACAAACTGTTTATGTAGAAACTTTGATAATTCTATTCATTGTTTTATTCCTAGTACCTGGCAAAGCTGGACTATAAAAATTAATTTATTATCTAATTGAAGGAATGAGTCTAGATAAAACTATAGATTAAGTGTTTCTCATAGAATATTGAAAGCAATTCAAAAAGCTAAAGAAAGCCACACTGTACCTCCTTCGTACATCATAGGCAACGGACTGAATTTATATCCTGAGTTTCATTATCTTGAAACCTTTATGTAGAGAGCTCAGTAAACATGGGTGCATGGTCTAAATGCTGGCGTAAACTCCATGGAGAACACGCACTTCCAACACTACTCCCTCTCATTCTGAGCCATTCTCTTGTCTGTCTCATTCCTTCCTTCCTATTTGAATGAGACCACAAAAGACAGGTATGTTGAGATGATACACTGAAATCTGTCACTGACTTGTGACTCCTTGATGCACTTCTAAGGAGAGTGGGGACTGACCCTGAGATCTTGTGCATGCCAGACAAGTACCCTAACACTGAACTCCATCCTCAGCCCAATTCAATGAGTCCTGACTCCAGTGCTATCCAGAGGGACATGAACAGTGTGCCTTAGGAAATGGAGCAAGGAGCAGACGAGAACTTTCCACTGTAACACCTGCAGGAGGCACCAAGAACCCAGGGAGCTCAGGCTCTTTGTGTAGGTGTGGCCTGAGTGGGCGTGATGCAGTCACTGGCCTCTTCTCCCTTTCCATGACCCTAAATTTAATTAATTCATTAATCTTAATTACTCCTTTTTTTTTCTGTGTTTTTTTGGGGGGGGAGGGGAGTTTCCAAGCAGGTTTTTGTTTTGTTTTGTTTTCTGCAAACTCTAGACCAATCAGCATTAAGGATCTGATGGCTTTTATCTCTCACTGTGCATCCATCATCACATCTAGAGCTTTTCTTTATTGTGCCCTCAGCCTCGCTTCACTTTCTTTTCTGATCTACTTGTTGCTCTGATATGGTATTTAAAATACTAAATGGATTTGTGTGTGTGCAAGTCTAAGTTCTTACGTGTGGGGTGCACATTAATGTTAGGGGTCAACACTGTGATGTGATCAATTACTGGGATGACTACATTATTTTTGAGACAGAATTTCTCATTGAACCCAGAGCTCCCACACTGGCTAGGTTGGCTGGTCAGCAAACTCTAGTGATCATCCTGTTTCTGCGTTCCCAGCACTGGGGTTTACAGGGGCACTACAATGATGTGCCCAACATACAAACATACATACATACATGCATACATACATACATGCATGCATTTTTTCCTCCAAAGAATCAAGTAAGTTTTATCAAAGTACAGTGATTGTACAGACTGGAAAGAAACAGCCAAGGTTGAACGTGGTCACACTGGAGGGTCCCAGGTTACTGCTTAGGGCTTTTTTTAATGGGGTCAAATGGAGGGAGGCATTTGGTTACAAAGGTTGTATTTTGGGCCGTCTCTGTTTTAAAGGACAGGCTTGGGTAAAGCAGGCCACACTGCTTGAATGTTTCTTCACACAATGCATCTGATTTTGATCAAGCATGCACATAGATAGAAGAAGCTATGAGTCTCCCTACCAGTTGACTTGGAGGACACAGTTTGCCTTATTGTATGTGTATCCAAATCCAGCCCAGGTCAGCTCTGCCTCCCTGCTCTTTACCTGGACACAAGCGCAGGAGGAATGGCCCTTCAGAGGAGGAGAACTGGAGACCCCATTGTTTAAGGGGTTGCTGGCAGGCTGCTGGGTGCACTGTACTGCAAGGGTATAGGAAGGCAGTTTGTGGAGGCAAGTGTCCCAGGCTGCCCAGTGCATCATCAGAAGGGAGGTATGCAGGGCCCCAAACAGTGGAGCCTGAAACTCTTCCTCATGCACGCCTGAAAGTATCTCCTGCGTCACATTTTGATGGCACTTCACAAGGTGTTTGTTTGTTTGTTTGTTTTGTTTGACATAAAGTCTCACTGCGAATCCCAGGACGGTCTGGACCTCATAGAGAGCTGCCTACCTCTACCTTCTGAGTGCGGGTGTGAAAGAGGTGAGCTACTGTGACTGGCCTAACATACATTTCACAAGTTCTCGTGAGTAATATGGAGCATGGTTACTATCATTCAAATGCCGAATACCATACACATGTAGTTTAGAAATGGAATTTAATATTTTCATTGTCATTTTATGATGGATTTATTTTTTAAAATATTTTTTATTAATTCTTTGAGAATTTCATATGATGGATTTTGATTATTTTAACCCCTACTTCTTTTCTTAACATTCCTCGGATCTCCTTTCCCCTTCTAACAGCTCATCTCCATGTCCTTTTAAATTTTTCATTTTAAATTTTATTATAAAAAGTTTGCAAATGCAAAACATCACAAATTAAAAATTATCCAGATCCAAAATCTGTCATCTCAGTGAACTTACATACAGCTAAGAGTTCTGGGGCTGTGGGGCTCAACAGTGGGTTCTACCCTCTCACTCTCTAATGTATTCAGAACATCACCTTACCTGTCAGCTACCAAAAATAAACACCCACATCAGGGCCAGCGCGGGAAAACAATTGCCTTGGCATCCTCCTTCGTAACGCAGCAATCGCCAGGCCCAAGTTCCTCCTCATCAGCTCATACTCGGAGCTTTGGTTCTTTTTTTCCACATGCTACATTGTATTTCCACGGACATTTGTTTACAAATAGAGATATGTTATTGGCTTTGCTCTGCATATGAGAGAAACCATGCAGTTTTTTTCTTTTTTTGGCACTGTGTGACCTTACTTAACATTATACACCCTAAATTCATTCATTTTCTGCAAATTTTGTGATTATAATTTTCTTTAGAGCTGAATGGTATTCATACACACACACACACACACACACACACACACACACACACCAAATTTTCATTACCTACACTCATTTGTTAGTGGATAACCAGATGGGCAGTTATTTGCCACAGTGAATAAATGTTGGCCGTGGGCTGGGTTCTGGACTGGGAAACAGAGAGAGACCGAGGTGGGCTCCAGAGTTCATCTTCCTTTGCTTCCAGAGCGTGGATTATTTAACGTGATCAGCTGTTCCCACTTTCTGACACAACGTCTGACACGCTTTCCCCATCACAATGAACTGTATGCCTTAGAACTGTAAGGCAAAACAAGCCCTTCTTCTCTCAGAAAACAGAAAAAAAAAGTAACTAAGGAAGCAGCTTCAAACCTTAGCACTGTCCACTTCACACCAAGAGTCAATGGCTGACTCCCTAACAAACCACTAACAAATACAGAAAACCTAGAGTGTTCCTTCCTCTGACTTGTTTGGAGTGAACAAGACACAGTGTGATAGACGTGGGGTAAGATGCTGAAGATAACTTGGGGAGAGTCAAAGGCTGAGGGGAGGTGGCTATTATTACTCACATGATGAATTAACAGCTGCACACATGTGCAGGCGGCTAAGGCACGGCCAGTTCTTTAGTGTTTTGGATTGACCTGTTTTGAAGACTGTTGTATGTACTGAGTTGGGATCACTACTGTCTGCTGAACTCTTTAAAGTAAAATAGTTCTACAGCAGTTCTATAACAGTTACGGGGATGGGTTTCTTAAAAGGCTGCTCTTAAGGCCTTTAGCCATTTCCTTTGGCTTCAGCCCCTACCAAAGAGATTTTCACCTCACCCATATGATAATATGACTGAGAGTTACTGGTGTCCTTTTAACTCTGACTGTCCTCATCTCAATGATCACATTTTGGTCTAGATAACTGCAAAGCAGAGGCAGTTAAAAGGAAATCCTCGGAAACTTGGAAACAGTGGTGGCTCCTAAGTCACATCCCCCACCCTCAGAATATCAGCCTGGATCCTGTAGCCCACAGGATCTATGGATCCGTGGCCCACAGGCTCCACTGTATTATATTTGGTCATGATGAACGTGGCGCATGTGATTAATTCAACCTGGGAGTCCTCCCCAGACCTGCTGTGTGGCTCTTCTAGAAGCTTCTATTATTAAAGGAATAAAAAGAAAAGAATGAAAAGAAGAAGGGGTCAGAACAGAAGAGGAAGGTGGTGGAGCCCTTCTGGGTGGCCACCTCTAAAGTGGAATTCTATACTTGCTTATATAAATAGCATACTACGTTGGCCAAATTCTCAAATTATTTGTGCACTTAAAAATATCTTTATATCCAAGTGTGGATGAAGCACAGATGGGGACGTTCATTTTATAACAAAATGAGAAAATCAACACTAAAGCAAACATTTCTGTTAATCCATAAAAACATATTTACTTTAATTGATACCAAATAGCATAGATGCTTCCAAACCAAGAAGCACCAAAGAAGCAAACATACTCTGTGCCACTGAGTGTCTAGCAAGCAGAACGTAGATGAGGGAGCTCACAACAGGCAGACAGCTCGTTCCCAATCATAATCTTGCTGGTGAAAACACAACTCCTCACTGCCAACACACGAGGACCGGACTTCAATGTCTTCTAGCATATTCCATCAGGATGGCATTCATTATTCAAGAACAAAGTACTTCCATGGGAAATGCTAATAAATCAGATTAAAAATGAAATAAAAAGCCACACAATTCAGGAGAATCTATCACATAATGGCCATTCGCCTCTGATAATGATCCCACATGGGAAAATTCCATAAAAGTTTCCTCCCCAAGGAGGAAAAACCAAACACCAAAAGCCCTGCTAAAGCTTCTGCTGACTCCCTCCTGGCCCGCAGATGGCTTGTCTGCCCCCGGGTTCTCTTTGCGATCGCAGGCACCTTCCAGCTTTCAGGATCAGAGCAGGCCAGTTGTGCAAGCTTTGCAAGGATACCAGTCCAAGTTTTTCACAATGTAAAAGCAAAAGTTGCTCCGAGCTAATTAGAGATGCTGATGTTTACCAGGGTGGGAGCTAGCACAATGCAATGCCTGGTGCATAGAAGACATCAGGAAGTGTTTGCTGGATAAACAGATGGCTCCGCGCAGACTCAAAGTGCTGCTGGGTTTCCAGTGTAGGCCTTCTAGAGCATGATGGAAGGTGCCAGCCAGTTTTGCAGTGATGAACCAGAAGGAATCCAAGCCACTGGGGCCCACTTTCATTATCTTTGTTGCAAACAGAAGACTAGTGAGAACTCTACAAGCCCACATCAGACTTCTGCCATGCTGCCATTTCCTCACCTCTACCAATCACACTTGGAGCCAGCACCCTGAAATACTCCATAACTTCCAGATGCCCAGAGCAATGATAAGTGCTAGAAGGGTGTCAGTGAGATTCAAATTTCCAATCTTAAGCCTCTGGAATGGGATGAAGCACAAGCTGCGGAAAATGACAGTTTCTAAAATGTTCCAGATTTTTCCTACTAGTAAAAGTGTGCAACTATCCTGTTTGGTCAAAGAAACCACGCCATGTTCCACTATTAGCAATAGCAGTGAATCAAGTGTCGACATAAACATAGGATGAATTCGTGTACAGCTAGAAGAGACTCCTTCAGTGGCCGGCTGATTGTACCGTTAGGAGGAGGACCTGCGTCTAACTGAGAAAATCCAGAGCCACAGACTTGTTTCCCTGGCCTGCTGGAAAGTCAAGAGCTTTCTACACGCAACCTCTCAAGTGTTCCCATCTTCCCATTCTCCTGACCTCTTCTGCTCTGTCACTGTCACCTTCTTGCTATCCAGTCCCAGACATGCATTGTCTTTGCTACTACACCAAGCAGTCTCAGAAGCTATTTACAAGAAAGAGCTGGTCCTGAACTTGGTGTGGTAGCACATACTTATAAACTCAGCAACGGAGAAGGTAAGGAGAGCCTAGACTACACTTAAGTAAGACCCGGTCTCAGAAAACAGAGGAAGGGCTGAGGAAATGGTTCAGCTCTGAAGTGCCCTGGGCACTGTCCTTGCTTTCCTGACAGGCATGGACAGAGTGATTAAAGAGGTCCCCTAGCCCATTGTCTATAATTTATATATCTTACCTTTGTCACTGTGACAAGGCAAATTCCTTTCCTGAAAGTCTGGTGGTGATTTGCAGATGAATACCAACAATTAACACATACACACACACATACAGAATACCAACAATTAACACACACACACACACACACACACACACAATCACTGAGAGAGAGAAAAAGAGATAGACACACAGAGAAATATAAGTACATTTTTGAGTTAATACAAATTTCATTATTTTCTTTTTTCTGGGCTAGATTAGTAATAGCAAGAATTAAAGTACTTTTTAAAAAACATATTCTCCTTATGTAGCCCTGGTTGTCCTTGAATTCACTATGTAGCCAGGCTAGCCTCAAATTCACACAGAGTTACCTCTGCCTCCCCAGTACTGGGATTAAAGCTACGTGCCACCTTTAACCTGGTAAGTATTAAAGTTTCTAGAAAAATGTATGAGAGAAATGCTTAAAAGTTTTTTGTACTAACATTTTTGGTAAATCAGATGATTATTTTGTGTAGCCTGGTAAAGGTAGGATTTATAGGACAATTCTTTGTGAGTCATACTATAAATACTATTTGTGTCTGGATGGTAGATGCTCTCTGCCCAACAAAGGGGGATGACTGTTTCCCCATGTTCCTCTTGTCCTGGTCAGACATCTTATGAGTTCCTATAAACAGACAGCAACTGCATGGCTCTTTTCAAGTTGGGATAAAGACTTTTCTCTTAGTTGTCCTATGACTGAGTTACTTGATTAAATGTCTCCAGGGTTTGGAGACTTAGGTAGGGCCAGTGTATAGTAAGTTAGCAAATGGAGATACAGTGAGACGTAGGCCATTTCCTGAACTGCTGCCTGGTCACTGTGTGCTGCACATCTTGCACACTTACTTTCAGATCCTTTGGGCTCTGGTTTTTAAAAGGCAGTGACTTTTAGTGTTTTGTTTTAATGGAAGAAAAAAAGGAAAGCTCTTAGTAACCAAAAGAACCTAATTATTCTCAGCTTAAACAAATATCAAAAGTTTCCAAGTTGTAAATTTTTCCTTCTGATGTGGTATGCGTGCATGTTCGTGTGTGTGTGTGTGTGTGTGTGTATGTGTGTGTGTGCTTAAGAAAAAAATCATTCTGTAATTTCACACTTTCCCTATTACAAAGATTCTGGAAAAGTTTAACGCCAATTTTCATATTTGGAAAAATCCTACCAAAAGTATTTAAACCCAAGAATGCACACACTGTGCCTCCCTCTTTCTTCTTTCCTCCACTCCCTCTGGCTAGCTCTGGAGAGTAACACATCCTAAGCAACTGCCCTAAGAGGCAAAAGAGGAACGAGGTGTGGCCTTCTGCAAGCATGCACTCCGAGGCCCTGAGAATGGAAAGATGCCCTCAGATTTCCTTTCATGCTTCTTCACCCGTGCTCCACTTTAGAGATCTATTCCTTAACAATGAAATGGGCTCACCCTGACTCCTCTAATCCACAAACAATGACATAGTCTACATGGAATTCTGTAGTTGTACATGGAAAACTTCAGCATTATGATAGGTCTTTACAATTTATAACTGGAACATCCTGTGGTATATGAAATATATGTGCACGCGTATACATATGATAGTGACAGGCATGTAAAGGCAGTTCAGTGGAGAAATAATAAGCTTTACAAGGCATGGTGCTGATATGATTGTAAATGTGTAAGCAAAAGGAAATATATCTTAATTGCTACCTTGCATGAAAATTAACTGAATAAGTCCATACACTTTAGTGCAAGGGTTAAAAACAAAATTTAAAGGAGAAACTACAAGAGAAAGTTTTGGGGGCTTTAGGTTAGGCAAAGATATTACATATATGGCGCCAAATTCATATTCTACCTATAAATGAATTGTGTTATTATTGTAGTTTAAAACTTTCGATTGGTAAAGAGTTGAAAGAGCAAAATGGCAAGTACAATCTACAAGAAAATATTTGGAAAACAATGCCAGATAAAATATCAGTGTCAACAAACTAGAAATAATTCTCAAAAGAAGTCACAAACAACTCTCAAGCCTCCGAAGAGAACAAGCAATGAGGAGGCATGAGCACATGTGCCAGTGTGAATAAACACATGAAAAGAGACTCAACGTCACCAGTCACTACGGAGCTACAAACTGAGACCTAATGAGAGACTATTATATACCTATGAAGATGCTAAAGAATAAAACAAAACAAAACTAAACAAAACAACAACAACAAAACCCCTGGCAATGCTAAATGCTGGTAAGATATTCAGAACTGGGACCCTCACATGGAAGGGCAGACACTGTGGAGCTACGTGGCAGGTTTTATAAAGTCAAACATATACTCGCCATCGATGCACTAGTGACATGGAAGCTTATGCCCACAGAGCCTAGCTTGTTTATATAGCTGTACTAATAATTCCCCAAACTGGGGGGCTGGTGAGATGGCTCAGTGGGTAAGAGCACCTGACTACTCTTCTGAAGTCCCTGAGTTCAAATCCCAGCAACCATATGGTGGCTCACAACCATCCATAAGGAGATCTGATGCCCTCTTTTGGAGTGTCTGAAGACAGCTAAAGTGTACATATAATAAATAAATAAATCTTTAAAAAAAAATTCCCCAAACTGGAAGCAACCCAAATGTCCTTTACCTAGTAATAGACAAATAACTTGGTGTTTCCACACTGTGAAAGACTAGTCAACAACACAAATAAATGAATCAGTGACACATTCTGCATCTGTGGACTCCAATGTACTATGCTAAGTGAAACAAGCCATATTCCAAATACTACATCCCAAATCACTCCATTTTCAGAAGTCTATAAAAGGAAAAGATGCATGAACAGAAAAAGCAGTGTAGTGATGGCCATGGGTTGGAGGGAGAGAAGAGACTGGTAACAAAGGGTCAGGATGAAAAAATACTGGGGTGAAGGACAGTTCTGTACCCAAACTGTGCTGGCTACATGGCTGTGCTCACTAGCAAAACCCATAGAACTTAACAGCAGAAAGTGACAAGCAACACTTGCTACATGTAAATCAAAGAAGGAATAAAATCAACATCTCAAATGATGTCTTCCCACAGAGGGCCCTCCACACAAAATATGGGAAAAATGAAGTAACATTTCTTTTTAAAAGAGTATCAGTTTGTAGATAATGGCAGGGTACAATGAGTAGGAGAAAAGGTGAGTTCCTGAAGTTTGGTGAGGATGTTTTAAGAAAAATGCAGGGGTAGAGACTGGCGCTGTTGGTATAGTGCTTGCCTTGTACGCCAGCACCCGAGGCTAACCCCATAACTCATGGACAGACTCACATGCTTGTAATCCCGGTGCTGAGGAGGCAGAAACAAACAGATCCTTTGACCTCACTGATGGGCAAGACTAGCCTATTTTCGAGCTCTAGGACATTAGGAGGCCCTGTCTAAAAAAAGTTAATCAATCGATCAATCAGCAAAGGTGGATGAGGAAGGACTAAAAGAATAGCATCTAAGGTTGTTTTCTGTCACCAGCATGCATGCATATGCACACACACAGAGATGTGGATCTGTATAAAACATATAGAAATAACAATATAGAAAATATCGAAAAATATACCACAAAATAGATTGTGATTTTTCCAAAAAGTCAGATGACAGGACTTTAATTTCATATGACTTATTTATAATAATATTAAATGAAGTCCAAATTACTTCCATAACAAAAAGTATGATATAACACATGTCAAACTAAAAGATATGCACATATTTTCCAACAAAAGCACAAAATTTAAATTATTTCATGCCAAGCACTTAAAATTGAGTTTTAGCAATAATTTGACATGGAAGTCTGACTTTGAGTTTAGATTCAGATTTGGGAGTGAAAACTGGGAGCTTCCCCTTATAAACTAACATTTGCATGTCACTAAATGCAGCCCAACAGCACATCATAGAGACATTTGAGGTTGCCAGTAAGTGTCTGCCAATCTTAAAGGGATGTTCTTCTATGCCCAGTGTAAAAACGGCACAAGAATCCTTATGTGTAGATTAAAAAAGTTAGTGAGGGACCACATTTTAGAAGTTAATGAATGAAAAAAAAAGTTAATTTTATTTCAGAGCAAATCAAATGTGGGATTCTAACAGTAAAGAAGGCTTAATGCATTAAAATATCTTATTAATCATAAAAGTTTACTATGAAGAATGTAATTTAAATTGACATCATAAGTCTTAACAATGTGTTGAAAGAATGGAAAGAGAAAATATAAATGAATATTCTATATGAAAAATGCAATTGAAATTTGCCAATGAAAATTGTCAATGAAAAAAATGCAAACCCATGTGAGACACACCTGTGGGCATGGTTCGCACGAAGGTTCAGCCTCCGGGAGCCTCCAAGCCTTACATCTCAGCCTTAAGGCTGTCCCTTCACAGAAAAGTGTCTAATAAGTATAAGGCCATACTTAATCCACTGTAGGCCGGAGAACGCATCCCATCCAAGCCAGGCCACGGAGAAAGGTCTGTGATAAACATGACAGCAATCCAGGCAGAGAATGTCACAGTCCAAGCAAGCCCTGGGAAATATAGATCTTGGATATTTTCTTGGAACATTACACCTAACTGTAAGCCAGAATACTGAAATTTTATGAAGATTGCATTCAGTGAAAATAAAATGGTTTTTGCCATGGATTTTTGAAAGAGTGCTGGCCAACATCAGGCTGTAAATGTAATGCTTTTTGAAAATTAACTGGAAACATAAATTGACTCTAGAAGAGCTGCATGTTTCCCAGAATTTTTCTTAATAAGAACAATATGTGGAGGAGATACTTCTGAAAAGAAAAAAATGAACACCAGTCTAGAAGAGTGGTGCTTTCTGAGTGGTATTGACTACGTTACTTACTGGCACCCACTGGAATCTAGCTCTGGGCCACAGGCCAACCCCTGCACGACTGAAGAGGACCACACAGGGCAGCCGCCTCTCTGAATGACTTTGCCTTACCATGGCTCAGCCTCAACTGGAAAGGCGACTGCGATTTCTCAGATCCTTTTCTGATTGATAATTGGGCTCCTGTATTTTACTTTACAGATGCTCAAATGTTCACAGCAGGGCTCATTTTCAATCACTCTCACTGCAGCAGTCTGGTTTTGATGAAAACTAGATTTGCAAAGAGACTTTTGCATAGCAGTCAAGCCTCTGTCTGAAGTCTGTGAGCCTTCCCATTAGGAATTCACTATATGCACAACAAGTTGGGGGAGGCACAGAAACACACAGACACACACATACACACACACACACACACACACAGAGGGTATGTGACAGGTGTAAGGGTCACATACTCTTGTATTGGGTGAGGCAAAGAACAAGATAATAAAAATACCTCACCCAAGATAATAAAATTACCTCACACGTGCGCGCGCGCGCACGTGCGTGCGCACACACACACACACACATCCTCCCTGTATCCCCCATACACATATACCATTTTAATGCCAAGAAAAAGACTTCTATAGATTTTCGATGTACTTTGAATAAAATTCAACGTTTTCCCTTCTATATCTCAACCTCATAAGAAGGGGTTCACTCAAACCAACTTAATTTCCTATACTTCATTAAAGTGAAAAATGAAATAAAATGATCCATGACTCTATGACAGATCATGACATTTCATCATGACAGCTAGTTAGTGCTGGAGAAGTGTGTCACTGTATAACGTAGACATGTACTAGCTGCTCTGGCTGAGGACCTGGATGAAAGTGTCTGTGAGTGCCTAAGGCTACAGGATGCTACAGCTGTTCTTCAGGTCTCCCAGTTTCTGCTCACCTGTGTCATATGGGTCCTACCACCTCCTGTCGTGACAGGTTCATGTCCCCATCCCTCATTGCCAGTCAATGTCTTTGTTTAGTCTGAAATCTTAATAATTTTGATAAGAGCTCTACCAGCACTTAAGTGGGAACTGACCTTGAAAACAGTTGAAAGATTATTCTAAAATTGCTGATATAAAATCTTTTGCAACCTAGATAAAAATCCTTGCTGAATTAAATAAGTGTGCTGGTTTTAGCTATTTAGTTGCTTCCCTGCTTGGAGAAGTGGGGTACAGAAAGCCATGGGGACCATTCAATCTTTAAATCTGCTACCAGACATATGCTGTGCATATCTTCATAAAGACTTTTATTATGTGGTCCTTAAGCAGCATATACATGCCAGATGGGTAGACTGGAATATAAAACACTTCTCAGAAGAAGCTATTATTAGGTCAGTAATATGCTAATTAAAAGGGCTTATGCAACCATCTGGGAGACCCCTAATGGCAAAAGCTTATTTCTAGAACCTCACTGCAGCTGTATTCTATATTGCCTCCTGCAGATTTAGGGGTGCCTGGAAAATCACCCCTGTTGGCACTAGGGGAAAGGCCTTGGTGAGTCGATGGGGCTCACAACGTGTTTCAGGTTGGTCAGGGATTTGCAATTCCTGCATGACTTGGTAGACATAGTTTTAATGGTCAAATTTCAGTAACAACTCCCTGCAAATTACATCACCATCTCACTATATTTGTAGACCCACCCCCACTGAGCACTTAAAGATGGCATTTAAATAAGGAGATGAACTATATGGTGTGACTCACCAAGGGAGTAACTTGTCCACCCAAGTGCCTAGGTTGGGGGCATTGTAAGGATAAGCACTGGGTGGAAAAAGGCAATGAATGAGCCACATTGTCTGTGCCCTTGTAAGTGTGGGCCAGGACCAGGGCCAGTGTGATGCTGCTCTCAGGAGATACATAAATGGCTGCTTCAAACACTTACTAAGAGTCACTCTTTATCCAGCCTGATTCACCAGGGCTTATGGAGCCCTACAGTTTATTACTAACTCTATGAACTTTATTTTTATATTTGTCCTCTTTGTTAGGGTAACAATGTGGCACATAAATATCCCCATTTGTTAAGACAAGTGGCGGGGGTAAAAGGCTCTGTGATGGGAAAAAAGCACATCTCATGCACATCCAGGAGTGAAGAGCTAGCTAGTCTCACGGGTCAGAATAAAGCATATTCATGTTCTGCTGGGCAGGCAAAGCCATTCTTGACAGGGAGCATAGATGGTTTTCCTTATGCCTCTGTTTGTCATGGAAGCCCTAATTCCCCAGCCCAAATCTGGAAGTGCATAAAGTCACTGTTCTGGCTTCAAGAATCCAGTACCACAGAAATTCATTTCTATGGAGGTAATGTACAGCTTCTCCTTTAAAAGACCAAATCCCATGTTCTGACAACACGAGGGCCCCCTTTCCTTTGTTCAACTTGGCTAGAACTAACCAACAGGCAGGATCTGACTCAGCTTGGTCCAATAAGCCATGCTCTTTAGCTTTCTTGAATCAAAAAGAAAGAGAAATGAATGCTTGACTTCCACAAAACTAGAATTTTAAGGCAGGGTCCAATATCTAAATAAATAAAATAACATGTCCAGGAACACATACATGGAAAAGCTCTGCCTTCAGATAATTCCCTCTAAGAAGGCGTTTATTAGGACAGCTTCAACTTCATTTTGTCACAGCCACTTCCTCCCCAGCGGAATGTTACAATTCTATCTCGTGTTTCTTCAACTTAGACAAATATATAGTTCCCAACAAACGGGCTAACAGAGGCCCTTGATCGCTCTGCCAATCCTCCCTTCTCAGAGCAGCCTCTACAGGTTCCTTTAGGAAAGCACTGACTGTTATCAAACTGAGATCCCTGGTTTACCACAGCTAGAGGGATGGGCCTTTGTCATCTGGACCTTGTGAGTTAGAATGGTTGTGGGGCCAGAGGGATTCTTTCTGAAAGAAACTGTCCCTTCAGCATTTGTAACCAAGGCAGCATATGTGGCCATCAACAAACACTATGATATCACACATTAGCCAAGTGACTTCTCTTTAAATAAGGGAAGGTGGTTAGGGAACTGCCTCAGTAAGACTTTACTTCAAAATGCTGGCGGAGGCCATCTTTCATATGGGACAGAGGAAGGCACCATGAGGAGCCATCAGACAAAGCCCCCATCGGCAAGGAGTGAAGTCAGAGAGATGGCTTCCCGCCAAAAGAACTCAGGAAGCAGATGGCAGCCAAATTAAAGTGTCATGATTAGGCTAGAGATCTCAGGTGGCTGTCAACTAGCAAATATAAATGCGTCAGGGGGACTCAGCGTTGAGAGAAGAACGCAGCCATGCACAACACTAAATGATTGCTGTGGAACTCAATGCCTGTGTAAATAAAAATTAACTCAAACAGAAAGGAAAATAGAATAAGCATCTGGAACAAAATGTCTAGCTATTACAACAGAAGACGGGGACGGGGGCAGGAGAGAGATGTCACCAGGCTAAGGGCCTTACTGTGTTGAATACACAAAAAGAATTATTTTCAGTGTTCCTCCATGTTTGAATACCACATACATTACATACATATAAAATATTGCAAAAAAGAAAATGCTTTCTTAGAACACATACCAGATTTTTCAGTGGTGACCAGGAGTAAAACAGAGATATTTGAGTCTTTCTACGTTATTTATGCTCTTTAAAACTTAAAAAATTCTGTTTTAAAAATTTAGAAATATTTCAAAATGATTAAACATTTGCAAAGAACAGAAAGTCTCTTATTCGTGGACACTGCCATGCTGATTACACGCACTGCATTTGATAAGCAAAATATTTCACAATTAATTACACAAGTTTGGCAGCTCTGCCATTCATTGTCCAAACTCCTTTGAGAAAGGCCTCGTCTTGTGTCGGCAAGAAGCACAGTCAGTGGACAGCCCCCAGTGGCTCAGCTTCTGGGTCCCAGCCAGTCCCTCAGGAGTGCCAGCAGTGACTGAAGACGAGGTGTGCTGTCTACTTCCTCCAACCCATTCTCCTTGGCTTGCTCATGCCCGCGTGGAGTGTCTCCCTCCTTCCAGTCCTGGTTTGGCTCTGTCCTGTCCCAAGTGTCAAACTGAGAGAGGGGTCTCTGCTCTCTGCTTCTTTACCATCAAGGCCCTAATGAAGCTCTTGGCTTTCCAGTTCTGTCCCAGTTCTGCTCCCTGGGGACCAAGGCAAAACAAACAGAGGTCTCTGGAGGTCTGCACGTGCCACCGTACTCTCCTTCTGTGGTCTCTACTCCCCACCCTCACCCTGGAATTCTTTGTCAACCTTGACTATTCTTTTGTTACTATGATTCTGCCCTGACCTTATTGGTTATGTAGGAAGCCAGCACATGATCCGAGATGCCCCAATCACTGTAACTTTTAATGAATTCCCCTCCCCCTTCATGCTCTGTTTACTGGACCACAGCCCACCACGACAGGTGAGTGCAGGCAGTGTATAGATGTGGGGATCAGAGGGCACCTGGTAGGAGTTGGTTCGCTCTTTCTACGAGTCCTATGAACTGAATTCGTCAGGCTCAGTAACAAGTATCTCCTTCCTTTAGAGGATGAATCACCATATTTCACTGGGTTTTTATTATAAAGTGGGAAGTGTATACCTTTGAAAGTTTGATCCCAAAAATGTGAAGAGTGTGAGATTGGGTGTGAAGCACTAAACCAGGATTGGATGTCTTGGTTTTGATTCCCAGCTTTGCTACTGATGGGTTACATGACGCTGGGCAAGCCACTTTCCTTCTCTGATCATGGTTTATTCTAAGTATGGGACTGACTAGTATGGAGAGATAAAGGTGGGCTTTGAAATAGGCATAGAGATGCCAGGAAAGGGAAAGGTGCTGGCGATCCTAAGTCAGTAGGAGGCAATCTGGACAAAATTTGGGCAGGTGAAGGAAGGAGCTATATTTTTCACTTACTGTGTGGTCTTTGCCCCCTGCTCTTGACTTGAGCCAAACCCAACTCAACACCACCACCACCTCCTCCACCACCACAACCTCTACTACCGCCATCACCTCCTCCTCCTCCTCCTCCTCCTCCTCCTCCTCCAGCACCACCTGTTGCAGAGCGATCAGCAAGCTGAGAGACTGTGGGACACAGCATGTCTGGCTGATCTGAGGAGCTTACAGAGGTGGAGTGGCTAACATGGGACAGGAGAGATGGAAGTGAAGTCAGTAAGTCTACTGGCTAATTTTGTGTCAACTTGACACAGCTGGAGTTATCACAGAGAAAGCAGCTTTAGTTGGGGTAATGCCTCCATGAGATCCAGCTGCAGGGCATTTTCTCAATTAGTAACCAAGGGGGAAGGGCCCCTTGTGGGTGGGACCATCTTTGGGCTGGTCGTCTTGGGTTCTATAAGAGAGCAGGCTGAGCAAGCCAGTAAAGAACATCCCTCCATGGCTTCTGCATCAGCTCCTGCTCCCTGACCTGCTTGAGTTCCAGTCCTGCATCCTTTGGTGATCAACAGCAGTATGGAAATGTAAGCCAAATAAACCCTTTCCTCCCCAAACTGCTTCTTGGTCATGATGTTGTGCAGGAATAGAAACCCTGACTAAGACTGTAAGGTTTCAGATATCTAGCAGGCCCTAGAGGCCACTGCGAATACTTTAGCTTTTTGCCTAAATGGGGGGAGCTCCTGAAGGGGTGTTTGAGAGATGGTCTGATGATGTTTTGAAGGGACAATTTGATTGTGTGATACCAACAGGCTACAGAAGAGCAAGGGAAGGAATATGGAGAATACTTAGGCCTCTTGGAGTGATAAGTGTGCAGACATCAGCCCAGCACTGAGCCTTCGGTGTCCTTCCCAGATGTGCTTCTTTAGTTACTCTGTCTGTCTTCAAACTGCTACCCCATGACCATTGGTATCCAAACCAGAAACCTTTCACAAATGAGCCATCAACTGTCCTACAGTACCCCATAGAAGCTGTTGCCTCCCTTCTGACAACCCTAGTGACTGTCATCATCACTTACTGAGACATGCTGGTACTCTCCTAACAGGGGTCCTTGTGTCCAATGTCGCCCCTTAGCTCAGTGATGTTGCCAAGACCCAAGCTTGTTAATTCACAGCTCCTCTTCCTCCTCTTCTAAGTGGATGTTAACTTTTAGCTCTCAATGTGTTTGTTATAATCCAAATAAGCACAGAGGTTAGGTACCTACTAAGGGATGAAATAGAAGAGGATCACTGAAGGAATATTTTGTTATGAAGAGATAGAGTAGACAGGAGTGGGGATTAAATAAGGAGGGTGTGGTGGCTTGTATGAAAATGACCCCCATAGGTTCATAGAAAGGGACACTATTAGGAGGTGTGGCCTTGTTGGAGGAACTGTGCCACTGGGGGTGGACTTAGAGTTTTCAGATGCTGAAGCCAGGCCCAGTGTCTCTCTCTCACTTCCTGCTGCCTATTGATCCAGATGTAGAACCCTCAGCTCCTTCTCCAGCACCATGCCTGGATGCTGCCGTGTTTTTCACCATGATGATAATGGACTAAACCTCTTAACTGTAAGCCAGCCTCAATTAAATGTTTTCTTTTATAAGACTTGGCATAGTCATGGTGTCTCTTCACAGCAATCAAAACCCTAACTAAGACAGAGGGGGAATGGGAGAGAAAAGTAAAGGAGGGAATATGGGGAGCGACAATTAACGCTAAGGGCCATTTTCAAAACCATATAGAAACTTACTACTGTAGACACTACCTAAAATATATACATTTATGAAAGGCATCTAATGCCCCCAAGTAAATCATATAATGCCAGGAGTGAGTTACATCTTGTTGAATTACTGGTCAAAAGTTCCCCATGGAAACCCTTAGATATCACAGGCTATTGCCAAGGCTACTGGTTGCTCTCCATACTGATGGTAGGCCCTTTTACTAAGGACAACATTTATGTCATCAAACACAGAGAAGTTGAGCTTCACTTAACTTCACTTGTAGTGACTAGTGTCCATGGTACTGGAAGGTATTCTGCATGCTACTGGAAGAGAAAGGTAATCATAAATATAACCCCACTGCAAACCCTGCTATCTACAACAGTTGCCTGTGAGACATACTGGTGCAATAGTGGTTACAATCGTGGTGCAAATGTTACAGAGTGACCAACCAGTTTTTGAGCGAATTTAGGACCCAATCCATCAATGGAACCCATACCTGATACTGCTAAAGTGGCCAAGATCCTGAGACTACACAGGACATGGACCTAGGGGAAACCTACTATTATTCTAATAAAGCTATAAAATGACTCCTAATGATACAGTGCTATACCCAAAGATCAGTGCCTTATTCAACCCACAGCAGATGCTTCTTGCAGTAGGTGGTAAGCAACTCAGAGACTCATAACTGGGACAATGTACAGATCATGTAAGAGATCATGAAGTGCTTAGTCCTTAATAGAATGTTTATATCAAACCCCATCTCTCAAGGTTTAGGAATCCACACAGAAGAGGAGACCGTATAAGACTGTAAGAGTCAGAGAAGGTGGGTAACTCCAAGGAAACAGTATCTTCCTGGCACAACAGGACTGATGTGCATATGAACTCACAGACACTGTGGCAACATGCACAGAGCCTGCACAGGCTCGGACCTAACAAGGATCCAGCATGGAGAGGAGGAAGTGGACACGGCTCCCACCCCTAACCAAGAAGCTATCTCTGCTGGAGTTTCAGAGGCATATTACCCACACTTCAGGGCAGGCCCACACCCAGCAGCGGAAGGACTACACAGAAGGAACTAAAGGTACTTCTGTCGACTTTTATGGCCTTTTGTCTCATTCTGGCTTTTCTCCCTTTTGTCTTATTAGTCTTTTCTTTTTTCATTTTGAGAAAGAGAGAGAGAGAGAGAGAGAGAGAGAGAGAGAGAGAGAGAGAGAGCACATAAAGTTGGGTGAGTAGAAATGTAAGAAGGATTGGGTGGGACTGGGGGAGGAGGACATATCAGAATATACTGCATGAAAAAAATTCAATTAAAAGGACATTGGTCTTGGGGATTTTGTTTTTAATTTCAATAGTGAATCGGATGAAGACTGAAAATTAGAAAGAATGTGCAGTAGACTAAGTATTATACCTAGCCTGCTTAACTGTACACACAGGGTCATGGGTTTATTTGCATGTGCAAAGGTATTTTCTTCTGGGAAGCACACTTAACCTATGAGTCTGATTTGTCAGTAAGGGACAATGACATGTACAGGATGCTAAGTTCTGTCCAGTGTGGCCCCTCTAAGAGTGCACAGCAGAACTCTGGCAGTACTACATTCGGGCCTTCACATGAGTGGCTGAGAAGGAATTCTCAAGTGTTTCTGGGAATCTATTATCGGCAGTTATAGCAACAATAGCAATGACAAACACACATGCACATGCAACATGCCTCACACCGTGACTGGCGCCTATATAAGCCCTTCACAAGAATGTCTTTCCAATGTGAATGGAGGAGGGACTTGAGAGGGTCCTCCCCTCTATTGGCTATTCTTAGCTAATGGTTTTCAGGGAAGGAACTGACTTTTCTTCAGTGGTGTAGCCAGTGGTAGGTTGCCCATGCTCCAGTTAAATAACTCTCTACCTGTGTTTATGCAAGAGCTAATCAAACTCTCTACATACATATTAAACTCAATATAGTTTTATATATATATGCAATATACATATTTCTAAATATATAAGTACATATTTAATTATATAAATATATAGAAATATCTAAATATATATTTATATTACATACTTAAACTCTATGTATATATTGAATTTAACTAGAGTTGCTTAGAAATTGAGGACAGAGGAAGGGGTTCAGTGGGAGTTAGAGGAGGATGTGAGAAAAATAACATGAAAAGAAATCTGTTCAAAGCGATGCCCAGATGCCCTGTCTGGTGTGACATTATGGGGTATTTCATTCTTATGTTTTCTTTTCCCTCATTCAATTTCTTTCTTTAGGCTTTTCATTTTTTAATTATTATTCAGTTAATGTGAGTTCTTTTAGACATTAATTTACTCAGCAAATAGTTGTTTTTTTGTTTATTCCAGAGTTTAGAGTGGACAGAAAGCACAACTTCAAAGCTACTCAGACATGTGTACACCAATGCTCTTTGTGAAAACAGTTGTATAATGGAGAGAAGCCATAGTTTCTCTTTTGGAGTCTGTGTTTACTATTGTTTCCATGAACACTTCTGAAATAAGAGCACAGTTCATCAAAGTCCTTCTGAGCCCTGAATCGAGACTTTCCAGAGGTGACAATTAGACCAGGGGCTTTAATCATAATGCAAATGCTCTGCCACTGAGTGACATGACCAACCCTGAGAAGCAAATCATGGAGGTGGCATTTTATCTCCACTGATAATGCAGGAGAAATGAGGTGCAGATGAAATGCTTTCAGAGTGATGTAAGAGGAAGGCAGAGGCTAGGAGTCCTATTAGCTGTAAATGAAGTGGCAGCCCAACTTCACCAGTAACAGTCTGGGTAAAACACTGCTGTGATTAACTGAATGGGGGCAGATAGTAGAGAGGCCATGAGAAACACTTCAAGATGACGAAGAACTCAGAACTGCATTGATTTATTTTATTCTGCTTTAGCAGCATTGATAGCATTTCTGTCTGGAACTGAAGAGACACCAGCCCATTGGAGCCTGAGAGCTTTGCACACAGTTGTGGGAGGCTCAGGAAAGAGCCGAGTGGCCTCACTTGCATCTACCCTCCATCTTGAAGTTGGAGTTTTATAAAACAGGGACAAATGTGTCATGGCTGAGATGACAAACCTCAATAGTTTTGTACCCTAACTATTATTTCTGTGGCCCAGCAGACCCTGGGTCGTCTGATTTTGTCCTTCCTTCTTTCTGGGCTTTAACCATGGCTAAATCTGAATTGAGAAGCCCCCTCTTCTGCCTTAATAGTGTCACAGGCTGTGGACTAGACCTTAGGGGGACACTAGGGCACCAGAGAACTGTGACCCTTGCCCCCTGGCCTTACTTAGGGTTTCCATTACTGTGAAGAGACACCGTGACCAAGGCAACTTTTATAAAGGACACAAGACTTAGTGCCCTGCATGGTGTCCATAAGATAGAGAGAGCTTTATATACTTGCTGTGATGGAAAAAGCCACAGTAAAGGGTACAATAGGAAACAAGAGGACACTTTAATGCGTGTCTGCCATAAAGAAACTAACTCCTCTTGGGTATAAGAAGCCAAGCAGAGGGAAGTAAAACATCACAACAGATTTCTTAGGCTGCTAGACAGAGAGCTCAGCGGCTAAGAGCACTTCCCAGCACCCACATGGTGGCTCAACAGTCTCTTACTCTTGGTCCAGGGTATATGATGCTCTCTTCTGACCTCTGCAAGCACTGCATACATGTGAGTCACACGTCACATACAGTCATGCAGACAAAACACTCATACACATAAATCTAAACAAAGAAAAGTTATTTTAAACAGTTCTGTTTTAAAGTTACACTATAAAGAAACAAATGTTTAACAGGTTACGGTGAAGAACCCAACAGTGCCCATCATTAGAGCGTCCTCACTTGCAGATGTAGGGCACGAGCTGGGAGTCACAGCAGAAGCAACAATAAGTCAACCACAGTACCTGGCATTTATTCTATACTTCCTACTTATGAGGTAGTTTAGAGCCATCATCCGACTTCATCTTCACAGGTACTCACTGAGGGTGCCATTATCATTATTATTATTATTTTTAAATATACAGGAACACTGATGTTCCAAAGGGTACCATGATAGAGGGTTTGCCCACAAGCTGGGCCTGTGAGACTCTTGAGCCTGAGGCAGAGGGATCATGGCCAGCTACAGTCTCTTCAGATTCGAACCCAAGCCTATGAGACGCCAGGGCCTGAGACAGTGAGCAGCCACAGTCCCAGAGGAGGTCCGTGGAAACCCAACACTGTGGGTGGCTGGCAGCAGAGCACTCTGGGCTTGCCTCTCTGTGCCTACCTTCTGCAGTCCAGCCCCAAGGCCGCTTTGGAGGTGTCCCTGGGAAAGAGGGGTTGTGGGCCCAGAGTTTGGAAAGCAGTCCCAACCAGGCCTGTTTCGTGGCACGTGTGGTGCAGGGGCGGCTGTGCCCATTTCCTGTAAGGTATCCATCCTAGTACCCACTAAAACGAACAGAACTACCCTGAACCCACACACTAATGGATCTGAAGAAAAAAAAAAAAGCTGAAACAGCTCCCACTGTCTGGGGGGGGCAAAAGAGCGGAAGGGAGAAAGGGAAGAAGGGAGGGAAGGAGGGAGGGAGGGGGCAATGGGGAGAGAGGGGAGAAGGAGAGAGTGAACTCCAGATCCAACCAGTCTTTTGACAGACCTGCAGCCACCCACAATGAACAGTTTATGGTAGTAAACGCCCTGTACATCATATGTCTTTTGGCTTATTTTGGGAAAATCTTGGACACAGTATATTTAGTGGCTTCCTAAGGCTTTGGCATTTGAGTGTATGCCCATTTGCTTGGCCTGTCTTCTCCTGGCTTCAGCAAGTCACCACTTTGCCCACAGCAGACCACCCTCAGCAGCACCACCAGCCCCAGTGCCTCCTTCATGTGGCTCCCCAACCCCTGCGCTTTCCTGGGAAGGAGGAACACTGCAGCACCCCAAAGAACACATGCATCCCTGGCACGAGAGCCAAAGCACGTGGCCAGGCTTTTCTATGCCACTCCTCGAGGTTCCTTCCAAAGCTAACATTCTCAGGGTGTCCTGCTGCTCTGTAATGTACGTAATGTTTTTCCAGGTCATAAGGGAAGGCAAACAGATACTTTTTTTTTTCAACGTTGACAGACCTAAAAACTAACAATGAATTGCCTGTACTATACATACAATAGGCCCTTGTATTTTCACAGCTAAACTGCATTAAAATACAGCCAGTGGACCTAAACTAAACCAATTTAATGACCTCAGGTGAAGACCCCGGGGATGTCCATTCTTATAGCAAATCCCTACCCTTGCATCTCGGCCACAATTTAGCACTGGGCCCTACCAGTATCTCTGCAGTGTTAATGAAATGTTTGTGCTTTTTCTTCTTAAAGTAAGGATAGCTCCTGCACTTACAGTACATTTTGCACAAAAATGTTAATTCTGTTTTACCTACTACAAATGGGTTGGCATTTGCATGCTCCTAAGTGTTATGCAATTCAATAGCAGAATGTAGCATGCTGGGCAATTTTTTATAGGTAGCATGAACTACTATGTCAGAACTTTAAGCTGGATTTTCCATCAGACATTGTATACCACTCAGCTTCCTTCATAAAGAAAAGAACCTTTACTAGCTACCAAAACCTGGGGTCCCCCAAATTTCCTCTATCTCCCATGACTTTATGGTTTTTATAAACTCTAACACTGTAATAGCAGGGGAGGAAAAGGCACTGAGCGAGGAGACTATAAAAGACGGAAAACCAAGGGGCATATGGAAGAAAATACAGCAGAGGAAGACACGGCGAGTAAGCTAACCCATTGTCCCATGCTTGGGTGCTTGCTCATTATAGGCAGGGACATGACGTTCCTGAGGTTTGAAGGCAGGGAGCCTAGAGGCCTCAGCAAGTTCTTCACACGTGACAGCTCTGTGCTGGGTTAGCAGCCAGAAGCCAAGTTGCCCACACTGGCACTGAGCAGCCACAGGGCAGCAAAGCCAAGCAAGAAGTTGATGTCAGCTTTTCAAAGGGAGACTGCTTACAGGTAGAAAAGCACTCACCACTCACAACATGAATCGTCTCAGAAAGTCAATGGAATGGCATCGTCCCTTCAGCATGTAATTCTCCAGATAAGCAATATGACTACATTAAATCTGGTCATGCAATTGGCAGTTGAAATCATTACCAATGAAGCTAATTACAAATGAGATCCTTTTTTTTAAACTCTATTTCTTAAATAATGAAGTTGAGACAAAGGCAATGTATTTCAGTTCTTCATGTTATTACAAATACCATATGAACTAGAATCCTATTTCATTTATAAATAGCTCTTTGCCAGTATATTTACATATAATTGTGGAGGTACAATAAGAGGCAGCAATATATACAGCAAATATATACAGCAAAATTGGCTGTTTCAAAAAAGATGCAAAATTTTAGGTCCAAAGTCCTTACAGCAGTGTGCTAGTGTAGTCCTGACACATAGTATCATCTCTGAAGTTAAAAAGAAAAACAAAAACGAAAGGCCGATGGCACAGCATCCCTGGAGGGGTACCAGCACCAAGGCCATGAGCTCTCTATTTAAGTCTTCCACCATTATCAGCTTGACTACATCTGGAAGTAAATACCATCCAAAAGTCTGGGTACACATGTGAGGGATTTAAATCTTAATTAAATCACTTGAGATGGGAAGATAAACCTTTTATGCAGGCCTTTTGAGGTAGGAAGATCCAAGTTTAATCTGGGCCACATTGCTGGCAGCCTATATAAAGGACATGGAAGAAGAAAGCTTGCTCTCTTTTCCTGCTTGTTCTTACTCTCCCTGGCAAGTCCATTCCTTCATTGATATTAGGGTCTGCTTCTTTGGGTCTCTGTCATATAGTGAAGACCAGCTGGGACACACTGCCTTGTGGACTGAATAACTGGATTCCTGGACCCTCCGTTGGTAAACAGTCATTGTTGGACTAGATGGACCACAATCCATGAGTGTGTGTGTGTGTGTGTGTGTGTGTGTGTGTGTGTGTGTGTGTGTACATACCACAGTACAACCTGTTCCTCTAGTGTAGCCTGGTTTAGTAACTTTGTATTGAAAATGCCTTTAGTTAAAAATCTTTCCCTTTTTCACAATCATAGCTGAGAATGTATAGTCTATAGGTGGCCTCTTCTATATCAGGCAAATTTCAAAATTAAATTCAGTACAATGTAGTTCATTCAAGACCCTTCACTTTGGCAGAAGGGTATCTATCTAAATAGACTTCAGTAACTCTCAGAATAGACATTTTGCTCCTGGCAATTTCCAACAATAGGAAATATCTACAAGCTGTAATAATTAGGTCTAAATTTGCCCTTCATCCCTCCCTTCCTCCTTCCTTTGTCCTTCCCTCCTTCCTTCCTTTTCTTTTTGGAGACAGGGTCTCACCTTGTAGACAGGTTAGCCTCAGACTCACAGAAATCCTCCTGATAACCTCTTTGATGTTGGGATTATAGGCATAAATGACCAGACAGCTTCTTTCTTTCATATTAATTAACAATTTTCCCAGTTTCATTGGGAAGAATAGTATCTTGGTACTGAAAGAGTTCTTAGGCCCACTGGACCAACTAACCTATTTACTAATGGAAACAATAAGGTTTAGAAAAAGAAACAGCCATCTAATCGGCCATCACTTGGAAGAGAGGCCCCTTGGTCTTGCAAACTTTATATGACCCAGCACAAGGGAAGGTCTGGGCCAAGTAGTGGGAGTGGGTGGGTAGGGGAGCAGGGGCGGGGGGCGGGTATAGGGAACTTTCGGGATAGCATTTGTAATGTAAATAAAGAAAATAACAAAAAAGAAAAAGAAAAAAATAAAATGTGGTAAGAATTTCTTTAAAATCAAATTTTTCTTGAATTCTGTACTTCTGTTACTAATAAAAAACAAAACTGAACTGCTGCATTTTGCCATTATCAGTATAAGTAGTGGATATTTCCTGAGCTCTTCCTCCATGCCAGACCTTTTTCTCAGTGCTCTACACTAAGCCTACAACAACTCTCAGAGGCCCGAGCAGCTTAGACTTTCCCGAATGCTGGTGAGTAGGAAAGCCAGCATTTGATCC
The DNA here is from genome assembly GCF_900095145.1 of Mus pahari. Classification (NCBI taxonomy): domain Eukaryota; kingdom Metazoa; phylum Chordata; class Mammalia; order Rodentia; family Muridae; genus Mus; species Mus pahari. Next base: position 64,656,415 of record NC_034602.1, read on the forward strand.
CTGGCAGTCTCACTCCAGGAACCGTGTGGTCCACTAGCCATGTAGTAGACAACCACGACTCAGCCAATGAGATCTGCCTTCAGAATTCCCCTCCCCCACCCCACTGCTCAGAGCAGAAGACACTGAAGTACAGAGGAGAAGAGGAAGCAGACAAACCAGGAAGGCTTTAAAGAGGCCAGGGATGCTGACGGCCTGGGCCCACCTTCTGTTCCGTTTACACAGTGGGTTCCTTCAGGACAGAGTTCTGCTTCTATCCTTGCCTTATCTGTTCGTTTGGAAAATATCGCCCCGTGTGTGAAATGCTTCAGGGCTAGGCAATCGGACAGCAGTTGAAAGGATTTTTCCCTATGGGAAGTATGCTGCATCAAATTCTCATAAAGGCAATATGCCCCCTACTTTCATTATGTAAATACCGCTGCTGACACAGTCCTTCTCCAGCTTATAAAGAAACAGACACTAACATATAAGTTGGTACAACAGCAGTGAGAGGGGCTGGCCTGATGCTGTTATATTAGTGCCAGCCTTTAGTCCAGAGGGGAAGAAAACTGCTTCTTTGAGGATCTGAAATACACACCCCACTATCAATACACTTACTAGATAGGCAGCACTGCAGTGGGGTAATAATGGTGAGCAGCACAGTGCTCCATGGGATCTCTACATCCACTCCCAGCAGGCCTCCTGCTCCCTCCCACACAGCAGCAGACCGGGACATTTTCCTGCATTTCTTCTAAAACTCGGGTCCTCATCACCAGAAAAGGAAACAAAGGATAGCAGGTGCTGCTGTGTGAGTATTGTGACAGTTAATCTTCACCTTCACCGTCTCCTGGATCAGATTTAAAACCACTTAGAAGACACACCATGAAAGTGGCTGGAAGGAGGCTTAACTGGGGAGAAAGGATCTGTCTGGAATGTAGTACCCTCTTGCTACGCGCTGGAGGCCAGTGGCCACAGATTCCCTTGAAGCTCAGTGTGGGTGCTGGGAACTCAGTCCTCCCGAAGAGCATCTTCATGTCCCTTAGCCCTTGACCTTTCTGCTCTTCAGTCATCTTTGCCAGTTATTTTGCCACAATGACAAGCAAAGTAAGCTGAGAGCACCATGGCCCACATACCTACTGCTAAGAACATCATTTCTCAGTAGCTGAAGAACTTAAGAGTCAAGACATCAAAGTAAGTCCTTACTAGTGTAAACTTTTAATTATTTACGCAGATCTACATCTTAGTCCATTATGATATATACATAATATTGGGATACAGCTAAAAGTTCTTAGTGGCAAACAGAAAACTAATCTATTTTCACTTCAAGTAAAAGAAAGTCAAACCATACCTGCAATTCAAGTGCGTGCCGCTTCCAGCAGTTTATTATCTTTTGTAATAAAGCTGGTGTTATTACACGGAACTGTCAGAATTATAGATGCACAGTGATAAAGAAACAGCATAATACTGTAAGATGACTGCCTTACCCAAAACATCATCCACCTACTAACATATTCTTTTTTTTTTTTTTTTGGTTTTTCAAGACAGGGTTTCTCTGTGTAGCCCTGGCTGTCCCAGAACTCACTCTGTAGACCAGGCTGGCCTTGAACTCAGAAATCCGCCTGCCTCTGCCTCCCAAGTGCTGGGATTAAAGGTGTGCGCCACCACACCCGGCTAACATATTCTTTACTGACATGCATTTCCTTATCTGAAAACAGGCATAAATCAAGCCATTGGTTTCAGGGGCTCATGGAGCTAACTCATAGAAAGGACTGAGACCAGCACTGACACACAGAGGGACTTAAATGAGCACTGGCACACAGAGGGACTCAGACAAGCACTGGCACACAGAAAGACTCAGATGAGCACTGGCACACAGAAGGACTCAGATGAGCACTGGCACAAGAAGGGACTCAATCACTCACAATTGACAATAGCATTCATTGCTCTTAGCATGTTCATTTTTGGACACTGCTAATTTCTCAATGGTGCAATTCTAGAGACTTATTTATGGAAAAACATGATAGGTTTTAGAAAAACAAAGAAGCCAGTTAGCTTTTTCCAACACCTACAAAAGGGCATAAGAACAACTATAACGGTTAAAAATGCAGAAAGGACCTCAAGAATGCCAGGGGTACCTTGAAGAGGGATTCATCTCAGCAGGAAATTGCTACGAGCATGGCAGGCATTTGCCTAGCAGCGGTCACAGGTCACTAGATTGCTCGCCACAGGAAACATTAAGTGAAGGGTATTTCTACCACATGCAAATTACTTCAAAGTCATAGACCAGAGAAGAGGATGCAGATACAAACTGGTATAAACTTGGGGAGAAAGCTAGAAAGAAAATGAGTACTTCTGTTGCAGGAACACTCAGAACACAAATTCTAAGAGAGCTGTCCAACCAGGAGAAAGCATGGTCTCTGCAACGCTGCTGAGGCTGCAGCCTGTCACTAACAGTCTGCTTCATTGATAGCATTTACTGTTTCTCAAGCTACAGTCATTTTAAAGGACAAATACTACCCTGTTTTTATATTAACAATATCATACTTCAAAGTATGTCACAGTATCTTTTATGTCAACATTATTGAACATGCATTACTATTCTATTCCACAAAAGTTTTATATTAAAAATTATAATAACTGCCTTTATATTTTGGTATCTATTTTCACACTATATCAAAGTAAAAGCTTGGTTTCTTTTTCAACTTAAAAGTTAAATACACATAATGTTTTCTATTGCCCTCAGACTGACAACTATCATTTATCATTTTCCAACCATTCCCATGCATGCACAGCATGATTCTCTATCATGGAGAAATAAATATGATCAATAAGTGAAGTTTAAAAAATGAAACCAGTAACTCAGTCCCTGGCTAGCAGCACCATCTGGTTTCCATCCCTTTTCTTGCCACTGGACTCACTAAATGCACAAGAATGAATCTTAAAGGAACGTGAGCTCGTGGCAAGACCAGACAGAAAATTCTGGAACTGTGCTTTGATGTAAAATCATTCCCTTAAAATCAGGAGATTTAATACTACCATTTCACCATGAAAATAATCACAGATGAGAGCTCTGACCAGGACTAATTGTCTTTGAAGTACTCCAAGTTCAAGCATTCAAAACAGTGCTTGACAAACTCTTTACCTTATCAAAAAGTTACAAAGAAAACAACTGTGGGCAAGACCCAATCCTGTGGGCTATATATCTAAAGATCAAAGCCGCAACCTTGAGCAAAATTAAAAGGTATATAAGAACATGTTATTAAGACAGGCTAAATTCAAGTGTTTGACCTTTTGTCCTTACTTTACAGTTATCATGGTGATGAAATAACTGTGGAGTGACAGTGTGCATTTAGTAAATACCATCAGAAAACATCCACTGCATGTGGTCTTCCCTTGTGATTGCTTTATAATACACATTCAAATTCTATTCCAAAAAGCACAGCTGTGAAAACAAATCTTACAGCCAATGGGGGAAAACACAGAAAGTAAATGTGATCGTTCACAAGAATATTCCCTTCTACCTGGGTGTGTCGCGTGGGGTTTTAGAAATTGCAATTTTAAAAACTGAAGGTTAACGGCAATGACTTAGAGTGCTCATCCAAGCATCAGTATCAGGTAGAGCTATAGAACGTGCTGTTCCTTCTGTTGGGAAAAGCTTTTGCTCTTCCTAGTCCATGCCAAACTATCCTTCGGGGCCTAATCCAACTGTCACTTTACTGGGAAATCTCTCACTATTGTTTGTGCATGTTTCCCACACAGCACTTGTCACAGCTGCAATTTTATATTATTTTCTGTTATTTAATCAGTTCTATCCCATTTGATGATAAGTCTCTGAGGACTCATGGGTGTCTGTTCCTATCATTATAGTTGCTGATCTGAGAGCAAAGCTAGGCAAAAATCTAACTTGCGTCTAGGGAAAAGAGAGAAGAGAAAACAAGTAAGACTGAGTAATGATAGTTAACTGGTTACTGACCACTACTAGACAATAATAATGGTTAGAATTCTACCTTAGGCCAAACACAATGAGGTGGGATAGCATCCATCCATTTAACTGAGATCTCAGGCTCCAGGCTCCTCCCTGCAGCCTCTTGCTGTGGGGACCTGGGCAGAGCGTGGCACGGAGTGAAGAATGGAGCCATGGTCTTGCCGTGCTGGCCTAGATAGAGTTCCTGCACATATCTCACTCATTCTTCCACATCCTGGACCACACAACTCGCTTAGGGACAATGTGGCTAGGATTTCTATCACCTTCCAATAAGGGCCCTCTGTGGGCATAGGCATAATCAGAAAAGCTCTCATCATGCTACTGAGGCAGCTTTTCAGAACCAGCGTCTGCATCAGCACAGGCACTGAGGCAGAGTCTGTCTGGATTATGCTCAGGAGAGGGGTGAGGCTGGTCAAGAGGCCCAGAGGAGCCAGCCTGAAGAGGACCACTGAATGGCACCAGCTTTCATAGTATTCAGTGAGTGTCTCTTTCTAGATGACAGCCAGGGTATCTAGCTGCTCACAAGCACTTTTTCTGTGCCGTGTTGAAGTTCAAAAGTGCCATGTTTCTCCCAATACAGAGAAAACAAAACCCTGGCTGAGCCGTGGGTATGCACATAAAGGCCCCCTAGAAACTTTCATATACACCATTTTTAGGTCTAGTCTAGGCATAGAGTACAGTCTCCAAGAGTGACACCGCATCCTGTAAAAGGTATAAAGGTAATTCTAGAAGAGCTCCGAAGTCTATCCCCTTCACTTCCAATTAACTGGAAATTTTTCTAGTTTAGTGAAGTTTTAACACTAATTATTTTTAAATGATTTCAATTTTCATTTTCTCAAGTAGAAAATATGATAAATACTGATGAAAAGTAGAGGAAAAGATGCTAAATTCACATGTAATCCTTTATTAAAAGTTGACTACAAAAAGTGTGTTGGAGTATACTTTCAATATTTTCCTTTTTGTATGTATTTTACATTAAAAAACCAAATCTGAAATATATAGTATATATACTGTTTTGGTTAAACAGTTGGCAAAAGTCCAAATAATGAAATAGCCTACCTAACTCTGCACTTTATTACATGGTCTCCACAGCTGCTTACTGGGTAGAATAATATTCCATTCATGGAAGCGGCAACCTATTTAATCAGTAGCTCTTATTTTTGGACAACCAATATATTTATTTGTGAAACTACAAGTTATCTTTTCCCCGATTTATTCTGTAATGCATCGTTAAAGAACAGAGTACTTTGTAGGGTGGGAAAATGAAGGCAGCAAAACACTAGATAATTGATTTTAATCTCCACACAGGACCCTAGTGTTGCTGAGGAGGGAGAAGAGCTCTGCCTAGGACCCTTATTTAACTGTGGACGGATGTGGATGGTCCAAGGGCAGCAAAGTGATAAATAGATTTTGGCAGCTCATTCTCCTACCTTGAGTAGTATTACAGTGTATCATTGGAGTGGGTCATTTAGAACAGGAAGCCAGGGACACTATGTGGCGTTCTCCCAGGGTAAATCCACAGATACCTCATAGAAAGCGTTGGCAGGGCTCTCAGCAGGCACAGAGAAGCATAGAAAGTGGCTTTATTTTTAAGACTCAATTTCAGATGAAAGATTCACAGGGAATCCAGCAAAAGGGAATGCCCGGGCTTGGGCTAAAATAGCCAGTTTATTCTGCTTTCACAGAGCACAGAAAGAAGCTTTACTGATCTGCCCAGCCGCCATCTGCTGATCTCATACCTAAGGATAAGTGACACACACATCCTTAGGAACACTGAATCTTCCACTCTGATGGGAAGGACAGTCAAGAGACTGGACTTCTAAATCCATATCGATTTATTTCCACATCTTACTGCAATGCAGCCCACTATAGGCGGAGCAAGGGAGCATGCGTCTATCAGTCCCATTTCTCAGTCACTGCTTTAGAGTCACAGTAAGCCATCAGAAGGCCCAACCTTACCAGCTAAGAGCCGATAGCTACAGACTAGAGCAGGGCGGGGCTGGAAGCTCTGCTTTGCTAATGAATTTTCTGGTAATTTAACTTTTCTCCAAAATGAAAATAGTTCACTGGTAATCATGTCCCACCCCTTCCCCCTCACTCTGCCTCCTAGCAATAGAAATAATGAAACAGAGTACTATAAAAACCCATGGACTATAGAAAAGAAACTCTCAAAAGTTAAAAAAAAAATTCATTATTCCCATAGTCCAAAGGCAAGTGTTATGAAATAGCTTGATAGGTGATGTATGTATACTGTTAAGAGATTATCTTCTCCCTGGTACGTAAATATTTGTAGAAACATTGGACAATCTTACAGTTTGACAAATGAATCAACACAAAGATATATATCTATATATAGATATCTATAGATATCCTTAGAGATAGATAGATAGATACCCTTCCCCATCATAAGGAGAGTAGATGAAAAAGAGCCTATTAAGATATCTATATATAGATATCTATAGATATCCTTAGAGATAGATAGATAGATACCCTTCCCCATCATAAGGAGAGTAGATGAAAAAGAGCCTATTAAGATATCTATATATAGATATCTATATATCTTTGTGTTGATTCGTATTGTTTTTACAACTGGACAATTAAGTACTTTTAATACTCTTAATGTCCTGACATAATTTTACTTTGACATTAAATTAGTAAGACCACTGGAATGATGTGTTTCAATGCTGACACGTGGCTTCTTTTGAAAGAGGGAGACTTTTTAGTAGACATTAATTAAATAGCCTAAACATTTATAGCTATAAAGTTCAAAATAAGCACAGAGAGTATGCACAATATAAACAGAAACAAAGCCATTAAAATGTCTACAGAACAGTTTGCTTTCTCAGAGCTGGCTTATCAGTTGTTTACTTTCAAATCCAATTAAATTATAATTTTTGACATTTTATGTGTTGTTCAACATGTGTTACTTAAAATGTGAAAATAAAAAGCTCAGATGATTTGTACAAAGCAAAAACATTAACAGCAAAAATTGAATTAAACTAAGAAAGCTGTTTACTAGACTTTGTTAATTAGAAATTAGATTATGAAAAGCAAAAGGCAATTCGTTCTCAAAAGGAATCTTGATTAGTATCCAAATGATGAAAGAATGGGGTATAAACCAGCTTGTTTGAGAGCCCTTCCCCATCATAAGGAGAGTAGATGAAAAAGAGCCTATTGGTTTCTGATGTGTCCAGAGTCACTATCAAACAACAGCACCTCATCTGCTCTGTGACTGGCTAGTCATATGTTCACAACATAGCTAAGAATAACTAGAAGATATGTATAATCTATAAGTTTCAATAACAATAACAACATCAAAAAGCTTTGGAGAGGTGAGGTGCTTTTTAAATGTTTATATCTTATATGTCTCTGAGATTCTGATGACAGCTGCAGATTCTTTCTTTATACAAAACACTCGCCCATATTATTACAGACAAATTATGATCTTCCCATAAAGCATTCTCGTTTAATTACTAAATGCTTAGAGAAAAGACTACATATTTTAGTTCTTTTAGCTACATAAGTCATGCAAGCAAATTTTGGTCAATAGGACAAAAAATATAAGTACCATAGTTAACCACCAGGATTCTTTTAAAATTAGAGTACATGACCTGTAAAAAATAATGTTTCACTGTGCCATTTTCATACATGTATATAATGCACTTTTATCATATTTTTATCTTCATTGTCATCTTATTAACTTAAATCATAAATCTCAGGGGTGAATAAAACTAAAATGGGCTCAGAGGAAGAAGGCCACAGGTGTTCATGGCCAGTGAGGGCTACCCCAGGGCTGGAGAAGAGAAGCACCCTTCTTCCTTCACACCCCACCCACCACAGTCCTCCACAGGATGTTCTCCACAGTTGAGACCTGGCCTGGTATTCAAAGTTGTAATTAGCATTTGCAAGACCATCAGTTTCCCTAGCTGCTCACCAGAGGCAAGAACAATCCAGTAGGTTGGCTGAAATCCATGAGTCCCTTATTCCTTTCTTTTTCATTATCATATTCAACACAATATATATTCTTATACCAATCATAAAAATGATGGACATGTTATTAAATGAACATAAGTAGATAAAGCCTTTTTGTTTGTTTGTTTTGTTTTTAGTAGAGCTTAAAATCTTGGCTCTTATTGTGGTACAAACCCAAAATAAGAACAACTTTTAGACATTGGAGTTCATTGTGATAAGGCTATACTTCAATGTCCCTCACATCACCAAAGGACTTTACCTCCATAGTAGCTAAGCTAAGGGTTGACAGTTCTGCTGCGCAAAGGAAGAATTGTAGGCACCATTATTTGTATACATATTTCCTGCTATGGTCAAAGCTAGTTGACCTGAGTGATTGTCATCATTCTCAGCCCACAGGGAACAAACAGGTTACATTCATTTACAAAATGATGTGTGTATTAAGATGGTCTACCCATGAAGTCACTCATCAACTGCTTCAATGAACAATGGTTCTGCTTGGAGGGTGGCACACACATTAGGTGAGGGTAAGATTCTGGTTCATTGGCTGTGACGATTTTGAAAAACATTCATCTCAGAAAAGGAATAACTTACAAAGTCCTCTTCTTCAAAATTGATAAATAATTATAAATATCAAGCAAAGCATTCAGTCTCACTCTTTGTTCTCTTACAAGCTACCTCCCAAATTAATTGTCTACATTTCTTTTGACTGTATAAATAATTTTGAAATATGTAAGCTGTTCTGAAAACCATAGTATAGTGTAAAAACATCAAATAAACAATCCTACTAATAGAGAGGCGGAGATAGGAGAAGCATGATTTCAAGACCATTATGTGGCACACGGCAAGACGTACAAACAGGTAAACAGTACAAACACGTAAAAAGTGTACAAACCCTGTCTCGACAAAACAAAAAAAAAAGTGTACATGGATTGTACAATATTGGACCTATTTCTCCAATTACCAAATTAGAGAGACCACTTGATGACAGCCAACAAATTTCTAATTCCTCATATTTTTGAATTTTAATCGATTAGGATATGTTGGTAATATTAATTTTCATATTAAGAGATATTAAGGAAAAGTGATTACTACTTCCTGTTATTTTTATTGTTAGAGATGGAATTATGTTTGTGTGGGTTTGTTGAAAGATTACTTTTTTTTTTTTTTTTTTTTTTTTTGGTTTTTCAAGACAGGGTTTTTCTGTATAGCCCTGGCTGTCCTGGAACTCACTTGGTAGACCAGATTACTTTCTTGCTATGCCTGCTGCTGTGTATTGTAGGGGCCTAGATTCCTGCTTTCATGAAGGAGTGAACTGTGTTTTGCCTCTGGTCACAGGCTTCTTGTGCTATCTCTTATATCTCCACCTTAGACATGTCGTCATACTCTCCAGGCCTGGCAGCTGGTTCATGACAAGGATAGGGCAGCCATCATCTATGGTACACACCGAGCAGTGTGTCTGGATACAAGCAGTGGTAGAACTTGTCATCAGCTCCACACAGCTCCAGTCACATGCAAAAAGCAGGGCTGCTCACCACCAGTTCCAGTTTGCACTTGAAGACTGTTGGGGAAGCTGGATTGTGCTGCTTCTTGGAGCGGAAACTAATGAGGAAGCCACTGATTAGCAGTCAATGTGTGCCTATCTGCTGTCATCTCATCTCACTGTGCTGTCATGGCCATGGACATATCAGCTGCCCCACATCTACCTTACCCACCACGTTATCTTCTCTTGATGCCCTTCCTGAACTCCATCTGGTCCCTTCCTCATCACAATAACCCCTTGTTTACTTTCATGCTTGTTTGTAAATCTATATCCCTTTCACATGTGAGATCAACAATACTAGTGTTTCTGGCTTATTTTGACTTCTCAAGATTATCTTTAATGGGGCCATATTCTCAAAGATAGGTGGCATGGCCTTCTATTCCTTCCTCTTGTTCACCTTTATTGGTGAGGTGCATATTAACAGGAAACTTTGCAATATGAGAAAGAAGCCCGATATAACAAAATGAGAAAGAAAGCTCCTGGGCCTTTAGTAACTAAAAGATGGTCACACTTGTCCTGGATGGCTTCACTCTGGCACCTAAATGCTCAGGGGGCAATGAAATCAGACTTGTTAAGCCGCAATTATACAGCTGTTCTTTCCTCATAGCTGAACCTAGTACTGACAGATTTAAGTTAGCATTTCATTCACAGACAGAGGCGTCTCTATATCTCAAATTTGTATGATCCCATTAGAAATATAGACGATATAATAAGTACTTAATGTTCCTACACTCCAATTAAGTTTTAGGTCTAATAGGTTTTATGGTCTTCACAATCACCTCTATAAAAATATTACTTTTAATTCTATCTGCTTGTTGATTTAACTATAAACAAATAAAATCTTGAAGCTTAAGATATACCTCATGTCCAAAAGAAAAAAAATGAGTGAAAAATGAAATTCAAATCTCATGTTTTCCTCACTTCCTGTAACTGTAGTACATGCACAAGTATGTTCTATCTCATGTAAGAACCTGAACTGTACACTGAATTAAGCCCTTCCTCCCTTCCGTTGCTCCTGTCAGAGTGTCTTTTCAAAGAAGTAGAGAAGGAAGGAAGACAGCAACTAAAGGTCTTTATCAGTCAATCCAATTATGAGATCAAACCTTACAAGGTTTTAAATGCCTGGTGTGTAACAATCCACTTGGGGACCTAGCCTAAAGAAACAATAGTGCGCAAATGTTAATATAGCATAATTTTTAGTGGGGAAGAACAACTAGAAATAACTTGAATGCCATTTCTACGACATGGGGATGTAGGAGAGTGAGGGCCATGTTTGTAACTCTGGCTATGTAACTGTGCTTACCCTGCCCCTGCTGTAGCAGATCCTTCTTCCCATTGGTTTGGATGAGATACGAGATATTCTAGCCAAGAGGATGGATGTGACACGCCAGGAAAAACAGAGCAATAAACATACAAAAACTATGACCTTCGAATTGCCTGAACTGTTACCTGAAAAGTCTCTGTGCTAGCATCATAAGCCACTGTTAGAAAACTGAAACCTGTATCACTATACAGACAATAGAACCTAGTGCAGTGATTTTTGCCTTGAATTTGTTTTATTGGGGGGAGGGTTAGACACACAAATTGCACTGCACACATATATTAGAACATTATATCCCACAATAAAAACAATTTTACCAAAATCAAATAATGCAGCTTCTTTTAAGAATGAACTATAGTTATGTCAATTTGTTAGAAAATGACCTTGATTAGGTATGTGATAATGAATAACACAAATTCTGAAATGAAAATAAAGTAAAATACCAAAATCTATACATGTCAGTATTCAGATGCTAACAGGGAAAAGTACACTAGGATATACTGGTCACTGCAGAAACACTGGACACTTGGGAAGTGAGCTCAAGGGGCGATGATTAAATATTATATTTCATGATCTCATAGTAACTTTATAACTGAAAATGTCAGCTATATAAAACTCAAAACCAGTTACATGATTTAAATGTCAAAAGTTAATACTGGGTATGAATCATGATAGTGCTTTAAACCACATAAGAGGAAAACAAACAGTGGGGTGGTAGTGGTGGTGCACATCTTTAATCTCCACACTCAAGAGGCAGAGGCAGGAGGATCTCTGTGAGTTCGAGGCCAGCCTGGTCAACAGAGTGAGCTCCAGGACAGGCAAGGTTACACAGAGGTGGAAAAACAAAAAGCAAACAAACAAAGAGCTGTTGGTGTCAGGCTACTGTGGTCATCTTCCCAGCCATTGATTTCTTTAGTTTTTCACTTTAGGGAGAATTTCAAATCTGTATAGACCTTGAAATAAAAGTATCCCTTTCCTTACTAGAAAGCTACAAGCATTTGAAATTACTCATTTTCTTGGGTATAGACAAGCTCAGGGGTCTAAGGAGGTTGGTTGAGTCCCTGTAATTTACTGCCCCATGCTTTGTATCCCACAGTAAGGAGTCTTGAATGAGGTTAGCAGACAAGCATCCCAAGCCCCGCTCACCTCGAGGGCTACACATGGACCGTTCTATAAATAAGAGCAAGATGCTAGAAAGGTAGCCGACATTACCTTTTCTGCCAAAAGATTTGTAGATGTTAAGTGGGCAAAATGACATCTATGTGCAGGGATTGTGTACAAAACCACAAGGGAAGCTGCTAAACAGCTAAGGGTGTGGTTTCCTAATGACAAGACAAGGAAGGCATTGCTCTCCACAGCTCAGTTCCCATGCATCACAGGAGAAAGCACCTATCCTACTTACAGATTTGTACTTGGACGTCTGGCTGGCTACTCAATCCCGTTAGTCTTTTCTAAGAAACCTTTTATATACAAAACCTTTAGTTATTTTTCTTTTGGCTGAAAAAAAAATCCTATCTTATAAAGTAGGTGTTCTCTAAATCATGAAGGTTGATGAAAACCATACCCTTGAACAGGAAGTTCAAAAGACAGAATGGCAGGCAAGAGTTGACCCATCTGTATGGAAACAAGTTACCATCCTTCGAGGGCCAAAACCGCTGACAATAACACGCCATTATTTATGAAAAGTCTCTGCACCCTGGCTCTTGTCAGACTCGTTCCCAAGCCACTGCTGGGCTAAGTGGGCGTGCTGATATCTGCCTGGCCTTGTGTCCTAAGAGCTGTCAGGCACAGAGGTGCTAGTGACATGTGAAGAGAAAAACGTGGTGGGTTAACCAATCAGTGGCAGAAGAAGGAATCTAAAAGGCTGTGAGGAAAAAAGGACCTGCCAACACTGAACATTTAAATGTGACTCTCCATCAAACTTAATGAACCTTTACATGGTGATGAGCAAGGGGAGGGGACTTCTTGGCAGCATTTTCTATATTGGTCCAGAGGAGGTGTCTGACCACATTTGGATCTATCCAACACTTTTCACATCTGCCTTCTTCCTTCTTCCTTTTTCCCTTTCCCTTTCCCTTTCCCTTTCTTTCTTTCTTTCTTTCTTTCTTTCTTTCTTTCTTTCTTTCTTTCTTTCTTTCTTTCTTTCTTTCTTTCTTTCTTTCCCTCTTTCAGTTTTGGAAAACAAATTATTTCATCATCCAGCAGTGAGTGTACAGAGCACTGCTAATTTAATTTAAGCACCAGAAGTCACCCTGTATCATGATCAAAGTATGCTGAGAAAATTCTAGCTATGTCGCCTAGCTAGATGGTACATCATCATTTCATAGCCAGTGGCATCATCATAGAACTTACCCTGTTTTTTTAAGAGAATCAAGCTTTAGAGTATGAATACACACACACACACACACACACACACACACACATATATGCACACATATATACACATACATACATACATACTCTATGTAAGTATGACCATGTTTAATTTTAAAATCTCAGTATATCAGGAAACATAACAACAAAACAGAAGTTTTCTACATGCAGCTGTTTCAGCAGGGGGTCAACATTCTCCAAACTTTATTAATGATTCTATCAAGTGTTTAAATGTGTTAGACGGCTAATCTCTCTCTTTCAGAATCTAGGTTTTACTTCTCCTATCCATGAGCTTTCTCTACAAATCATGGAAAAGTTTAGCAATACCCTACTTTGACAGGTGCTCAACTGTCTCCATAGCCTTACAAGCCATTCTATCTTTCCTGGATTCGTGGACATTTCTTTCTAAATATGAAAGAACAGCTATATAGTCATCTTGGTCAATCCCCCAAATTAAAACCAATGAAATCATAGATTACACAAAGACATAGAAGCTGTTGTTCTTAGTTTGCCAGGTTTTACATAAAAAAAATGTGTATGGCTTTTCTTTGCAATAAATTGTCTTGCTTTTAGTCTAAAATTTTACAAGAGAACTTCGTATGCTGTGATTGATCTTAAGTTTTAGCGTATTTAAGAACATCATAAGGCCAACACCAGTAGAACTATGTTTGTGTTATGATTTGGATGTAAAGTATCCTCCAAACAATGATAGAAAGTTTGTTTTGACTGAAACCCATTAGGCCTTCTAAAAATGAATTTATATAATAAATAAATACGTATCTGTTGTAAAGGAACACAAATATGCAGAAGTATATGGAATAAAACCTCTCCCTTCATCAAAAAAAAAAAAGTATCCTCCAAAAGGTCTCAGTTGGTAGGGACGTGGTTGTCAGCTGATGGTCTTGAACTGAGTGGGTTCCAAAGCCTCTGATCTAACAGATGCATTGGTCCTATGCACATTCATAACACGGCATTCTTATTGGGAGGTGGTGGAAGGCAGGAGGTGGAGTCTGGTTGGCGGAGTCAGTCTTTGGCTGCATGGCACGCCCTTCCCTGCTTCACAACTGTTATGAGATGTCTAGCCTCTGTCACAGCCCCTGCTGCTGAGCTATTTTTCTCCAACCAAGGCCCCAGACAATAGATTCACTAAGGTTGGCCTGCAATCTATGAAGATGTGAGCCAAAATGAGCTTATCCCCCGCAGTTGTCTATCAGGCACTTCCTCACAGCTTGTACTGATTTTCTAAATCTGTTCCTTGGTCAATAGGAAGCAGCATTGTTAAATTACAGGGGCCAGTTGGGAATGCCATCATTTGCTTTCTGTTGTGACAGGTCTCTTGCTATTTTAGTATCAGGTTACATGCCACAATTCATGAGGCTCAGAAGCAGTAACTACCTAACTGGGATCAGAAATCAGTAAATAACAGACTGACTTTCAAACAATGACTATAACTTTCCAAACTCAAAACTCTACTCCACTGAGCTGCTTTTAATCTAAGTCTGTCCTTTCGTTTACTTATTTTTCTATCAGTGTGTATAACATGCTGTGTGTATGTTTATATGTATCTGTGTGTATGATGTAAGTGAGTGCAGATGTGCATGAATGGATGTGAGTCGGGGGTCACAGGGTAGTCCTGGGGATCAAGCCTCTCCTACCATGGGCTCTGAGGCTGGACCTGGCACAACAAGTCCTTCTACCCACTGAGCTCACCCTGATGACCCTCAGTCTGCCTTTTTTTTTTCTTTTATAGCAAATTCAGAAGAAATGCATCCATTGACCAGAAATCTATTTTAGTTTTAAAAGTGGAAAAGGAACCACTGTAATTAATTAATTAATTAATAATTTGGAGCAAAGTCCAATCCTAAGGCTCATTTTGACCAACAATTCATAATTTTTAAAGTTACTAATTTCTTTTTTATTTGGGTGAACAATATTCTCAGCATTGCCATTTTGTGTGTCATATGCTCTTCTAAACAGCAGAGAATAAATTGGAGGGGCTATGTTCCATAACGAACCATGAATCATTTCCTTGCTTGCATATTCTACGCACTGCTTACGTTCTAAGCGGTTCGTGTATAAAAAGTCACTTATGAGAATAATGCTAAAATCAGGTTTAATGGCTAGCTTCAAATAACAGATAAAGTGCTCAGGCACAGGAAGGCTGACCAACTTGCCCAAGGACACACACCTAATAAGCAGTGAGATTAGGGTATGAGCCCAGGGAATCTGATTTCAGTATAACAGGGTTATGTACAATGTCGCACTCACATTCAAATTAAAGCACACATCGTTTATCTGTCAAATGACTATTACCTGTCTTTTAGTCATACTCACATAGTGTATGTCAGTTCTCCAAAGAAAAAGAGTTGGGGGGTATAAATATATATGTATATATAGATATATGTGTATGTAAATAAATCTTTTAAAAAAGGATCAGGAACTGAAATATCCTCCTTAGAGAGCAATGGGGTTCTATTCAGGCCCTTGATGCCTCGGTGGAAGTCTGCCTCTATTGGTAAGGGTAATTATGGTCTTTGTTATGTATCTAACACTGAATCTGAAAACAACCTTATATAACCACATTCAAATAATGTTTGATCACTTCTCTAGGCATCCTTCATTCAGTCAATTTGACACATGAAATTAATCATCACACTGGGTTAAAGTGTAAATTAAGGAAGATCACAACATTCTTTTGGATCTAAAATAGGGTTTCATGGGATGTCCTGCAATTACTCTACATGTCCTACCCTGAGGGGCGGGGGAGGTGGGGGCACAGGTGAATGTATCACTAGCGTTTACTGCTCTCTCTGTGGCTGGGCCTGAAAAGGCAGCGATGAATGAGAGATTGTCCAGTTCATGTGGTCATCCAAGTGCCTTGCTAGTGCCTTCATAAAACAGAAACTTAAGAGAAGCCAGAGAGTGTGTTACCTTCTTACATTCCACTTGGAAAGTAGTTGATACAGCATCCATCCTAAATGAACACATGTAGCACTGCTTATGAAGTGCTGTACTCACTATATAAAAAGCAGCTTGCTTACAGATGCCTCGGTGAGCTATCTTCTTCTGATTCGTGAGAGAAATTAGTATGTGATGGGTCTTTCATACACCATCAACATAGTGTTTTGTAATCTTTTTAATGTTTTTAATGATAATAATCCAAATCAGTAATTATTTTCTATGGTTTCTGGAATGGTGATTACTGGGTTCCTCCTGGCTGCCTCTGCTGTGTTTATATTGTGCTTTCCCACTTGGGTTAATCTAAATTCAAATCAGAGGATAGGGGAGAGAATGAAAACTGCTCAGTCTATTATAAATCACTGCTATGCAAAAACCCTAGGGAACATGTGACTATTGCACGGCCTTTCTATGCTATAAAGAACACATATAGAAAACCGTGTGCCTGAATACACACCTCAACATTGTACATGAGGAAATTCCTTTCTCCACATGGGAACAGTTGGACAGATGGTAAGGATAAGCACACTCGTTTAAAGGCAGAACAATGAACTCTGCCCTGGGAAGGCCGCCATCACACAGACCAGGTGCTCCAAGAAGGAAAATGTTGCTTTCCTCTCAAAAATTGCCTCTTCATATGTTTGCTGAGTTTTCATGACATCTTTAGAATTTTAAGAAGTATAACACGTAGAATAACCATGTTCAGTCTATATTTGAGGGTAAAACAAATAATTTGAAAATGATGATTTATAATATAATCCTAGTTTTTAGTCAAGAACCTAAGAAGTTTCTAGAGAATGTTTAGGGCAAAACATTATTGGCTATTTTAATATTATTACAATGTTATGTCGATAAAGATTAAACATTCTAATAAAAATTACATGCAGATCTCTCTCTCTCTCTCTCTCTCTCTCCTGGAGAGTTTTTTATGCCACCCAGGCCAGCCTTAAATTACAGGTCATTCAAGTGCTGGAACTACAAGTCAGTGCGACCATAGCCAGCAGAAACAGGATTTTGAATGGCCTCATTAAGGTTCCTCCATTGTGCCCTTGAATTGCAGCTGAGACACATCAATGGGTCTTTCTCTTTCTGCTTAACAAAATGAAGGAAGGCATCATTAATTTAAATTTTTATGTACACCATACATGCATGGAGGTCAGGAGACCAGCTAGTTCCTTCCTCCATTCCAACCTAGGCCCACAGGCTCAAGTACAGGGTCCTTTATTTGCTGAGTCATTTCCATGGCCCGAAGGCCATCGTTCTTCATTGATAACAGAGAATGACAGGGAGGGGGTGTGGGAAGCCTTTATGTAACCCCTGAGAACTATTTTTGTGCAATTAGGAGCTATGTCAACAACCAGTTGTAAAGCCTGAAAGCACACACTAGCATGGGATACGCTGGCAGTGTCATTGAATACAAACAGCCCATTGGGGACTAGAAAATTAATCTGATATGGTTAACTACCCCAAAGAGGTATTTAAAACAACATGCACAATATATAACTAATGTGTTTCATCACATCAAGAACCATTCAAAACCAAAGACTGAGCTTTAAAACAAAACAAACTCCATATGTGCCTTGGAGTAGCTGAAATACACTTGTGCTGGCCGCTGCAGCCTCCGGTATTATTTGGTTCACTGTTCCAAGTTAGGATCTCTCACAATGCCTTGTGACACAGCACCAGCTAAGCCTGTGGTGAACACATCTGAAGCAGCAGCTCAGCAGGCCTTTCATGTGACACTGCCTGCCTGCAGGATCTCGGTATTGTAGGAATGTGGTATGTAATACATAACTGGCATATGTAATTCATATTCCTAAGCACCTTACCTGTTAATAAGATCTTAGATGAGAATCAGAGCTCCAGAGAACTACCACAGCTGGATGGCTGTCTATAAGTTAATTGGTTGTCATGTGTTTTGGGGGTTGAACTTATTATTTTCCTTGTTTTCCCTTTTCTAAGTTTTTTTTTTCTCTTTTGATTTGGTTTTGTTTGTCCTGAGTTGATTTTTAAAAATTAAAGCACTTTAGCACAATAAAATTCACTACTTTACAAACTTTGCAATTCAGTGGGTTTTGTCATAATCATCAACATGTACAATGGCCACTACTGTCTAATTCCAGGACATTTAGATCACCCTTTGAAGACACACTGACCCATTAGATCTCATTCCTCCTCCTCCTCCTCCTTGTATGCCCCTGCTCCCTGCTGGCAACTTCTCATCTTTATGTCTCTGTTAATAGAAATCAGCTCATGCAACAGCTCATGCAACATGTGGCTCCTTGCCTCTTGCTTTTCACTTCAAGGCCCATCCATGTGGTGGCATATCTTGGTACTTCATCTGTTTTCAGGACTGAAGTCTGAATACACAGCTTATTGAACCATTTATTGTGGTGACACCGGGTTGCATCCAATTTGAGGTTATTGTGATTAATAATAACTGAAAATTGATGTATCCGATTTGTGTGCACACCCTCCATGCTCTTGTGGATAGGTATGGAATTGCTAAGTTAATACCTTGAAGTAAAATTGGGAACTTTAGGTTCCACTTTTTCAGGCTGCTAAAGTATTTTCCAAAATGTTATTATTTTACATTGCTGCCAGTAACAGAGGAAGGTTCAAGCATCACTCCTATCCCTCATTCTAAGCTTCCCCAATCACTAAGAACTATTGTCTCCTTTTATGAATTAATTGAGCTGGGACAGTCAACTGTCTGGCCAAGAGTACACACACACACACACACACACACACAGGCATAAGTACATGCGTACACACTGCCTAATTTTCTAAAAAGTTTATCGGAAGACCTGCTAAAGAGAAGGGCGGGCTGAGTATCCCTTTAATGGCGAGCGTACTTACATTTCCCTGAAGCCCCTCCCTGGATACAGCTGAACTGCAATACTTCCAACATCTGTCAGAAAAGCATCACTTTCCATTTTTGTTTTCTTTTTAATTTTTTTCTTTTGGTTAGTAGACACACGTCTAAGCATGCATTTCTTGGCACCCTGGACCTACCCCCCCCCCTCCATCTCCCTTCTCTGTGAATCTGTTCTGTTGCTTTTCTCTTAAATTTTATAGTAAAATTGTCCTTGGGCTTCCTTCTGAGTCTGTTTTAAAATTCTTTTATTAATGAGACTAAGAACTTAGAAAAAAAGTTAATTTTGGTTTCACTGGTAATATTGTGGACACATGAATAACAGACAAGAAAGTGAGACAGCCTTAGTGCTGACATGGAGAAAATTTGAATGATCTGAAGAGATGATCAAACTAGCCACAGCTTTCTCTTAAGTGAAAGTCTAATAGACTAGGCCTGGACCCTTCAAGAGAGGCTAGGACTTTAAAGTCTACAAATGCAAAGATGGCTTCATGGAGCCTAAAAAAAAGCTGTCTTCATGAAACAAAATTGCTAATGAAGTCAGCACTGCAGTGACATTTCCAGATCTGTGCAGGAGCGGCAGGAGGTAGCTACATCAACTGTAAGATTGCATGGTTCTTTCTGTAAAGTGCTATCAGCATTGTGTTTATGAGAAGGATTTCATATTTACTTCTCTCCCCTACCTTGCATGCAAATATTTTAATTTCTCCTCCATACATATCCAGTAAAATATTTGTTTAGACAAAAAGGTCTACTAAATTCTTAGAACTTAGGAAAATTCCTAAGGTGGCCAATCCCTCACATGCTTTCTTTTACTCTCTTTGCACCAATTTTATTAAAAATTAGCCAGTCTCAAAAGATTGTGAGGTAAGACCCCAGTCAATGTGGAAAAGACCCAGTTACCACCTCCATTAGGATAAGAGCCAAGTGCACTTCCTAGACCAGTGTTCACTCTTCCCAGATCTTCAGCATCTTGACTGAATGTCAGGTTTTGCCATGTCCAGACACTCTGATTGAAGTGCTAGTCTCTTTCTTTGCCCTCCTGAACTAGTTAACACAACTAACCCATTCTCCAGCAACAGACAGAGTTTTCAACCAATCATCATTGTTCTTGAAGAGGACTTCATGTAAGATTTTCATAGAGAGAACTCAATGCCTGGATTCAAAACTTGGAAGATTCTGAATTTAGTGCTTCTTTCCATTTGCAGAAACCCTAGGTTGCTTAAGAAAGACATTGGGTTTGCTCGGTGCTTTGAGAATGGAACAAAGCCTGTGTGGCAGTAGCACATCTGCTCACAACATGGGCTACTTGATATTTTAAGCTCTATCGTTGAGAAGAGTCTTTTTAAAGTATTTCTGATCTTGCCAATGCATCTGCTCCCCCAGGACCTCTAAAGGAGACACACAGTGAGATTCACATTGTTTCTACAGCGCAGCCCACGGATCAAGGAGAGCTTTTGTCTTTCAAGTCTTATTATTTATAAGACATACTTATTATAGGGCTATAGCTACCATAGGTAATACTTCTTTTGTTGGACTGAGGCAGAGTACATTGAAAGTCTCCTAGAAAAGATCCATTATTCTAGACTCCATTAAAAATGCTAGTAATTTATAGGAGGATGTCAAAATATATCATCATTAATAGGTGGTTTGCAGAAGTAGACTCCAAGTGCAGACTTCATGAGGAAATTAAAATACAGATGAGTTGGAAATAGCAAAAGAATTAACAGTGATCTGAAGATGTGTCACATGATCATTAGCATTTTGCAATTAACTATTCTTTAATTAAGACATAGACATTGATAAAGAGCTGGTGTTACTCAATATTTAGTTAAATAAGATATAAAATAAACAGCTTTTGTAAGCCTTGGGAAACACACATACACACACACACACACACACACACACACACACACCTCATGTAACTAACTTCTCTGCAATATTCTCATTCATTCTGGAACTAAACCCGTCTCCTAAGTGCTTATGTTTACTTAAAGTTATTTCAAAAGAAAATGCTGAAAGTGAGTTTTGATTATTTCTCATCATTTAGAGTAAAACCAGAGATGAGAAGAATGCTAAAGGATGAACTTTGAAAAATAAAAGTAGATAGAATATTAATTTAAGATTGACAAAACACTCACTATTCATGAAGGGTTTGTCCAAAGGACAAGTTGATAAGGACATCACAGAGCTGTCACCACAATGGACAAATAACACTGACACTGGCAGTGGATGCTGCAGAGCTCTTATGTGCTGACTTTCAGAATGGATGATGATTATCATCTCATTTTCAACAGCATAATGGCGTCCGTCCAGATTTATAGGGAGAAGCCTGCCCAAGCCATCGAAGCAAGCCCACCTAGATCCTTTGGCTCAAGCTCTGTCTGGCAAAGCCGCACAGGCCGAGTCTCCACTCACTTACCAGGCCTACAGCACAGGACCCCTTACCAGTGGGCATAGAAAACAGACACAAAAACTTCCAGAAAAGGATCCTTAAAAGCCTCAAGGGCTTGTGGAATTTGCCTTACATTTTGAATGTATTTAGGCCCTTTTGCTTCTTTCCTTATTACCACTTCTGCCTTTTGGAATGGAAACATCTATTATATAATCCACTCCTTACCATTCTGGTTTGGAAGCATATAATTTGTTTGGTTTCACAAGTTTACAACTAGAGAGTAATTGCCTCTAGTATCACCATCTTCTAATTGCTATCCATAACTAAGATTGGTCATATTTAGATGACACTTCAAATTTTAGGCTTCAAAATTGATGTAGGAATTAGTGGTGAATTTGGGGGTCACAGTTAGGATGCAATGAATACTTCTGCATGTAAGAAGGACATAAACTGAGGGAATTTTAGACCAATTTTAAGCCAAAAGGAAACAGAACAACAGGTAAAATTTACAAAATCCTCAGTCTATTCTTGTTCAAAAAACAGAAAATTAGGGCATGAATGAAGGACAAGTTAGTGAAGACATCATCATTAGTCTATGCATTTCCCAAATCCATAAACCGAGGTTCTAACCCCAGTGTGGTGTGGTAGGTGGTGGGCTTTGGTCGGAAACAGGTTGGACTAATGGTCCACAGGGCTCTGGCATGCCGGATGCTGTGTGGGCAAGGCAAGAAGAGAAGGTGCCATGGAGTAACTGAAGCAGGCCCTAAGCTTAGACTGAATCTGCTAGCTTTGAGCTGAGACATCCCAGCCTCCAGAACTGAAACAGAGAGCTCCCATCATAAACCACCCAGCCTACAGCACTCTGCGTCAGCAATCCGAGAGACTACGATGAAAATGTATAAAATATCTGTTCATACTTAAATAGCTTTATCGGTTATTTTTGTTTGAGTTATGAGCATTTTGAATCAACACCTAATACTAGACTTATCAAACACGATTTGCAGTGTTTTTCTGATTCTTTGAATTGTCTTTTTTTGTTAGTATCCTTCCTACAAAGCCAAATATGTTACTAGGATGTCAAACTGTTTTTTTTAACTATAAAATTCTTGAAATTTACTTTTTGATAACAGTGACTAAAATGAAAATGCATTTTATAGTTACTCATTTACAACAGAACTAAAAAGCAGTTTGTAATCCCTATGTTAGCACAGAAATCAAATGCTCTTTTTATTCTAAAAATCACAAAAGAGATATTTATGAAGTGGGTGGACTGAAGATGTCACAGAAGCTACAAGTTCATTTTTGCATGATAGATGTGTAACCATAGGTTTGATGTTTTATAATACAACTCCAGGGAAAATTGTTTAGAAAGGATCTGAAGTGATCTGACAAGTTTAAGTCACAGCTGTTTCTAGATAGCCTGTCTGCTTAGTGAGTTCTCATACTTAAATATTCTCTTGAGGGGCTCAAGAGAAAATTTATGGTGGTAGTTTGAATAGGCATTGGCTCCCATAAACTCATGTGTTTGAAGGCTTAGCACATATGGAATGGCACGAATAGGAGGTGTGGACTTGTAGTAGGGGTGGCCTTGTTGGAAGAAGTGTGTCACCGTGGGGGTGGGCTTTGAAGTCTCCTGTGCTGAAGCTATATGCCCAGTGTGGCACAAAGTCCTCTTCTGCTGACCATACAAGATGTGGAACTCTCAGCTCCTTCTCCAGAACCATGTTTGCCTGGACCCACCAAGATGATAATGGACTAATTCTCTATGCTGGGATTGGTCTGGTGCTGCTAAATATTCAAATCTAAATTCTATACCCCAAGATCTAGTTGCCCCAATATGAGTAAATTCTCACATGCACCAGCTTTCATTGTACAAACCTTGCTCCCCAAGTTAACTGGTCAATAAAAAGCTAAAGCCTGTGATTGAGCAACACAGAGAAGAAGGCAGCTCATCCTAGTAGGAGGAAAGGAAGTCTGGTAAGAACAAAGAGGAAGCCTTTCGCCTGGAGACCTGAGAGGACAAGGAAGTGACTATGGCCTGGAAGGCATAACTAGCCACATGGAGCTAGGTTGGTGGCTTAGCTTAGATGAACTAGTTGAGAGTCTGCCCAGCTAAGGCTTAAATTTTGAAATACAAAAAGGTCTCTGTGTGGTTATTTGGTAAACTAGTTGATTAAGGAATAATTTCACTGTATTATTTTCCAGCATTAATTAATATATACAGAATATCAATAATAATCATTTTGTCCCTCAGATTGTAAGCTAGCCCCAAATAAATGTTTTTCTTTATAAGGTTTTCTTTATAGGGTCATGGTGTCTCTTAACAGCAATGACATCCTAAGACAGGCTAGAAGGGTGGCTCAGTAGTTAAGAGCACTGATTCCTCTTCTGGAGGACTTGGGTTTGATTTCTAGCACCCACATGGCGGTTCACAGCAATCTGTAACTTCAGTTCCAGGGACTCTGATGCCCTCTTTTGGCTTACACAGGCATAAGACACAAACATGATGCCAAGTTATAGATAAATGTAAGCAAAACATCCATGCATATAAAATAAAATAATTGTTAAAGGTTTGTTTTAGAACCTACAGATGAACCAAATACAAGTAATAATCCCCAGAAAATCTTTGCCATCTATAGTTGTAATGCTATAAAAATATATTTCTTCTGTAACATTTTACAACATGCTTAGTCATTAAAATAAAATTAATTTTCAGACATATATGCCAAAATACATGATATATCTGCTTTTTTTAGACAGAGCTCCAACAGTAAGCACTTCCCTTTGGTAATAATGCAATAGCTATGGCGATTTCTAAGCACCATATAGTTTTGCACTGGGAAACAAACTAGAGAAGCTTTGAAGGCTGGGTGGCACATGGGGCTTAACTAGGCCCAGGGGACTGTGTAAAATCATCTTCCCCACCATCTGTTGCTTTGCATCTGCAATTCTTCTGGAAGCCAGGCCAAAAGAAAAGAAAAAAAAAAAGATGACAAGTGAAAATATTTTGGCAAACAAACAAAAAATATGACATTCAAAACAAACATCTTCCTACAAAGAGTTGAGCTTTCTGTTGGACCAGTCAAGTACGGCTCTGCTTTAACCAATCCCCAGGCTCAGCTCCTTGAACATGCTGTGCTACAGTGGAGAAGGAAGAGTAGCTACGGAGGGAGACTCATCAGGAGCAACGGGCTTGTTTTCCCTCAAAAGACAGAAGCGCTTTCAGTGCAGTATCCTTTGACCTTAGTACCTTAGTGCTGGACACATAAACCCACGAAGACATGAATGGCAAGGATCACGGAGACAGACTGGAGAGAAATGAGTTTGAAGGATGATTTCTAGTGCTTATGACTCAAATGAGGAAAGATTAGTAACAATGTCACGGCATCCTAGAGAGGATTCAGCAACCACTCATCGGCTTACTCAACAAGGATTTGCCAATCTGCCATGAACACTGTGTTAGACACTAAGGTCTGATACACAAAACACAATAAATCCCTGGCCTCATCAAGCTTGCAATCAAATACCTCTTACCTTCACACCAGCCCCCAAATAAGCTTTAAACCCAGTCTCATTCTGGAAAGTCCAGATAGAGTCTTGTCATGGCCCACAAACTCGTGACCCAAATGCAGGCCTGCCCACCCACTAAGCCTCTATTTTACTCCTGCACATCCCCATCACCAACTCATCATGTGAACGTACTTTTATAATCACTGCGTGGACAGTTTAGGTTGGGGCAGTAATTACGCAAATTCATGTTATGGCTTCTAGTTCTGTATTGTACCATTACAGTCGTGTGCAGTTGACGGGGGAAGTCCTTAGATTTGTGAAGTTTAAGTCCACTGGCTCAAAAAAGGTGACTTTGTTCTTCTGATACCTGCTGCCTGGGAAGGGAGGGGAATTAGGATGTGCTCAGTTTCAGCACATGCATACTGTGAGCTTTTTTAAGACGGAAGGGAATTCTCCACTTCTGCAGACACAAGAGGGAAATTGTGTGGCATGGACAAAGCCAAGTAGTTATTTTAAAAGATATTCAAATACAAGGAATTAAAAAAGACATTAGAATATATGCTGTCTCCAATGATGCTTCCCCTAATTCAGATTCTGGTCAATGCCATATAATGAAAGACCCTCACTCAAGTCCCGGGATGAGACTACGCCCCAATAACTAGAGAGAAACCATTCTTTTTTTGTTGTTGTTGTTTGGTTTTTTGAGACAGGGTTTCTCTGTATAGCCCTGGCTGTCCTGGAACTCACTCTGTAGACCAGGCTGGCCTTGAACTCAGAAATCCGCCTGCCTCTGCCTCCCAAGTGCTGGGATTAAGGGCGTGCGCCACCATGCCCGGCTGAGAGAAACCATTCTTGATGCAATATGCATAAGGTTTAATCGGAAAAAATCAGCATGCTGAGGTCGAGCTCATAGGAGATTGACCCTCAGCAGTTGCAATTGAGGGCTTTTAAAGGAAAAAAACCATAAGGAAAGGGGGAAATAAGTTCACAAAGAATGGGGAATCTGAGTAAACATTTCAGCTCATCTCTTACGGAAGAGTTACAGGCTATCTTTGGCAAACATTCTTGGTGGGGAAACTAAGTAAACATCGTAAGAGTGGGGATGATGCATTACAGCTCATCTCCTATGGAAGAGTTACAAGCTATCTTTGGCAAACATTCTTAGTCCCTTACACAAGGAGTCAGGTGCCAGGGTGGATCAATTGTGATGAGCCAGTTTTAGTGGTCACTGGTATCTCAGGCTGAAGGCGAAAGAACAAAGAATTCTATGCTGAGCTTTGTTTCTAGGAGCTTTTAAAGAAAACACATTGAGTTGGAGGTCTTATAATAAGCCATTTGCATACTCCTCTAGGGTTGACATAAATATTATTGCTAAGTAAATATAACTATCACTTGCTGTTCCATAAAATGACCATTTAGGTTTAACTCTCAAAAGTCAAAATTTTTAATACATAAATCCATTCCTAAGTTGTGCCTGTACAAGATTCATAAAAACTGCTTAGGTGACCCCTACGCTCACAGGCTGCAGGACGACTTCCTGAGGAAGAGATGCCATGTGGTACAGGACTATGGAGTCTGGTACCAAATCCAACTTTGCAATGCCTCATCTCTGTCAGGACACCATAGGCCATGTCATTTACCTCTTATAATACAGAGTTTTCCTCTTGAAGTACTTCTTTAATTTACATTCTGCTGTGATAAGAGACTCTTAAAGAAGAAATAATTTAACAAAAATGAAATGCGAGGGGCTAGGGATACAGCTAAGTGTAGAGTATGTGCCCAGCAGTTATGAGGCTCTTTTCAATTCCCAGGAGAGGAAGAAAGGAGAGAAATGGAGACCTGGGGAGAAGGAAGGAAGGAGCGGGGGATGATCTTTTAGAGTCTAGTCAGGCATCACTGGAGGGTCTTAGATTAGTGTGGCAGAAAGCAGACATTGAAATTATCCCAATGGGACTGGAGAGATGAGTCAGTAGTTAAGAGCACTGACTGCTCTTTTGGAGGTCCTGAGTTCAAATCCCAGCAACCACATAGTGGCTCACAACCATCTGTAATGAGATCAGATGCCCTCTTCTGGTGTGTTTGAAGATAGCTACAGTATACTTACATATAATAAATAAATTAATTAATTAAAAAAAGAAATTATCACAATGCTACTTGTGAGAATAATCTCATTGTATAAGAGCTAAACTAGAAATTAGATGATGGGGTTATGAAATTATAACACACTTGTGCTTCATGTAATCAATATTTGCAGACTATAATAGGATTTATGCTAGAAAAATAGAGACAGACAAAACTCAGTGTCAATCTTTGCTGAATTTATATCACAGAATTCTTGAGATGCATGATATAAAAGAGTTCCTGTTTTGTTTTCTTTGTTTTTTTTCTAGTATCTTAAAAGGGAAATGCTGTCAATCTCACAAGCTGAAATGTAAACTGATATGGCTACTCTAGGAAGCAATCTGGCAATTTCTTTAAAAGTTAATTATATCTTACCACCCAGCGTTTCCACTTCCATGTATGTATCCTAGAGGACTGATACTTTACATCCACACAAAAGCCTGTACATGAATGCTCAAGATCCAGAAATAAAACATGCCTCGAATAGATGAAAGTTCAATAAACTGAGGTGCATATTGACCATGGACTACTACACAGTGGTAAAAAGGATACACACAGGGTGCCAAAGAAACTGCAGACCCATGGAACAAGGACGGGTGGGGAGAAGAAAAAGAAAGGAGGGAAAGAAAGAGTAGGGGGAGAGAGGAGAGGAAGGAGGGACGTGTGAGGAAATGTGAATAGGAATGAACATGCCATGCCCTCTCCTACTTTGATTCCATCTGCTCTCCCAGCCTATCGGATGGTGCTATCCACATTCGAGGCAAGACTGTCTTCCTCATTTGCTTTCCCATATGTCAATCATCTCTGGAAACATACTTACAGACAACCAAAGAAAGCCTTACCAATCCCCTAGACATCTCCCAATGCAGTCAAGCTGACAAGCCGCACTAGGCATCACACTAGGCTACGGAACAGTTTAAGACTAGCCTGTGGTATTGCAGCAAGACCCTTTCTCAAGTCCCCGCACATACAGAGGGTGGAGATGGGGAGGGAGGGGAGGACTATAGGTCTTCACCAGCCTTCCAAACCATTCACGGCAAATCCCATAGTGTGGTTTTGGCAATCTCTTTTTTTTTCCATAGAGGATAACAAAGTTTCATAAACCAGAAAGTTGAAACAGAAAAGAATAAGTTGCTGGCCAGTGGTGGGCATGCCTTCTATGAGCTTGAGTTGAGACCAGGATGGTCTACAGGGCAAGTTTCAGGACAGCCAGGGCTACACAGAGAAACCCTGTCTCAAAATAAAATGAAACAAAACAAAACAAAATAAAATATTAAAGTAAGTTATCATCATATATTCTTACCTTATACCAACAAACAATCATTGGTCTTACCCTCATTAAATATCCCAAAGAGTTTGGTCTTTTGAGGGATATTATAATTGAATCTAAGTGAAGGTTCGCTTTTTAAATGCTTGGTGCAGCTAGTGGTGTGTTGCTTTGGAAGGAGGGGGGTGTCTGGAACTTTGGTAGGTGTGTGTGAGGGGGGTGTAGATGTAAGTAGGACACTGGAGGCAGGTTATAAAGGTTATACTGTCCCAGGGTGTTTCCTCCCTCCTTCTCCCCTCCCCTTTCCTTTCTGTTTAGCCATGAAGTGAAGGGAACCCAATGTTCCCACTGCCATGAGGCCCTGACGAACGCACAGGACCAATAGAGTCAAGATCAAATTTGAAGCTGTGACTACATTAGAGAAGACTTTCTCCCCTAAGTCTCTTTCTGGCATCTTGGTCACAATGACTACAAAGAGACTGCAGGAACGTAACCAAAATTTGAGAAACGTTTTCATGAGTAAAAGCTGTAGAACGTTAATAAAACATTGATACGATCCTCCTTCTAGTTCAGTGGACATAGGAAACATGAGGGTAAAGCTAGTGTAGAAGCACAGGAAGCACTAGTGGATGATGGGCCCAGAGTCAACATCAGAAAGCTATTGAGTACACCGACAGCATCACTCTGCCATTGCACATCTCGGTAGTAAGAACCCCTCAGATTTCACTTCTACAACCATGAAGAGCTCAGGAACTAAGTTAGCAACATGTACAAATTGCCTCATTTTCTCATCTGTTCCATGTAAGTAAACAGCAAATATTTACTAAGGCTTTTATTAAGAGTAATATCTTTGTCTGGAGAGATGGCTCAGTACAGAACTATACAACTATTTTTTTTTTAATCTAAAAACAGTGACATTCATAGTGATGATTCTATAGATAATCAGAAGTATCATCATTATAGTTGTAAAGACTAAGCAAATTAAGGCATGAATAAATGTGCACAAACATGAATGCTGGAAGAGAAGTGTGTGTGTGTATGTGTGTTTGTGCTGGCTTGTGCATACACATGGAGGTCAGAGGTCAATGTCAAGTAGCGTCCTCTATTGTTCTCTATCTTAGATCTTGAGGAAGAGTTGCTCTTTGTAGTGCTAGCTCAACCTGTTCCGCAACACTGGGACCCTCTGCCCATCCCCAACTCTCCTATGCTGTTCCATGCTAAAGTGTGCCACTGTGATTGGGTTTTATATGTTCAGTAGCAATCTGAATTTGGGTCCACATGGGTTTAAGGCATACACGGCAAGCCACTGCATAGCCTAAGAAATGGTTTCTTAAAATTGTTACTTAGTTATCCATAAAACTGATTTTTTTCATCCCTGTTTGATAGCAATGTTTAATAGCCTTTGTTAAATTAGGTGCTGAAAAGTTATTGGGTTTACATTACATATCGCCATTATTTAAAGGACGGTTTTATAGGCATTCTGGCAAAGCATCCAATGAGACTCTTATCTGGATGAGGGAAGAATGAACAGATTGAGATGACCAGGCCAAACCTAGCAGTTATCAAGAGTGAGTTTCTGGGTTTATTCCAACATTTCTCTGGATCTTGAAATGTTACTTTTTAAAAGGTACTTTTTAGTGTTTATCTTTATAAGTACATGCAAGATATACCAAAGTTGAAAGACTTATAAAGAAAATAACTGAAAGTTTCAGTAATATTTTCATAGCTATGCAACTATCATAATTTTTACATATGTAATCACTACTTCTAAACTGTGTTTCAGAATAAATCATGCAAACCCACAGCTGTAAGACTAACTAGAGAAGAGAAAAATCCCCATTTCTGGCACAACTTCAAATGCCTCAAGGAAGACAGAAAATGTCAAACACAAAGATTACATTGAAGCACTGCAGCTCCCACAGAGAGAGAGGAACTAGCAATGCTTCCCGTATGCTACTGCACTGAAGACACTCGCCTCTGACATGTTAGAAGAAAGCCTGGCTAATGCACACTTCACTTGCGGGTCACTCCTGTGCTGTTGAAGAGCTCTGCTTCCAAGTGCTGATGTGGTTGGAAGGACACCGGGGCCTCTCTTTGGCCCTTTCCCTCACGTTGACCCTTCTTACAACATTCCCTTTGCACTGATCTAAGGCAAACCTGGTTTCCAGCAGGCAATCCCCATTTGGTAGCAATTGGTCTTTTAAATCTACAGAATGCAGAGCTCCATTAGATCACAACCAAACACGGGTGGGCTTTTACACTTACCTGTTGATACTGAGGAAGTTACTCATGAAAGAAATTTCTGTACTCCTTCAAGACAGGCCGGCTATGCTGAGATAGTAGTGTGCTAAGCAAATGTTTAAACTAAAGTTTTAAGAACTTAAAATGCGGAAGAAACCTCATTTGGAGTAACTATAGAGAAAATGTAGTTCTTAGGAAAGGAACTGGGCATCGGTACAGACAGGAACAAAGAAACAGTTGCAGATGGGAGCCGGTTCCAATTATTGCTTAGGATGTTTCTATGCCATCAGAAAACAGTTCATCTTATTAAGCCCATAAATAATAATTAAAATAGTTGTTTAAATTACCTTTCTCCTGGAAATAGACAAATTGATTTTATACATAAAATTTCACATGGAAAGAAAAACCAAAGAATGTCAGGTGGCCAGGAAGAATCATGAGGAGGAACAGCCAAGCCGGGGATATAAGACATCTGAAGCCGGGCGTGGTGGCGCACGCCTTTAATCCCAGCACTCGGGAGGCAGAGGCAGGCGGATTTCTGAGTTCGAGGCCAGCCTGGTCTACAAAGTGAGTT
>NC_034602.1:64690687-64703530 GCF_900095145.1 Mus pahari
ATAGGAAACTTTTGGGATAGCATTTGAAATGTAAATAAAGAAAATAATAATAATAATAATAATAAAAATAAAAAATAAAAAAAGAGCAAGCAAAAAAAAAGAAATGTGAAAATACTTCAACTTCACCTACTTAAAAGAAAAAGTATCAAGTTGAAATGATATCTGATATAAAAATTGCATTTATCACCCCAAAGATTGACAAAAATTTGCAAGTTTACCAGTACTGTATATTGGTGAGGCTTACGGGAAGCACGCTCTTTCATATACCACTAGTAGGAAGACAGCCAGCTATAACTATGCAGGAGCATTGTTAATTCTTAATATCAATAAATCTGTATGCCAGAGGAACAGGAAACTTCCTGTGAGATTGTGTCTCCTAGGAATGTCAGAGGTACACTCCTAAAGTCTCACCAACTTGACTGCCTACATGTGGGAAACACAAGCACCAACAGACAAGCATGTGGAATGCCCGTGAGGCCTAAAACCTACACAAAGAATTACAGTCCACCAAGAGTCCTGAAACCAGGAGACAGTCTATGCTGCAGAAGGGTACACTTATTGTTTATCCAATACCAAATGCTCAGCACTGAAAATATATGCATACAGTGACGTAATACAGACTGAGGAGATTGTATCTGTGTTTTTAGGAATTCTCTCTGTCTTTGTCTGGGTCTCTCTCAATGAAAAAAGAGGCAATGACACTAAGGCTAGGCTTTGGGGAAGGTCCAAAGGGAGGAAAGGGCAAGGGGAAATTATGTAATTATAATCTCAAAAAAGAATATTGGTGGGATTTCTATTTATTGAGGTCATATTGACCCACACACTTGCTAATTTGTGAGTGAATCTTCCACAAGACTTTGAGCAGTGATTTTGAGTTTTCTTAGTGGTGCCTTTTTAAAGTTAAGCTGCTTAAACTAAAACTAAAAGAACCTGAAAATAAACAAAGGCCCCTGGGTGGTATGGCTACTTGAGGTGCCTTTAACATATCAAAGCAGACCCTGCCCGTTAGCCTCCAGGCTTCCTCTAAGCACCACGAGTATTTGGTTACAAAGCCCTGGCTCCTCTTGGCACTCCTCCCCCAGGCCCTACAGTAAACCTTTCTACACTAGCTTTGCTTTCCCTCCCCAGCTCTTTGCCATGTGGCTTCTTCTCAGCCATGTTGCTATGTGCTCTCTCTTGGCCTCTTGATACTCTTAGTCCTTGGCCCCATCTTTTGTCTATTTGCCCTCCCTTCTCTTCCTTCTCTCTCCTCTTCTCTCACTTTCCTCTCCTCCCCTCTCTCTTCTCAGGGCCCAGACCCTTCCTGGTGCCTCTGGCTGTGCTCTTCCTCATTATCTACATAAGAACCTTCTCTTCTACCCAGGAGTGATCACGTCCTCATTTTCATTCGGGGTTAATTAAGGTAGAGTTTAATAAAACAATCTTTTATAATGAAAGACTATATAAACAAATAAAACATCAATACAAGATAGCACTTTAGTGGGAAAAGCTTAGATATATTCCTTTTCCTTTAGAGCACATTGGATTTCCATTTCGGCTGAGTTACACTCAGTGTATAGCAAACACACTTGAAGCACTTACTGCACATCAGGTACTATGCCATGTGAGAGAAACATAAATATGAAGAAAGGATGTTACCATCCAGGCATAAGCTCTCTGAAGGCACAGCTTGCCTACAGCATCTTTAGAACTAAATCTTTTCTAGCATATAGGAGTAGTTAAGAGGCAGCTGATGAAATGACAATTTCCTGAAGTTCACAGTCTCCTGGGAATTAAAAGTTAATCATACCAGTCCTAATAAAGAGTATATTTCAAACCGGGTGTGGTGGCACACACCTTTAATCCCAGCACTTGGGAGGCAGAGGCAGGCGGATTTCTGAGTTCGAGGCCAGCCTGGTCTACAGAGTGAGTTCCAGGACAGCCAGGGCTATACAGAGAAACCCTGTCTCAGAAAAAAGAGTGCATTTCACCACCTGTGCCGGTTAGTTGGTTTTTCTTTTTTTCTTTTTCATTTTGACAGGAGCTAGGGTCATCAGTGAAGAGGGAACATTGGCTAGAAAATGCCTCCATACAACTGGCTGGTAGACAAACCTGGGAAGTCTTTTCCTTGACTAATGATCAGTGAGGGAGCACCCAGGCCACAATGATCAGTGTGGGGACGCCCAGGCTACTGTGGGAGGGCGGGCAGCTGCTGCCTCAAGTTGGTAGTCCTGAGTTGTACAAAAAGCAGGCTGAGGAAACCAGTAAGATGAAATAAACACTTTCCTCCTCAAATTGCTTTTGGTTGGGGGGTGGTTTCACAATAATAGAAATCCTAACTAAGATCTACCTATAAGTGTAGTGGAATTTTTCCCTAATAAATAAAGATTGCAAGAAACCAATCACTGGGTGAGGAGGCAGGACTTCCAGCTGGGGCGAGGAAGAGGGAATGCAGGAGAAAGAGGGCTTTTGGACTGCCAGAGCAAGGCAGGCAGGTACAATGTAGGAAGCCGGAGGCTGTGGATTCAAGTGGCAGATCCTGGATCCCCCACCAGAGGATTTCTAACATAGACTAGTTTGTAAAATTAGGATGCTAGATTCTGTGCCCAGCTACTGTGTTACCTGTGATTCTAAACTAAGATTGTGTGGTGTCTTCCTTCACGCACTGAGTCATCTGGGTTCCAGAGAGAAAGGTAACGGTGGCAGAGCGTGGGTGTGCAAGAGTGCACCCCAGCCAGTCACAGGGATTTAGAAGCCTGGGGCTGGCGTGGCAGCAGCCAGCTGTGGGAGCTTAGTGAGCCAGGTGGAGAGGAGAGGGCAGCTTCGGAGCTCCAGAGAAGCAGGGCCAGCCTGGGTGTGACAGGCCCTGACTGGGCGTGACGGGCCCTGGCTAAAAGGAATAATGTGGTCTCAGTCTGTCTGCTGGCCTGAAAACAGACCGAGGCCATGGGCCGGTGCTTAGCCAGTGCTAATGTGGATTTGTTTTTTTAATATTTCATGCTACATATAAGTAGTTATTGACTAGATCAAGAGGCTACAGTGATCAATACAATTTAAAGTGAAATATTGCTATCAGGGAAAAGGTGCTAACAAAGAGCTTTGGGGACACAGATCTTATGCACAGTTGAAGTAAGCAGACTATTCTTCCAGGTTCAGTATAGAACAAGGCACACTAAGAGCTCCGGCAGTGACAGCAGTATGCTATTGGCCATGATCAGGCGGAAGATACTCCTCCCATCACTCACTGACGATAAGGCTTCCTCACACACGGGACCAACGATGTAGCTGAGAGGTCAGAACTAGCCACAGCAACAAGCTGACTGGAGACAGATATACTCAATTGGGCCACCAGCAGAGTCCCTTCCTGATACTCTCTTCTACCTTTAAACCCCACATTGCATTTCTTCGTGGAAAGCTAGTGTTCTAGTGGTATCCACGACGGAAGGGGTACAAAGGAATAGTGGCTATGAATCCAAACTCTGAGTGAAGTTACTGTTTCATGGGAGACATCCAGAGGGAGTCCTGGGGAAACTGAGAAGGGTCCAACATAAAAGTTTGCCTTACATTGTCACTCACATCTCCAATCAAGACTGAGAAGGGGCAGGTATAAGAAATCCAGCACGAAAAGACAACCCCTAAGGTTGGATGGTTATGAAACTGTCTGATTCCTCAAGGTTAGCATGCGTGGTTCAGTCTGCAGGACGGCCCAGGTTTGGAAACGGCCAGGCTTAGGAAGCACGTCTGCCTTCCTATTAGAACCTCCCAACCCTGTGGAGACACAGCAGCCTTCTGGGAAGGTATCCACCGTGATCGTCCAGTCACACGGAGGGGAGGGAACCCAGAACCCTGCCTGATGAGCACTGGCCTCCAACTGCATTCCCAAGCCAGCGTCTTCCCGGAAAGAGCTGGGGAAGCCAGTGTCTTTTTCCTCCAGCAGTCATGGCTAAGAGAGCACTGGACTGTTAAAGAAGATGAACGACAGCAGGAAGAAGTCACTGCCCCTCAAGCAGCCTTTTTTTTTTTTTTTTAATAATTTGATGACAAGAAGAAATTATCAATTCTTAAAGCAATATATTCATTTAAAGAAAAGGAGAACTGAAATACATAGACTTTTATTTACATTTCTTTTGTTTGCCAACTATACCCCAATAAAGCTAGGGAAAAGGGAAACAAAACCAATTCTCAAAAATGAGCATCGTGACTGTATGTCTGTAACTGAAGGGGGACATCAGTGCTATAGCCGCTGCTTTACTGGGGCAGAAGCTGCCATTGATGGGAGACACCCACACACTACATCTTGTTGATGTCGTGATTCAGAAGACTAACACAGGACCACTGACAGCATACCCAGTATGCACAGCCACACCAGGTGACTTGGGTGTCCACTCCCAAGGCAGTGTGGTGAAAGGATGGCTAACTTGTACTTTGTCGAAGGGCAGGGCCTGGTATTAACAAAATTGGTGCTCTTTGTTAACTCAGACACGGCCTACATGGGAGAAAGAATGCTAGGTTAGAGATAGTTTGGCTTGATTGAACTCAAGAGGACATTTTCTTGAATGAAAAGAAAGTGTGTTGAAATTCATAAGGTCATCAAATAGCTTTTGACAAGACAGTAGCCAAGGTAACCTTTTACAATAAAAATAAAGCCTAGATTTTTCTGTAAATAGAAAATTGCTGGTCACCATCCAAAGTCTGCAGGCATTTAAGGATGTAATTAATATTCCTAAACTAGCTCTTCTAACCAAACCAAAGTCCCCAAGTCCCCTAGCCCTCGGGATCCCAGTGGCAGATTCACACAGTTAACAAGTGGCTTGTAGCCGGGTGTGGTGGCGCACACCTTTAATCCCAGCATTCGGGAGGCAGAGGCAGGTGGATTTCTGAGTTCGAGGCCAGCATGGTCTACAAAGTGAGTTCCAGGACAGCCAGGGCTACACAGAGAAACCCTGTCTCGAAAAATCAAAAAAAAAAAAAGTGGCTCGTGTGCTGCATTCTGGTGTGATGCATTTCTGGATCTCTGAGGACACTTGTGCCTATGCAGTTTTCCAGTGCCTTCTCAAGTTTGCCATGATGTGACAGACCGAGGGAGCCATTTCCGAATAGAACCCAACACCTTGTTCCTGCCACTCCTGGGGAGGTGACTATGAACACAGCAGTGACAGTGCAGAGTAGGGCCCACACCATGGCATTGGTGGCTGTAGGTAATATTACACAATGAAGCAAGGGACAGATTTGGAGGAGTATAGGTCCCTAAGGAGCAGCCACCACTCAGTCCCAACAGTTCCTTGAATGAATTCTTTATATTTTTTTCAAAGAGAAAACTAAAACCAACCAATCTAGTTAGCTAGTTATTCAGATGAAGTCTGTTTTTCAAGTTGGTTTTGGATCCAAGTTCTCACAAACACGAAGCAGACCAAGCTAACTAGGGACTGTCTTCTGCAGGCAGCCAGGAGGAGGCTCTGATTCCACACTGGGCAGGGCTTGAGCACTAGAAGCCCTCAAAGCCCCCACCCACCTCCCTAGTTATCCATTCCCCCAAACCCCCACTCCAACAAGGAGCTACACCTATTCAAACCACCACAGACAGCAAGGCAACAAAGATGAGGAAAATCAGACCTGGGGGAAGCCACAGCTAACTGAACCCAAAGTCCCCAGATGCTAAACAGTTTGGTTGTGTGAAAGCAATAAACTGCGAAGCAGGATTTGCACTTAGTTGCTATTATCTGATCTCTGCACAGAATGTCGTCCTGACAATATTTCCTACCGTGTGTGTCAGGACTCCTGTTCCCTTTGATGCTCTTATCTATTCTTTGGACACCATCCTGTCATCCAAATCAGAGACTCTCCTGAACTTGTCCCACATTTGCACTTTTGCAAAGTTACAGGAAACTTTGAGACAGAATCATAGCTTCCTTCTTTGTTAGTCTTTCATCATTCTGTTAACATTAACAAGAGCCTATTGTGTGCCTGCAGATAAGATTAGCACTTGAGGTACAGGGGTGTGCAGAACCCACAGAGTTTATGGAAGAGAAGGGAATGCCAGATACTACTGAAATTATTACACAGCTATATAATAAACTATGCTCTCATTAAAACACACAGTCTGATGGGGTACACTGAGGTAATCTGGAGGGTTGGGGAAGGTGGTCCTCAGGCTCTGTGGTTTGGAATGAGCTCAAAGGGGTTTACTGTACTGGCCTGGGAAAGTAGTTAGAGAGCCTCTGGTATAAAGGGAGTATAACACATTTAAGTAAGCACAAGGCCTGTGGTAGAAACACAGAGAATGAAAGAAGAAAAGGGCCCCAGAGGGAGGCAATCATGGAAAATGATACTCCACAGCTCTGCCAGGCCCAGGACCAAGGGGTGTGACACAGAGTCCAGACGCAGAGGGAGACATGGGTGTGGCACACTAGTTAGAAACTGTTTGAGGCTCCTCCCTACCCTGGAGAAGAATGACCCAATTTTTTTTCAGTCCTCTTGCTGTTCTATTATTTTAGGGAGAATGATGATTTTTTTTTCCACTGTCAAATAGAAAAACAAGAGTCAACCAAAATCCCAAAATATGGTGCTGAGTATATAGCTCAGTACAGGAATGTTGACTAGCACAATCAAGGTCCTAAGCTTGGTGCCCACCCTGGGTGAGGGTAGGGAAGCCTATACAGATACTTTCATCCTCAGAATATTTTCCTGATTTTTTTTTTTCACATATTAAATCTGTGTTTAAAATAATTTGGGCATGATTTGGCTCAAGCAAAAACTGACAAGATAATAACAATAAGGATAGCTAAGCGTGGGCTAGTGCTCGTTTCTCCTGCATGTGCACCACCCAAAAACCTCCAACGCACACAGCCCCAGATGGCTTTTGTGCCGCTGGAGGCTGAGGATGACTGCCCAGACTCCTAACAGCTCCCACACCTCCAGCCTGGTACCTGGCAATCCTGCCCCTCTGAAATGCTATAACCACCCCTAGTCAAAAGCCATTACAAATGCCTGTTTCTAAAGAAGCTTGTACTCGGCACAGATGATATCATTCTTGTCTGGATTCCTGTTCCCTAGGAGAACAACTTGAAATAATCAAGAGACGTGTGCTAACTCCCAAGCCCCCAGTCACCAAGATGCTCTGTGTCTGCTTTCTGAGTTCTCTCTGAGAGGTGTGAGATGAGTAACAGGAAAAGTTACAAAGGTGCTGGCAAGACAGAGATTAATTTTAAAAATTATTAAAAATACAATTACACACTATATGGAGACCAGTGTCTGGGAACACGATATAAAGCACTCTGTATTTATTAATTATGAACAAGCACACTACTTTACTCCTTACAAACCAAGGAGGGGATGGGCCCAGCAGCTGTAACTGTAGTTAGTCCAGTGTTTGGTTTCCACACTCATAAAAACGCGATGCATTCCCAACCAAAAGAGTATCCAAACACACTTAATGGGGAAGAACTCTCAAATCCTACACCACTATATGAAAAGAATTGTTCAGATTAAACTATTTGTCTTCACCAGCATGACACAGATAAAGGATGAAGTGTCCACTCATTTTAGTGAATAGCTTGGATAAAACTTCAGCTTCTAAAACCTAACACATGAACTCTTGTTGCATTAGAAAATGTAAATTGCTAATGAGCACTGCTCCATATCAGGTTCCTGTTCCAGTTGGCTCTCTGTCAGCTTGGCAACAAATCAAGAGCCTGAAGAAGAGGTGCAGCCATGTGTTTTGCTTTAAAAAATAAAAGGAATAAAAAAGGGGGAGGGGGCTTCATTTTATACATGCCTCAGTGAAAATCACCACCCCGCTTGGGACCAATTCAGTCCAGGTGCCGAGGACAGAATAAACACTCAACACATGTAGACAGACAAACTCAGCCTCTATAAGAATTATATTTCTTCTTACATTTATGGTTATGTTTCAAAACACAGTATCACTGTGCTTGTGCACGCACGCACGCGCGCGCACACACACACACACACACACACACACGCATGCCTTTTTTGTTGTCCAACATGTTAGTCTTTCATTTTCCCATCATCAAATGAGTCTCAGCCTAGAGTCTGTTGTATCCCTTTCTTATCCAGCCACCCATCCATCCATCCATCCCCATCCATCTATCTTGGCCACTCTATCATCCACCTATTTATCCATCCATTCATCCATCTATCCATCCATCCATCCATCCATCCATCCATCCATCCATCCATCCATCCATTTATCTTGGTCACTCATTTATCTATCTATCTATCTATCTATCTATCTATCTATCTATCTATCTATCTATCTATCTATCATTCATCTATCTTATTAAACAGCATCAAAGCAGCAGGTATTGATTGAAATAATTCCTAAAACTAATGCCAAGCATGGTGGCACAGGATCCTGATCGCAACACCCAGCAGACTGAGACAGGAAAAACATGAGTTTAAGGCTAGCCTGGGCTATAGAGTGAGTTCCCTCTTTGCCACCACAATTTTAGGCTAAAATGTTTTTACCTCAATGTTTTTCTTCACTCTCAGGATCTTAATAATCTCTTTGGGGGCTAGCGGGTCCTCCTTATTCACAAATTAAGGGCAGCTTTTCTTTGAAGGAGTATTGCCTCCCAGAACTAAGGACATATATATTAAGGTACTAATTAATATTCTCAAGATCTTCCTTCACAACATCACTCAAGATTACTTTTAATACATTTATGAGGCTAAATACCTGTGATTTTATTCCAGGCACTATGATTATAATAAAATAGATCAACTGCAAAGCATGTAAAACAAAATCTTGCCTGACACTGTCACTAGGGATTTATTACATATGTATTTGCTGATTGATTTTGTACTAATACTTATCAAAATGTTAGGATATTTTCTCTAGACAAGTTTTCTCTAGATAAGTTTATAAGTAATATAAGTTCTATTGTGATTATTAGGGAGCAAAACTAATATCACTTTTGTATTCAAGAAAATTCCAATTATAAATCATATTTTAAAAAAAGTAAGTAATTTTATTTTATCTAAATGACAATCCTTGCCCTCCAAAAGCTTATATTCAAAGAATTATAAATAATACAAAACAATCACAATTATTATAGCTAATTGATTGTGGAGGGGCAATTATAAGAAGAAAAAGCTTTAGTCTTTTGTCCCTCCTCTTGTTCCTCCTTCTCCTTTTCTTTTTCCTCTTCCTTGTCTTTCTTTTCCTTTTCAAATAGGGACTTGTTCCATAGCCTAGGCCTGGAACTCACTATGTAGCCCAGGCTAGCTTTATACTCATGATTTTCCTGTCTCAGCCCGCTGAGTCCTGGATCAGGAGCCTGTACACCATGCCTGGAATTAGTTTTAGGAATTATTTCAATCAATACCTGCTTTGATGCTATTTTATAAGACATTAAAGCAGTCTTTCTCATGACCCCTTTGAAGTTCGCACATCAGATAAGCTACATATCAGATATTTATGATTCATAACAGCAGCAAAATAACAGTTATAAAGTAGCAACAAAATAATTTCATGGCTGGGGTCATCACAACACGAGGAGCTGCATTAAAGGGTCTTAGCATTAGGAAGGGTGAGAGGCACTGCATTGGAGAAACTCAGGTTGTATTCAATGGGCATGTTGAGGAAGCAGGTTTCCTCCCCATTGTGCTAT
Organism: Mus pahari; assembly: GCF_900095145.1. Lineage (NCBI taxonomy): Eukaryota > Metazoa > Chordata > Mammalia > Rodentia > Muridae > Mus > Mus pahari. Next base: position 64,700,299 of record NC_034602.1, read on the forward strand.
TTCTGGCCATACCTAGATCCAACCAGAGCAACGTCGCACATTGTTTTCTTTATTGGGAAATTTATACTGTACCTACTGCTAATAAAACCTAATTTAAAAAACCTCTTACTTGTCAAAACATATATATAATTATAGTCATTTGCTGGCTAACAATGGGTATGTGTTCTGAGAAGCACATCATCAAGTGATTACAGCGTAATGTGAACACCAGAGTTGATTACACCAATCTAGATGACATACATTAATCAGTCTATATGGCCTCTTGCTGCAATCAAGAAACATAATGAACATGTAGACCTTTGTGGGCCCACTGTCTCATAGCTGTCCATAGCGAACTGAAATGTCATATTTTAGTGTATGACACCACTACAATTTGTAATGTGTGTAGATATAAACATTGGTGACAAGCTGAAGGTCTGCAACCCTATAGGTGGAACAACAATATGAACTAATCAGTACCCCCAGAGCTCGTGTCTCTAGCTGCATATGTAGCAGAAGATGGCCTAGTCGACCATCATTGGGAAGAGAGGCCCATTGGTCTTGCAAACTTTATATGCCTCAGTACAGGGGAACACCAGGGCCAAGAAGTGGGAGTGGGTGAATAGGGGAGCAGGGTGGGGGGAGGGTATAGGGGACTTTCGGGATAGCATTTGAAATGTAAATGAAGAAAATACCTAATAAAAAGTTGGAAAAAAAATTGGTGACATAGGCAAGATGCTCCATGCATTTATACACATTTAAGTATCAGCATAAGAAGACCTGTTCTGGTGCTATAATTAATAATGGATGCATTATATGATAAGTCAGGGAAAAGTGAAGCACTTGCAAAGGTCATATGTAGTGATCCCTTGCATCAGTGAGGCCGCATTGCTGGGTAGCTGCTTGGCAGCTCCAAGTTCTTCTGCACAGCTTGTGATGTATTCTGAATATGTAGTAAACATTTTAAACTTCACTTGATATGGCTATTTAGTAATATGTGCTTGTGGTTAACTGTTTTAATATGTTGGATAGTAAAACCAAATGTAACAGTTCCAACATTTCTCGGGGGAGTGATCTGGGAGCAGACATATGTTCTTCATCAGAATTTGCAGCAGAAATCTTAGAAGTCAAGGGAAGTAAAGACCAAGGTAGAGCAGTGGGGTTACAAAGCGTTGAAGAAAACAGCTCGACACAGCTCCCTGCAACATTCTGCTTCCCTGCCACACAAAAAAGAAAAGCACAGTCCTTAGCAGAAATGTCTGATACCTGCATGTTGGAATGCACAAGGTTCTGCAGGTTAGAGCTAATGGATGAGATTAACCCTCACACAGATTTTTCTGTGAATCCTGATGAGTTCCTTTAGCTGCGAGTGTTGACTCTGTGGTCCTGGGTTGGTACACTGTCATCTACTCTAATGAGCTAAAATTCTTACTCAAGTGTGGGTGATGCACTGGCTGATGCTGGACTTACAGAATCACTCTTAGGGTTACCATAGCAACCCTTTGTTATTACCAAGCCAGAAAGGAATGCTCAAGGGGAAGATTGTTTAAGTTTTGCAGTGTTTTTTAAAACTGGAATAGTATCCATAGGGACAGAAATATACAGAAATGCATCATCTAAAATTTAATGTATTACTAAGAGAAAACTATGAGATGAAGAAAGGATACAGATGTGATAGTAAAAGAAACCTCGAAGGAGAAACTCATATTACCTCTTCTTTTATTTTTCTTTTACAATTCTCAATTTGAAAATGTTTCAGGTTTTGTAAGAATATCCTTTCACAAACCTGAGGAAAAGGTTTAATAAATCACAGTAGACCTAAAAATATTGATGTGTTCATATGCAAGGAATAGCACAATTTCTAGATGATTCCTGAAGTACTCGATCTGGTGGGCCTGAGCTGCAAGCTCTGTTTCTGCAGGGACCTGCTGACAGCAGGCCCACTGTCAAAGCATAGTGATAGACACTGCCCTCCTGAACCCTGGGAATAGTAAATAGCTAGGCAACCCCCAAACCTCCCAAGGGTGTGTGTGGATGGACTGGTGAAAGCAACTCTCTTAGTTACTTTTCCATTGCTGTGGTAAAACACCAAAGCACTTATAGAAGACAGGGTTTGTTTGGGTTTAAAGTTCCAGAGGTATAGAAAGTCTGTAACCATCAGCTGGGAGCCAGGGCAGCAGGGAGCCATGGCAGATGGGACAGAATGCTGAGCACATCCATGAGGGTTTGAAACCTAAAAGGCCATCCCCAGCCATAAACTTCCTCCTGCAAGGCCACACCTTTACAAACCCCCCAGACTACCACCAACTGGGGACTAAGGATTCCAAGACATAAGCCTAGGGAGGACACTCACATTCTCACCCCCACAGCAACTGCTGCTGACACTGAAAACATAGTGAAAGCTGAAGCTCTACTGTTTTTTGTTTTAGATATCGTTCATCTTCTGTCCCAAAGAATGTTTGAAAAACTGCTAGTGTGTTTGTGAATAAATTATCAAAGAGAGTTAGCATCGTGGGTGTACCTCACTGCAGCTGAAATGCCTAGGGTATGTTTATTAGACGTGCAAGTTTACAGACTCTTACTTACGTATCCTTTGCTATCCCAGAGAGATATACCTGGGAGCTATATAACACCATACTTTTACTACCTAGAATTATCAGGCCTCATACTGCTGTCATTGTCTGGTATCACACCCAAATTCCATCCATAAGGAATCCTATTTGGGGGCTGGTGAGATGGCTCAGCGGTTAAGAGCACCGACTGCTCTTCCAAAGGTCCCGAGTTCAAATCCCAGCAACCACATGGTGGCTCACAACCATCCCTAACAAGATCTGATGTCCTCTTCTGGTGTGTCTGAAGTCAGCTACAGTGTAATTACATATAATAAATAAATAAATCTTTAAAAGAAAAAAAAGAAAAGTAGATTTCTTTAAAAAAAAAAAAAAAAAAAGGAATCCTATTTGGTCAGACTCAAATCAGCAAAGGAATTCATTATTCATACACAATGACGATGACACATTTTCTATTAGGCTCTATGTGAGGCACTTTAGCCATTTCAGTGCATGGGTTCTGACTACTTTTGAAGAGACTGAGAATCTGTAAGGTTAAATTATTCACTTTAGACCCACAAGTATTAAGAATCAGAACACAAGCCTGCAATCCCACCAGCAATGGAGGAGTGTTCCTATTTCTCCACAACCTCGCCAGCATCTGCTGTCACCTGAATTTTTAATCTTAGCCATTCTGACTGGTG
>NC_034602.1:64704149-64707503 GCF_900095145.1 Mus pahari
GCCTCTTGTGAGGCTATGCCAGTGCCTGGCAAACACCGAAGTGGATGCTCACAGCCAGCTATTGGATGGAACACAGGGTTCCCAATGGAGGAGCTAGAGAAAGTGCCCAAGGAACTGAAGGGGGCTGCAACCTTGTAGGTGCAACAACAATATGAACTATCCAGTACCCCCCTGAGCTTGTGCCTCTAGCTGCATATGTAGCAGAAGATGGCCTAATCGGCCATCATTGGGAAGAGAGGCCCCTTGGTCTTGCAAACTATATATGACCCAGCACAAGGGAAGGCCTGGGCCAAGTAGTGGGAGTGGGTGGGTAGGGGAGCAGGGGCGGGGGAGGGGGTATAGGGAACTTTCGGGATAGCATTTGAAATGTAGATAAAGAAAATAATAATAATAATAATAATAATAATAATAATAATAATAAAAGAATATTTCAGAAATTAAAAAAAAAAGAATCAGAACACAAGCATCCTTGTACCAAGTTCTGTGTTCAGATCCTCAACATAGCCTTAATGCTTCTGCTGCCCTAGGGTTTCTTCGCTTAGAGAACTTAGGATAATGCTAAATAATGTGTTCAATCAATACTCATAAATTAAAATAGGATATAAACCCAATCCTGCCAGCACATGACAATATATTATTTTAGATTTGCAATAAAAACCAATTTCAACATCCTAAGAATAAAACAGGGTCATTTAGGTTATTACTTTACCTTAAAGTACATTATCTTGCTTTAGAATTTCCTGCCAGGCATGTCTACTGTGATAGCTGTGGCAAACACAAGTTTCTACCCATTGTCCATCCCCACATTTCTTCTAAGGGAAAACTTCAATGTTTTTGGGTGAAGCTTTCAAGAAAACTGTTTCCCAGATAAAAGTGATGGCAGGGACAGACTCGCCCACCACATGCCCTTTCCTGTCTCTTCCCTCCCTTCTCCTTTACAGCTTAGACACACTGTCTCTGGGGACGCTCCTATCTCAAGACTGCAATGATAGAACTGCAGCTTCAGGACACTCAAGGAGGACACCCCTAATCTCAGAGAAAAGTAAATCCCCCTTTGTTAAATTTCCCCAGTGCAGCATACTGAGGCAATGACGCCAAACCATACTCTCATATTATCAGAAGGGAGTAAAATGTGTTTAACTATAAATTACTGTCCCTACAGTTTCACTGTGCCTGAAGCTTGAACCACAGAACTTTGACATACTCTGAATTACTCATCCTCTCACTTTGCAGTAAACTGAACTAAACAGAGCTCGTCCCTTATGACCTTGCATTTAAGGCACCATAAAAACCCAGGGAAAAGAAATGGATGAGCAGTAATGAAAACTGTCTAATCAAAGAGTTTACCCAAATTAGTTTTATGTATTAAAATCCAATATGTTAATTTGCAGGAAAATAAGTGAAGTTATGACATTCATATGAGTATGACATATGAGTATGAAATGACTATCATAAAGAACATCATTTCACGCTCAGCAAATTCCCAGGTGAGCAACAAGGGCAGTGCTGTTTAGTGTCAAGGCCCGAGGACAGGGAGCCCCCAGCTCACTCACACCCCACACTCCTAGGACACGGCAGGGCCAGAGCTTTTAAACCACAGGTTTCTGCATTCAAACCTTTTGCTTTCTCCAGGACACCTCTCTGTAGGATGATATCCCAAGCATCAGCTCAAAATCTGCATTAGATTTCATTCTCTGGAGACGGTTCAAATGGCTTTCCTTTATTTTTCTTGTGGCTGGCAGGCAAACACTGAAGTACACAGAAACTCATACTCTCTTTGAACTTAGCAGGATGGAAAGAGGAAGCATAACACCAACCAGCATAAGCAGGCCGGGCCAGTTTTTAACTCCCAGCTCCCACCACTCAAAAGTCAATCCGAGTTATTGTGCACAGATAGAAAGGATCTGCCCGTCACTCAGGAGTCATCCCAGGGACGTATCTATTTTTTTTTTTTTCTGTTTTTTCCAGACAGGGTTTCTCTGTGTAGCCCTGGCTGTCCTGGAACTCACTTTGTAGACCAGGCTGGCCTCGAACTCAGAAATCCACCTGCCTCTGCCTCCCAAGTGCTGGGACTAAAGGCGTGCGCCACCACCGCCTGGCAGGAAGTATCTATTAAAAGGAGAGTAGATAAAGAAGAAAATAGTATGCTGCCACAGACCAACATGTTCAGCTTTTGTTTTGTTTTATCAATCATAGGTTCTTATTATCCTTCCTATACAAAGGAATAGAGGTACATAAGAGAAACTGTCACAAATAAATTATATAATGAATAGATTAAAAACATATATATTTTAAACATGGCCAATTACTGTCAAAAGATATTAATGAAATAAGCAGAATTAAAGTTCGTTACTCTTGCTTTCAAAAGACAGGCAACCAGTAGACTTCTACGGCTATAATAGTATTTTAATTTATTACAATGCAGAGGAAAGAGGATGCACTCGGAAAATAGGGAGATATGGAAAACATGCTACAACGCGGTGATATAGATAGATAAAAGCAAGGGCAATAGCTAAATACTAAGCACAAGATCGGTTTTCTCTCCAGATATAGAGTGATGGAATGGCTTGGCATGCATGGCATGAAGCACTGTGGGCAAGCAACCCTAAGCTACAGCAGGCAGTAGTTACATGGCTTGAAGCAGGTTTGCATCTCACATCTAAAGACATGGGCTTCATATCCATAGAACCTAGAGTCAGTGCTAGTTCTGCCAAATAGCAATTGAGAGAAGACAGCTTGGTGAAGTCCTTAAAAGAGAAGGGGGGGGGCAGTCATTTTGTTACCCTGTCAACAGATATGACAGTAAAGCAGTTGATGCAAAATTCTTTTGTCAGTTTCTTATTTTCAAAATTATTTTTAAAAATATTTGACTAACCATATAATATGCACCAGGAATCAAATAAATTCTGCTGGCCAAAACAAACAAACAAAAAAGACTATACATTGGAGTAACATAAACACAGAATGAAGAACAGACATTCCCTGTGAAAGCCAGTGGCCTTGTTACAAGACACTAAGTATATTTGAAAAATAATTCATTCTGTAGATACAGGCTGAAGTAGTGCCTCTTTACAGAAGTGAATCACCACTACCCCAACACTGTGTGATTAAGTTTTCACCCTGATATATAAATAACACATTTTCCTTAGCCGCATCAAAAAAAAAAAAAAACCCTTCTTTTAGGGAATTTGAGTTTTTAACATAGCTAATAAATATATGTCCATACTAAACAACTACAAAACTATCTAGAAGACTATAATATAGTCCTTTGAATGGCTACAGAAGCTGAGAGGGAGAAAAAGAGAGAAAGAGAGAGAGGGAAAGGGAAAGGGAGAGGGAGAGGGAGAGGGAGAG
>NC_034602.1:64707603-64769369 GCF_900095145.1 Mus pahari
GGAGAGAGAGAGAGAGAGAGAGAGAGAGAGAGAGAGAGAGAGAGAGAGAGAGAGAAAGAAAATTTGTGCTACTTGTATGGTGTTTGTGTGTAATTGTATGTGTATGTTTTTCAGTGATGAGTTGACATATGCCAAAGTAACATACTCAGTGCCACTTCTACTAAATAATCAATACTGCTTAAAGGTTAATATTGGTAAAGAAAAAAAATGTGTGGGCAAAATTTAGAAATTCCACAATTTATTATTTTTTGATTTTTACATTTTGAACTAACAACTTTTTCCTATACCAACGTGATTTCACAGAAGTGTTTTCAAAGCACAAAAAGGCAATATCCTGAGCAAGTGCAAAGGAACTAATAAAAAAGGAACTGCGGGTGAATGAGCACCTTGAGAGCGCGAGAGAGGATTCCTAGAGCATTACTTCAGTTCCAGCAACAAGCTCTCCACATCCAGACGTTATAAAGTCTACCCAAACAACCATAACTAGAACACACACACTAGCCTTGCTGTCTGTCTGGGGAACTGCTCATTTAAACATAATTTCCAATGAAATTCTCCTAGCATCCAATTTTACTTTAAATCAAAGCTCTATTCTAAGCATTGTATAAACCATATTAAACCATTCTAAGTCAATATTTATTTCCGGTGAAATAAACACACGTAATGGCAGATAGTGCTGTACTTAACAAAACGGCAACAGACTCCACAAGTTTTACTTAAGTGGATTAGAAACCGGCAAACAGGTTCCATGCTAGGCAAGGAAACGCTTCCTGTCTGTGGAGAATGAATGAGGTTTCTATCTCATCAGGGTTTAGTCTCCACAACCAGGTACAGAAAAGGTCAGAAGTAGGCACAAAATAAAGCACACATGGACACTAAGATCTCCAGCACCATGGCATGGATCACAGAAGTCCCCACACTCCCTATGAGAGCCACAGGGGTCAAGAGGATGTATATCCTGCCTCACTTAAGCTTACCTGACAAGGGATGTCTACATATACCTAAACATGCTCGCTCGCTCGCTCTCTCCTCTCTCTCTCCTCTCTCTCCTCTCCTCTCCTCTCCTCTCCTCTCCTCTCCTCTTCTCTCTTTTCTCTCTTTTCTTCTCTCTCTCCCTCTCTCTCTCTCTCTCAAACACACACACACACACACACACACACACGTGTGTGTGTGTGTGTGTGTGTGTGTGTGTGTATGAAAAGAAACTTGGACTGCTTTAAAAGTATTTGTGCTTTATGTGTAGGCTTCAATAACTTCTAGCCATGACTTATAGCAATTAGTTTTACACAAAATGTAAATTATTGACAATGAGTTAACAGACTACATGTGAATGCTCTTACTGGAGGTGAATCATTACAGTTTCAGACAATTGTAGATTCCCCAAACTAGCACAACCTACTCTACGGGGATGCTACAATGTCATTTTGGATAGTACTAATTAAGTATAATTCAAATGAAGAATTAATATTAAATTCCTCAAAATAATATTAAATTGCTGAAAATGGCCAGTTCTAATCTTGTGACACTGTGTTAAGACCTTACAAGATAATTTTTTTCTCTGAATATTTTGCTATTTGACCGAGGCTTTGACACCAACAACTATGAATTCTGATAAGCACTTAGCAGACCATTCCACTACAGCTTCTAGAAAAGGAAGCTATGGGAAAGACAGGCTGGTCCTGCAGGTGGCTGACAGCTCCATGTATCTGCAGGGTTTGTTCCACACTCACCTGTGATCTTCTGCAGCAAAGGGGACAGCTCAGACTCCTCAGAGAGGACACAGGCCAATGCTTTCTTCACCTTTTCTTCCACTTCTCCCAGGTCTCTGTCCAGCGTGACATCTCCAGGGACAGAGTAAATGTATATGAGCAGGATCAGCAGTTCCTCAAGGTTGAGGTCCTCCCCGGTTCTCTGGCTTGAGGACTTAATCATCGGCAGCAGCTGAGTTAGCACACCAGCCATGGTTGAATCCCCGAGGCTCTGAAATGGAAGCAAGGAGAGGAAGATCTGTCAGCCCACAGGTCATAGCTTGGGATGGACGCTAGTGCCAAGGTGGCTTACAAAACCTTTATGGACTTGCTGGCCATACTCTTTAACTTTCGTGTTTATCAATACTGGACAGGATGCTGTAAGAAGTCTGGCATTAGACATTTGCTTCTGAAAAACCCATTTTATAAAATGGCAAGTGAGGTTTCAGGACCTTTGACAAAGATCTTATCGTGATTTGAGCAAACAAGATTGCTCTAAACAGTGAGCCATCTCTCCAGTATACCACATCAAATCATCATCATCATCATCATGACAACAATGGTGTTAGTTCACCCACCAACTTACTAAGTGGCACTCAGAAGAGAATTTCAGGATTCCTTCCATGTGGTAAGAGCACTGCCTCACTAGGAGTGGCCAGGGACTGCAGTCTACCAAAAACTACACACATCAACAGCACAAATCTTGCAGTTTTAGGTAAAAAGACACTAGTACTCATATTCTAATTAAAGGCAAGTTATCTGAACTTGAAACTCATATTATCCATTTATGAATGTTCCCTGAACACCTACTGTGCTCCATGATTCTAGGCCTGGGAAAAAAGGTGAACAAATTCTCTGCTCTCATAGCTCATGCCATAGGGAAACAGGGTTGAAAAGCTGAGGATGTAAATGCTGTGGTGCTGTAGCCACAGAGGGAAGCCCACAGAAGACAGGGCAGCAGGAAGGGAAACGGGGAGGCAGAACGTCAGGAATCGCATGTGTTGGCACGCGTGGCTACTCACTCTTTTACTTGCAGAAGCCATGTTAGTGAGGAGACACAGAGACCAAGAATGCTGTACAGATGCTTCCTTTAACCAGAATGAAGCGAACAGCGGAAGGTTGATACAATAAAACAGCCACCCCAAAAGAGCTCTTGGTACCACATCCACTCAAGGAAGGTCACCCCAAAGCACCAGCATCTTGGATGATAAGAAGCAGATGATGGGGGGGGCATCCCCTCTCAATAGCAGTTCCTAATAATCAGCTAAACATACAACGTGTCTACCCTGGAAGGGGCCTACGCCTTTTCCCTCAGTGCAGGAGCTGTTTAAAAATGAGTCTAAAAGGGATCAGGCAAGAGACTCATTTGTTAAAAAGCACTTGCCGGCACCTGCTCCTCAGGCCTGTCTTTCTAAGTCTCTGGTCTATGATATATGCTAGAGAGAAAAATATCTCACTAGAGACACAAACACAACTTCCATTGCATGTACCAACAAAATTATATTTAATATATGCTTCAACCATCGCGAGAAGTCAATAGTTGACTTTGACACAAAGCCAAGAACAGTGGACAGTTACAAAAATGTGAGAATTATGGGAAAACAAAAATACCCCAATGTGAAAACGTAATTCCAATTCTGACTGTCCCTTTATATAGTTCCCTAGCATCTTAGGAGATCTTCACATCCAGATGTTATGATCTGACTAGAGGACGCAGAGCAGAAGCCACACTATCCCAAGCGCTCCATTTACTTTCCTACTGAGAGCAGAAGGCAGCAAGTCATATGCTTATTGTTACCTACTCAGAAAACTATAGAGTGTTTTTAAAAAAGCAGCTTTATCATAGTTAGGCAGAAACGTTCAGAAACAACAGACCCTGAGATGATCTAAAAACCATGACACCTCAATGACAATGAACACACCCAGATCCTAATCTCTGACAGTTTTCTTTAGTTAAAACAAAACAAACAAATGAAGAAACAACCAAACAGAGACCCCAGAGACGGCTGATACCTAGGGTACAGAAGGAAAACACAGGAGGACGGGAAATCTTACAGCGCCTAAAAGACATGCAAGGAAGAAGAGGGGAAGGGGAGGAGGAAGAGCAAAGGAGGTGGGAGAGGATGAGAGGAGGAAGAGGAGGGGGAAGGAGAGAGGGGAGGAGAGGGGAAGGGAGGGGAAGGGAGGGGAGGGGACGGGAGGGGAGGGGAGAGGAGAGGAAGAAGGTGGAGGGAGGGTGGAGGAGAGGAGCTTGAGAAAAGGACTCAGGAGGCAACTGCAGTGCACTGTATTACACTGCCATAACCACTTCTCAGCTGACCACCAATGGAATAATTTTAAAAACAACATAAAGTAGTCTTTTCATATAACCTAAAGTACACAAGAAATAGCCATCAGTTCAAATTGGTGAAAATGTGACTGAACTAGGGCTGGAGGGATGCCTCAGTCAGGAAACTGCTTGCCTTGCAAACACAAGGACCCGAGTTCAACCTTAGAACCTGTTTAAAGTGGGTGGTGGGTTCTCTGAAGCTGGGGTTAGAAGTAACTGGGAGCCACCTGATGTAGATGCCAGGAACAACTTAAGTCTTCCAGAAGAGCAGCCAGCACTTTTAACCACTGAGCCATCTCTCCTGGCAATGCCTCCTTTTCCTCATGAGAGGAAAGAAAAGATTAGAGACTCCCTAGACCGAATTTTTTTAAAAGCAAAACAAACAACTTCAGCAGGAGTAGCAGGGTATGTGTGGAGGGGGTAGTATTTGAAAGGATCTGTGCCACAAGCTGTATGATCTTGGAGAAATGCTAACATTCCAAATCTAAACTTCCCCATTTATGAAATAAAAATGTCTGAATATTAGGCAGCCCCATTACACAGGCACACATTTATGTATTGCACTGTATCACACTGGCAAATCACTTCTCAGAGCACGTCAACCACTCCGCTTTACAAACGAAGTCACCCCCACAATCGGAGAGTCTTCATACAGACTCAAATGCAAGGTGATTCTGCTTTCTCGGGGCTAACTTTGCAGAACACATTTGACAGCATTTAGGATACTTCACCAGCTTGTTCTAGCAACAGAGCAGCATCTGTCATGTGACCTTCGATTCTGTTGCCACCACCCAGAGCCCTATGCTCTCCTTTCTTGGAGGACTAGTTAAGAAAGCTGGTATGGGAATAGCACATATTTTAGGAATACCTCTTTGGCAATTGCAGAGAAAGGAGGGTTAGCCTACAGATACTGAAGGCAAAACCCAGTCACGGCTTTACTGCAACCACCAGTGAAAGGCCAAAGAAACGCAAATGTTACTAAATGCTGCTATTGATGAGACAAGCACAGCCAACCACAAAATGGCTTCTTTGTAAAGTAACTGGGATTAAGTTTCCTATTCCTTTCTACACAAGTAGATCTTCTAGTAGGAGGTAGAGGACCTAAGCTGTGTCTAAGGTGACAAAGAAATTTGTTATTTCTGAGTCTGGGCTCTTGTTATTCTTGAATCAGTCCCCAGCAACTCCACAAAGGCCCTCTTAAAAAGGTATGTTGTCCTTAGAAAAGCTTGACGGTGAAGTCCAAGAGTTGCCTCTGTTCCGCTGTGAGGACTGTATTCCATATGGCAGCAGGCTGGTCCAGGCCGGCCCCACCTGCTCATCTGGGAGCAGAACCTGCAGACTCTCAACCAACCCCAACCCACTAGCAGAGAACTCTACACAACAATCCTGTCAGTCAGCAAGCGAATGCAGGTTAGAGAGAGGTGGCAATGGGAGTCTCTGAAAAGTGCTCACTCTGGCTCCACACAGTACCTGCTATAATTAAAACCAATATGTTATTTCGAATAATTTTTTCAAGGAATGTTTTCTTTTGTACAACCCAGGCAGAATGTAAAACTGTAAGAATAATTCATTGATATACACAAGTATCAACACATGTACAAATAAATACACATACCAAGTAAGTACATTATTTAATTATAAAAAATAATTTTACATAATAAAGAACAAAGCAAGACCCAGGATACAAGTGGCTCAGAGGTGAGTGGAAGGAGGAATAAGGTGTTGGCATTTGCACTGGAAACACCCAAATCCTGGTACAGGCACACACCACTGCCACCTGGGCATAAAGAGCCAGCATCCTCCTGAGGGAGGAGCCCCCTCCAGTAAGTGCTTTGTGTACACCTACCAAGACCCAAGACAGCAGGGGGGGGGCAGAATGATGCCCCACGTCCTGCAGTCTGTGGCCGTTCCCATGTGGGACAGAGGCTTTCCAGATGTGATGAAGACTGTGACGTACTTCCATCTCTGTGATCACACGCCTTATAGAAACAGCACAAAGAGGACAGTTTATCTCAGCTTACAATTGCAGAAAGATTTCAGTGTTTGAGAAAGCTAGACAGTAGGAGCAGCTCGATCCCTGGCAGCAGCCTGAGGCAAAGGCTGTTCACATCGTGGCAGACAGAAAGGAGGAACTCAGGGCAGGAAACCCTGTTCCTAGTGAGCCATCTCTGCTAAGGAGGCCTCGCCTCCCCACACTGCCTCTGTCTTCAGAATAGTCCATAAGCTGAAGAGTTCCCTCGGAAGCACAAGCCCAAAGGGGCCTTTCAGAGTCAACCCATGAGCTTTTCTGCCTGGTTGCCAAGGGAAAGGCTTTTCTGAGCAACAGTCTCTGAGGTGTAGATGCTCAGCACTCAGCAGCCTGGGCTTTCCATCTAGGAGGGCTTGCCTTTAAGAAACAGTTCCTACTCCCCAGTGCAAAGTGTGACTTCTCTGCCGTGGACTACGGCCTCGCAGTCAACTCACAGGTACACCTGCATCACCCCTGCCCACCCTGAACACAACTGTAATGTCTCTATGTCCCTCTGCTTGCCCAGTTCATGCCTTTCAAAGGCCTCTGCTCTGCTTTTGCTCTGGACTCTTGCTGTAAGTCAGGCAAAACGTAGGAAACAATAACCATGCCACAGCATGAATATTATATTTTGAGAATTTTATCTGCCAAATAGATTAGTCCATTATTTTTCAATGTGGTTTTATTCAAATGTTCAAGACATGGGAAAAATATAGGCAGATTTGCCCGAAGGTCACAGAGCTTCAAGCCCAGTTCTTACCAGGGGTTTCACTTCCATCTGAGACCTCAGGAGCCATCCTTTCGCTCTGCATTTTTGTTGGTAGTCTGGTTTCCTCAGCACCCTTCAGAATAGCCCTTAGGAAAAGCTCCTGGGCTGGAGAGACTACTCTGTGGTTTAAGAGCACCTGCTGTTCTTCCAGAAAACCCGAGTTTAGTTCCCAGCTCCCTTATCAGATGGGTCGCAACCACTTGTAACTCCAGCTTTAGTGAATGCAGTATCATCTTATGGCCTGCTCAGGCACTGACACACACACACACAAACACACACATGTGTGCATGCACAAGTCACACACAGTCACAAATACACAATATACACAGTCCCATACATATATAACTCTCTTTCACATATAGATCTCTGTCTCTCTCACACTCATATATACATAATTCTTCCTCCCCTTTTCTCTTTTACACACACACACACACACACAATCCACACATAAAACTTTTTCACACATATACAATTCTGTCTCACACACATATACAGTCCACACACATATTACTCTTTTACACATGTGTCCATCTCCCTCCCCCTCTCTCTTACGCACACACAGACACACACACGCACACACAGAGACACAGACACACAACACACACACACACACACACACACATCTTAACAAAAGGAAAACAAAAATGTTATAGCACTCTGGAAAGCTCCTGTAACCCCCATACCTCCAAACTACTTCCTCCTGGCCCGGAAAGCCAGGTCAAAGGCCTACTAGACCCACATGATCAAGTTTATCCCAGCAGCACCTGCTCTCCTGGCTCCAGTTCTCCATAGTAACCACTTTTCGTGTTGTCTCGACAAAAGCAACCCAAGGTTGTCAACATCCCTTTTAGCTTGTGGCTTTAAAGGATCTCTGTTTATCACATTGGAGAAGGCGTGTCAGCAGAAACAGACCACCCTGTGAATGTGGAAGCTTGTGTTACACGCTAGTCACACTCAGCAGACAGGAAGCCACAAGGCCAGTGAGAACCCATGGTAGTTATTACCTTCAAGGGTCCACACCTAGTGACTTGCAAACCAGGCTCTAGCTTCGAAAGCAGTGGCTCTCAACATTCTGTGACCTGTTAATACAGTTAGTCATGTTGTAGAGATGACCCCCACACACCACAAAATTATTTCTGCTGCTACTTCCTAACTATAGTTTTGCTACATATTATGATAAACCATAAGGTAAACATAATATGTAGGATATCTGATATTTGAACCCCAGAGGGGTGATGAGCCCACAGGTTGAAAACCCACTCACTGTCCTTAAAGGTTCACTTTCTTCAAAATACCACCATAAGCTGAGGTCTTGTGAAAAACCAGAGCCCATGGAGGGCAGTGTAAGGTCAAGCTCTAACACTGCAGTTCTTGAGATGAGGCAATGATCCTACATTATGTGAGGAGGACCAACCTAATCACAGGCTTTCTTAAAGGTGTCGACTTTTCCCAGCTATGCCCATTGATGAGGTGACGCAGAGAGGCAACAGTCCTGTCCCTGAAGATTGATGAGAGAAAGCTCAAGCCAATGAATACAGACAGAGGCTCTGGAAACAGAAAGAACAAGGAAACAAATCCTTCTCACACTCTCTGGAGAAGAAGACATCCCATATAACATTCAATGCTAATTCAGT
This sequence comes from Mus pahari, assembly GCF_900095145.1. Taxonomy (NCBI): domain Eukaryota; kingdom Metazoa; phylum Chordata; class Mammalia; order Rodentia; family Muridae; genus Mus; species Mus pahari. The sequence goes on from NC_034602.1 coordinate 64,716,092, forward strand.
ACGTTCTACAGAAGGAGAAATAAATGTGTGTTTTGAAGTTTGTGGTCCTTTGCTACAGAAGCAAGAGTGCATTAATGCAAGCAGTCTGTGAGGTTGAAAATGAGAAGCTCCACATTAGAGCATGTAGCTCTCACTGAGAAAGAACAGTTGCTTGTGATAGGGTGTGAAATTTTAATTGTTTGTCCTCTCAAAAACTCATGCTAGAATTTAACCCTAACCCTAACTGCCAGTATACTTAACAGGTTTTGTTGTAAAGGCAGACAGATCCCTCAGGAATGAGATCAACCCCACAAGGTTATGTATTCACATCCTCACTCCCCAGTTGGTGAACTGCATGAGAAGGAGGAGGGGTGTCACTAGGAGATGGGCTTTTATAGTTCAGAATCTCACAGGAGTCCTTTCTCTCTCTCCGCCTGCTCTCAGCTACTGCCCTGGCACCATGTGTGTTACTCTTGCCATGGTGATAACAGACTAATCCTCTGAAACTGTAAGCAAGCCAATTAAATGCTTTCTTTCCTGAGAGTCGCCTTGGTCATGGAGTCTCTTCACAGCTGTGCTGTTTACCACCAGGCTGTCACTGATAGCTGGTCTGAAAAACAAGGGCAAGGTATACAGCTCTGTGTTGGAGCTCTGAAAACTCAGGTTTTATCTCTCACCCCGAAAACAAGAACGAAAACACAGTTTCACTTAAGGATTCCCTTGATGACATGGGGCTGGGTAACAAACACCAGCCATTTCAGTTCTAGAGACTCAAACAGGAAGTGGGGGGTAGAGGACAAGGACAATAAGGGACTTCAGCCATATTTTTAATAGTGTATATAACAAAATGAAATGATGTGTAAGCCAGTCCATCTTCTGTACAGTGATTTCTCTCTAGGAGAGGCACTTGGCAAATGTAATCCATGGATCCCATCATATAACTAGCATCTAAAAAGGGCCACTCAAAGATTTCTAGACTATAGTAGAAAGGTAAACGAAAGAATCCTGCTCAAGAGGAATCTGAACTAATTACTGGTCTTGAGTAATGTCATTGATCCTTGAAATAATGACAAAGAAATGGCAATTACTAAGGATGGAGCATTTGGCAACAACTAATCAAGTGAAGCTGGGTATGGTAGCAGACGCCTACCATTTCAGTACCCGACTCGAGGGGGAAGGAATCCAATCTAGCACCAGCCTAGGACACACAGCAATCACCAGCCCAGCCCGGGCCATACAGCAAGACTCTGTACCAAGGGGAAAACAGCAACAGTAACAACAAAATGAGCTTGGATCTTCCAGGAAAACGACTGATAAAACCTTGGCTTCTAAGCAAAACTCAAGTTTTGGAAAACATTTCTCTGCTATTGCCAGATTCTCTATTCTTACAGATTTTTCTAATAGGACCAATGGTGACATTAAAATGTGAATTTGTTTTTCCAAAATTATGCAATAAATTGTAGGAAAATTTGTAAATTCTGTAACTTTTAGTGAATCAAAGCTCCCAAAATCAGGCATGGGGAAAAAAAAAAGTCCATCCAAAATATAGGCCAATGATGTTAATGTAAACGAGAGAGAGAGAGAGAGAGAGAGAGAGAGAGAGAGAGAGAGAGAGAGAGAGACCCACAAAGAGTTCACTGATATGATTTCCAATTCTACATTATGACTTTAAGAAATCAGAACTTGCAAAGTGTAAATATGGTATCAAAAATAATATCCATAAACATCTGGAGCAGCTGTCAAGACATTCCTTCTCCAAGAATTCCTTTCTAACTAACATTCTCTCCAAACCGGCATCTGGCAGCCAGCGAACAGGACAGTGAGCCTGCTGGTTTCTGTCAGCAGAGATGTACAACTCAGAGCACAGGCCGACGCCGCTCTCACTTACTCTCTAGTTTTATTTAAAAACAGTTGCACTTGATGAAGTTGCTATCTATACTAGTATGTGATGGGATTTTTTTTTTCCCCGTGTGACAGGGGTTCTGTATTATGTAACTCTTGCTGTCCTGGAACTCACTGTGTACATTAGGCTGGCCTCAGATTCAGAGATCCACCTGTCTCTGCCTCCCAAGTGCTGGGATAAAAGGTGTACACCACCACACATGGTTGGAAACCAAAAGTTTAAAATTTTCATTTGTTACTTTAAGATTAGAAATCCAACCATGTGTGGTGGTGTACACTGGTGACAGTCAGAAGACAACCTCAGATTCATTCTTTTCTATTCTTTTCCCCTCCCCATAGCTTAAATGGTAAGCCAGCTATGGCTATGTTCTTAGAGAGAAAGGCTAAGCAATAAGATAAAAAGATGGATTTCCTGGACTAGAGTTTCTCAGATACAATGATTGACTTGAGACTCCTGCTGAAGAAATCAGGTCTGAGATGGAGCCTGGTGAGGCTTTCTCTCTAAGAAGTTTCCAAGTTGATTTCAATGATTTCAGTGTTTGTAATCCATGGATCCCATCACATAACTAGCATCTAGAAAGGGCCACTCAAAGATTTCTTTCTTTTTTGTTTTTATTTTATATATTTATTTATTTTAATGAGTACATTGTTGCTGTCTTCAGCCACACCAGAAGGGGCCATCAGATCCCATTTCCAGATGGTTATGAGCCACCATGTGGTTGCTGGGAATTGAACTCAGGACCTCTGGAAGAGCAGTAAGTGCTCTTAACCACTGAGCCATCTCTCCAGCCCCACTCAAAGATTTCTAGACTATAGTAGAAAGGTAAACTAAAGAATCCTGCTCAAGTCACTATATGACATCCTCTACTTGACTGCTAACTCTTAAAATTGATAAATGCATTAGTTTTACTCAAATTTCTCTCCCTTGCTCCTAACTCACCAACAATCTATTGGATTTCTCCATTCAGACATATAACCAGCAAATAAACTCAGTAGAACTACAGCTAAAATCTTTTCCTTATAGACTGTGTGAACCTCTGTGCCATTTCTATTTGTCCCTGTGCGTTTGCACATGGCTATCTCTTTATTTAGAATACACTTTTCCCTTTTCTCCACTACTCAAGTATTCTCTTCTCCGACATCTGGCTACCATTTGTGTTAAACAAGCCCTCACCCCTGCTCTTCTGCTCTGGATCTACACTGCTGTGTGCTGTCATCTCCACCCAGTTGACGGAGAGATTTCGACTTGTTTTGGAGTCCTCCAAATCAGTCATGAAGCTCTTACAATCCTGCACACCCCCTATCTCCTCTATACTTCAGCTACTGCCCGTGTTTCAGCTATCATTGCTTCTGACCACGATCTGACTCATTCTAGAATGAATGAATGAACGAACAAACAAACAAACAAATAAATAAATCCACTTAAACTTACTTGATCTTAGTTAATGGCAGGCATGCCTTCTACCTTTTTGGCCTATTAACTCCTCAGTCCCATCCATCGTAATTCTCTTCCCACACATTGTGGTTAAACCTTCTGCACCATTTCCATTTGTCCCCGTGATTGCACACATGTTTCTCTCTGTAAAGAATGTACTTTCCCTTCCCACCCTTCGTCTCAGACTTCTCTAACCTCTGGTTTTGAGTTAAATGTGATCAGATTTTGATCCCAGAGAAGCTATTATATCTTCTTAGGTCTTTTTACCCAGAATTCCATTACTCATATCCAATTCCCTTCTAAGAGAAAAAAATAAACCATAACTAATCATACAATTATAGAGTATCTTACTCCTCCCAACTGCTCTATATGTCTCTGTCTGTACACATTTATGTGCTGGCGCATGGGCACTAGGATGCAACAAGCAGACACCGTCGTCTTCCTCAATCACTCCCGTCCTTTGCTTGCTTTTCTTTTTTGGAACAGGTGTCTCACTTAACTTGGAGGCTGCTGATTGGCCAGACTGACTAACTAGCAAACCTCTAGGGATGCTACTGTTTCTGCCTCCCCAGTAGTGGGATTACAAGAATGGCCAGCTTTGCACATGCATCATGGGGATCCGAACTCAAATCCTCATGCTTGTACCCTCCCGGCAGCCCTGAACTGGGATCTGACCCACAGTTGTCAGCACATCTTTCTTCTCCAGTGCTTCCTGGTCAGGACAGAGCAAAGTTTGTGGAAAAGGGGAATCTAGACCCTTGGGATAGGGAACATTGTACCAATGATGTCAGCTAAAACGAAGTGTCCAACTCATGAGATAATAGATAAACCATAAACGTAAAAGCAGCAGATGGCTGTAACCCTGCAAAGCTGATAGGCTGACCTACAGCTCCTTACAGCCCTTTGGCAAGGTACATGACTAGCTACAGAACCGCAATCAAGGTCGTTCCAGCCACAACCGTTAAGCCAGACTGTAACTATGCCATGCTTACCTCACTTCCTAGCACTAGTTACAGACAGACAGTATCATACAAAAGTCCCTCAGACATAAGACAGAACTGGTCTCGGGTTCTATCCCACTGCAGCATACAGCATGTGCCATACAAACAGCACAGTGTTCTGTGTGTCAAGTCAGCTAGAGGACTCAGTATGTGAAGGCGCTTGGCTCCCAAGCCTGATGGCCCAAGACTGCTGATCCCTTGAACCTACGTGGGAAAAGGAGAAAACTGATTCCTATGAGGTGTGCCCTGCTCTCTGCAAGTATGCCACAGCACATGCTCTCTCTCTCTCTCTCTCTCTCTCTCTCTCTCTCTCTCCCTGTGTGTGTGTGTGTGTCCCTGTCTCCCTGTCTCTGTCTGTCTGTCTGTCTGTCTGTCTGTCTGTCTGTCTGTCTCTCTCTCCCTCCCTCCCTCCCTCCCTCCCTCTTTTCCTCCTTCCCTTCCTCCCCTTTCTTTTCTTCATCTCTCTCTGTCTCTCCCTGTCTTTCTCTTTCTACGCATCTCTCATACACATCACAATGAATAAATAAAATGAAATAAACAATGCAATACACTGAAGAGATATGCACAGAAAGGAACAGGATTCTGAAGTCAGAAAGCAGGAGAGCAACAGTCTCCAACAGCAGCCGATTTCAATGTGGTAGACTGGGACTGTGGCCCGGGCTTGGGATGGGAAGTAGCAGGATGAGAGTCATACCAACGAGGCAAACGTTGTCTGGACAGGCTCAGTGCTCTCAGGCAGGGAAACAGAAGGATGGTAAGGGATGAAGCAGAAAGAGCAGACCCCTCAGGACTGCTTAGCCAGCTGCTGGCTAGAACTTCTGCTTTTCTTCTGAGATAGAATTCCCAGGGATCTTGAGTAGAGAATTGCTGTGATCTGATCTGTTTTCAAGAGTATCACTCAGGGTGTAGTGACAAGAACAGAGCATGGAGAGATGGGAAGAAGCAGGAAGATGGGGAATAAGTCAAGACTGCAAATGAGAAACACTGAGGCTTGAGCCAAGGCAAGAGCACTGTCGCTACCAGACTGGGAGACCCCGTGCCGCTCGTGCCAGCCCAGGGTGCTGATGGGCTGATACGTGGAGAAGGCTTCAGAATTATTTTAAGATGTTTACACAACAGATCATAGAAAGAGGTGGTTCAGAGGGAATGGCAGACAGGAAAGGATGTTTAGAGAGGGAGACATTTAAGTCCAGGATTACAAAACTAACAGAATAAGCAACAGAAAGCCAGCTGCAATACACAGAAGATGCAAGCAGTGGAGACTGGGGATCTCACAGCATGGGTGTTTGCCTAAACTTAATCTCTATTTGGGAAACTTGGAACTAATTGGCTTTCCGGGCCTGCAGAAAGGATGACTCTGAGGGACTGAGAAATAGTGTTGTCTTCATGGCTGTAAAGATAAGTTCCACAAACTTTTTCTTCTATTTAAGCTGAGCATGGTGACATACACCTTTAGTTCCCCATACTGCACAGGAGGCAGATAAAGGAGGGTCTCTCTAAGTCTAAGGTTACATAGAGTTCTAGGGCAGCCAGGGGAGACATCGTGAGATCCTGCCTCAAAAAATAAAACAACAACTCGTCCCAAAATATGCCCCCAAGGAAAATCTAAGGTAGTCTAACTCAACAGAGCAGTGAGAAAGAGTGATCCATATTATAAAGCAAGGTTACATCTCAGAACATAACGCTGTATAAAAAGTCAGAAACGTAACACTGTATTATCCCCTTTATGTAAATTGCAGAGTCCATGGGAAAGTAACCTGTTTTTAGCAGTCCCTTCCCCATGATAAGAAGGAGGTCAGGCAGACAGGCAGGCCTTCTAGGACTGCTGATGATCTTCCAGGCCGATCAGGCAGACAGGCCCGCCTTCTAGGACTGCTGATAATCCTTCAGGCCGATCTGGGTAGTGATTATGCAGCTGGCTTTGCTTAGTAAAAATTCATCGAGCTGTACATTTCAATATTATATTTTACCTCAATACCTTTTTAAAATGCCATTACACCCGGCCACACTTCCTGCATCCTAGGAAGAACAGAGCCATCCACTTAGAGTTCTTGTTACAAATTAGCATTTATCCAAAGCAAGAGCGAGGAAACATAAAACCTTTATAGGTTTCAGCAAGTAACCTCACTGGGACACTCGTCCCTTTGGCTAAGGGGACAGGGGGAAGGTGCTGATCTGGGGGAAAGATGGGAAGAACAACTTCAATGGCTGTCCACTTAAAACACACAGCTGTTGGGGGTGGGGTAGGGAGACAGGTTTTTGTAATGTTTTCTCCATCTCTTGGGAAATGATGTGACACTGGGCTTTGGACAGAGCTGGCCGATTAAGCGGCTGTTTCCTGTAAACAGGCCAGTAGGGCCTTAAGTTGCATGAAATGAGGGGCAAGTGACTTCTGAGAGCACCACAGAGCACCACGGGGAGTTGGGAAGTGTGCGGTCAACAACACCCCCAGCCATTTGTCTCTATCTGGCCACCTTTAATGATTTATGAGCTCTGTGTCCTGTTAGCATCAATCTGTTACCATGGTGGAGCAGTCTTAGAACTGGAGTTTTTAAAATGCAACTATCCGTGACCTAAATTTCCTGCTGGTACTGTTGGCCCCAGGTTAGGCCTGCTTGTCTATCATCAAGGGAACCAATATAAATAATAAAAACAGGTCAGGGCTGAGCTTTCCAAATCCTCACTAAGAAAAAATAAATCACACTCCTGCGATGGGTACCAACTCAGTGTGTCCATGCTTGGCTTGCACTATTGGTGCAGTTATAAAATATCCCACAGTATGACTACACAGTGTAAAGCCTATTTAATTTCCTTCTTTTCTTTGCTTGCCTTTCAATTTTTTTCTTTTACTTTTTTTCTTTTCCTCTTTTATTTTATGTGTATGGGTGTTTTGTTTGCATGTATCTGTATACCATGTCAATGTAGTACCCACAGAGGCCAAAGGGGGCCATTGCATCTCTCAAGGTTGGAGTTACAGATATTTGTGAGCCTCCGTGTAGGCGCTCAGAATCAAACTAGGGTCAGTACTCTTAACCGCTGAGTCATCTCTCCGTGGCCTTGCTTGCTTTTTAATCTGGCCATGCAACAATCCCATAACTCTTCCTGAGTAGCAGAAATGATATGAGTTTTAGTTTTGACCACTAAAGAGATATTTGAAAACATAAAAACATAAATGTTAGCTATTCTCAGGGCAGAGCTGAGAGGTCAAATGCCTGGATGGAAATAGCTGTGAAAAGGGGCGGAGACAACAGGAATGGCTGTGAAAAGGGGCAGTGGAAAGGCCATTACCTTGATTACTGTTTGAATACATCTCACAGCCCACACTAGAAGTAAGGAGACTGGCCCTTCAGTGGCTGGGTCTGAGGTTCCTGTAGGAGAGTGACTTCTCAGTAACAGAGCACTGCTCCTCACGGTCACCTTATCCAGTGTGAGGACGAGGTCTTGGTGTCTTCTAGCAACAGTGTGGTCAGTAGTACTGTAGACTACATCAGCGTAAGAAATGGTTTTGGGATGTTCCCTACTGAATGACAGAGGCAGTGAACCATGAAGTCAGTGGACGTGCCTGGCTCTCTGCTCTCCACTCTTTGCTTCTCCGTTCTCTTCTTGGATTCAGCACATCAAGTAATTTCTCTTTTAAGACTGTCTAGAAGGCTGAACTCTTCCAAGAGAAAACTACATTTAAAAACAGAAATAACCTGAGAGGAAGCAAGGCCTCCTCAGTGGCTGGGTTTCTGATTTAATGGTAGCTGCAAAGCACTTTGGCATCGAAAATATTTCTAGTTTCTTTAAATTAGATTTTACAGAAATTAACTAATATTAACTAATATTCTCCTATTTTTGTTTGTTTTTTTAAATTATGATTATTATTTATTACATGTAAGTACACTGTAGCTGTCTTCAGACACTCCAGAAGAGGACATTGGGTCTCATTACAGATGGTTGTGAGCCACCATGTGGTTGTTGGGAATTGAACTCAGGACCTTCGGAAGAGCAGTCAGTGCTCTTAACCGCTGAGCCATCTCTCCAGCCCCCTTATTCTCCTATTTTTAAAGTACACTGGTATAAATTTAGATGGTAGATTTCCTATTTTCGTAAAAGAATGGCACAAAAAGCTATAATTTAAGCTATTGTAAAGCATTTAAATCTCAGGTCTCAAGTCCTTGTACAGTACCCCACACCTCACCAGGCTCTGATGGAAAGTCAATAAGATGAGCCCTCAACTTTAAAGTATGTGTGTTTGCTTTAGCCCTGCCTTTATTACTACGTTTATTACCTTCCTCTCCGAAGAGAGGCTTCTGTTTAGAAGGGGCTGGTGAACTGGACATATTTACACACTCTTAGTGATTTCCCTGCCCGCAACTCTCCAATTCCTAGACAAGACCTGGCTGTCCGTTAATGGAATGCCTGAGCCAATGAGGTGCTATCCTGCCACATCCCAGCACTGCCAACTCCTTCAGGCTGCCTCGGGGACAGCTTTGACAGGAGTGTATAACAGCCAGCATAGTGCAAACCAAGAAGCACATTGCCTATGTCTAACCCAACTCGTCCCATGAAGCTGCTGGCTTTATTCATAGCCATGTAGAGACACCAGAAGATACAGCTAAGGAAAAGATAGTTAAAGATTCTTGTGACAAACACTGAGACCATGGGGAGGCAGGCGCAATCTTGATGATAAATTCTCAACACAGCCTCTGCCCCTGCAAATAGCTGTAACAGCAACATGAAGAGTCTCTTCGCATCCCCTTCATGGCTGAACAGCTAGAGGCAGTCTCTTTCCTTTAAAGGTACCTCCCTCTATTTTCTTTGAAGTATTTCCATATAAATTTTGCCATAGACTCTATTTCCTAAAAAATTGAGAAAAGATACAGTGAGAGGCCACAAAGGTGAATTAAATAAGAAGAATGCCAGGACCCCAGAACTATTTTATTTATAGTTGTTTATTGTTATAAGATTTCTTCTTAGAACTACTTTTGCTGTATCTTGTAAATTTTATTATGTTGTTTGCTCAATTTTGTTTCTCTCAAAATGTTTTTTTCTTACCCATTAATTGTTCAGGAGCATATTGTCTAATTTCCACATATTTGTTAATTTTCCAAAACGTCTTCTGTTATTGATTGTCATGCCATTATGACTTCAATCTTTTAAATGTTATTCAGATTTTCTTTGTGGCCTTTTAAGTGACTTATCCAGTTGAGCCAGCATTCCAGTTCTAAAATATAGTCTCATTGGAGTTCCAGAATTTAAAAACTAGAGAAGAAACATATTGGATAAGATAATGGATGTTAAGTGTCCAGGACTGGTTTAAAGCATTAATCAAGAGATACATGATACACAATATATACCAAGCAGGGTGAATGTAAAACAACAACAACAACAAAAATCCAGAATTAAACATTATAAAACTAAAAAATTCATTAAAAGTAAAAACAGGTGGAGAAAGCAGAGAAAGAAAGGATCATACACACAAAGGCAACTTATAACAGTCATCACACACAAGGAAATCAGCATCATAATAGATGACAATGTCTCAACAACAGCAGAAGGACACAGTAGGATCAACAGCCAGTAGACTGGGAAGATGGCTCAGAAGATAAAGCATTTGCTGAACAAGTGTGTGGGCCAAAGCTCACCCATGCAAATCCAGATGTGGAAGCATGTATTTGTAATCCCTCACTCCTGTAACATGATGAGGGGTGAGAGTAGGAGGACCCATAACAGCACATAAGCCAGATAGTTTGCTGTATGAACAACTGAGATCCTGGCTCAAACAGGGTGAAAGGTATGGCTAGTACCCAAGCTTGTCCTGGAACTTCCACACACGTCCCATGGCATACAGGACACACACACCAAGAGAAGTCCTGGAACTTCCACACACGTCCCATGGCATACAGGACANGGACACACACACCAAGAGAAGTCCTGGAACTTCCACACACGTCCCATGGCATACAGGACACACACACCAAGAGAAGTCCTGGAACTTCCACACACATCCCATGGCATACAGGACACACACACCAAGAGAAGTCCTGGAACTTCCACACACGTCCCATGGCATACAGGACACACACACCAAAAGAAGTCCTGGAACTTCCATACACGTCCCATGGCATACATGACACACACACCAAGAGAACTGTCAAGGCAGTTGTTATCTTTGAGTCCTTAGCTTCTCCTGTAATGCTAAGTATATCCTAACATACACTGAAAATACTGGTCGAATAAACCAACTATATTCCCCATATCCACTTCAATCAAATGACTAAACCAGACAAGTGGAAAAATAAAATGAAACTCATATTAATGAAGTCTGAAATTGTTTTATTTCCTCGGTTTGTAAGAGTTCTGGGAGTTAGATGGCAGTGTACAGTAAGTTCACGACAAAGTTAGAAACATCTGCTGACATGAAACAGTGAGTCCCCACAACCCCGTCTCACCCTCTGTCCTCTGTCAAAAGAAGTGCCTTTTATTCGGTAAAGTTAGCATGCAGAGCTTTGTGCATAATAAAGATTCCTATCAGTCATACAAATACTACTGCCTGTGCAGCTCAATACACACAACCACTGTGCATATTTGCTACAGACCATGTTGACTACAGACAGGCTTAGCTGCAATTTCAATATACTCTGGTGTTTCATATTCTACTGACGACAGATAAAACCTCCCCCCACAACAGGGGCAGCATATTTTAGCCATCTCCATGGAATTCCATTGGAGTTTGAATGAAATATAGAAACGCACAAGGTGCTCAAACAAACAGAAACATATAAATCACTTTTAGAGTTAATAACTTTTCTATCTAAGAGAAAATATTATTAGAAAATAAATCAATTCTATTTCTTAAAACCATGTAATAAGATAGGTTTTAGCTTGCTTCAAATTTTTGAGTTTCCTTTCTTTAGAGATGAAAAATACTAGATGTACAAATTCACTAAATACAAAACTAATGTTTTCCAAATTTATTTTCCCTTGTATGTTTTGTACAATACGGATCAGTGTTTTAACATGAAAGTAATCTGGTGAGTTTGTACACCTATGTACTAATGACTATTTCATTTTCTCCAGGCTCTATGAAATCAGTCCTATGCTGACTGAACACGTGCCATAAACAGGATTCTTGTTAGTTTGTCTATGTTTGTCTTCCTCCCCTTTCAGAACACATGAAAGGAGAAAGAGATCAATGACTGGTCAGAACACTGACCTCGTTCACTTTGCTCCCATGGATGGTGTAATCACAGCCTGCCGAAGCACTTAACCAGTATGTAAGGTACTGCTGCTCCTGGTGACTCGGATTTGTCACTTCGGCTTTCTCATTATTAAATGGGAGCACTACCTTAGAAGACTTAAAGGCCTCTCTAGCTCTTGTTTTACAGTCCTGCAGCATTCTAGAGTCCTTGTAGCCTCTAAGCTCTGACATCTTCCTTTGGTCACTAAGTACCTAACAATGGAGCCCTGTTTTCTCTACTGTCCTCTGTTCATGTCTCTGCACAGCATTTACCTACCTACCCCCTTCTGATTCTTCTGCCACTGAAATGTCACCTTTGTGTTCATTTACAGAGCAGGATTGCTCAGAGGGGAATGAACCACTAGTGCAGAAGTAACTAAATACACCATAGTGAAAAGGTGGTATCTTGGGGCAGGAGAAATGCCTCAGAAGTTAGGGACACATATTGTTCTTGAAGAGGACCCAAGTTCATGAACCCATGAACCCATGCTGGGTGGCTCACAGACACCTGTAGCTCCAGCTCTAGGGAGATCCAATGGTTCTCAGCTCTCAAGCAGCTGTAATGATGGGCACATATTCACACATAGAACCTTATGCATACACATAAGTAATAATAAATCTAAATATAAAAAGTGTTATTTAATATTTAAACTTAAATTAAATAAAAACATGCTTACTTATAAACATCTTTCAAAAATTTACAACTTGCCGGGTGGTGGTGGCGCACACCTTTAATCCCAGCACTTGGGAGGCAGAGGCAGGCGGATTTATGAGTTTGAGGCCAGCCTGGTCTATAAAGTGAGTTCCAGGACAGCCAGGGCTATACAGAGAAACCCTGTCTTTAAAAAAACCAACAAAAAATTAATTAATTAATTAATTAATTAAAAATATATAACTTAAAGGGTAAGCAAAATATATTTTGTCTAAAAATATTGGATAGGTTTTTGTTGTTTTTGTTTATTGTATTCTAATTAGAAATCTAATTAGGTTCAGACAACGTCCTGAAATTTTTTATTTTTGTGAAGTGACAAAATACAGTACATAGCTGAAGAAGCACTGCTCAATCTCTCCTTAAGCCTCCTGTAGCACTACAGATCAGCTCTGAACTGATGAGACATCTTGGGAAGGAAATGTGACTGTCACTTTAGCCAGTACACCAGCAAGGCAGTACAGAATTGCTGTCACACCCATCACCCTCTGGTCCCCTCTGCTTCCTACAATAAGTGAGTGAGTCAGGACTTCACTATGCAGAAGGAATGACCTCCACGGGAAGCAGGTAGGCACTGGAGAGACAAAGCTTCTTCCGAATAGACCCCTACTCGGAAGGCTCTGGCATTTGGGAAGGCCAGACAGAACTATAGCTGATCAACTTAATGAAATCAAATGGACATCTATCTCTTATCTGTCCCCCACCACCACTCTTTGTTTTTAAAACCTGTCTCGCCTAGGTGTGAAATCTTAGGCTGCAGCAATCCTCCTGCCTCACCCTCTCAAGCAGCTGTGACTATGGCCCTTGCCACATGCCAGCTTTCCTGTTACTTTGTTGCCAGTTCTTCCTCCCTTTGATTGCACCCATTAATTCTCATATTTGCTGGTTTAACAAGTGCATATCCAAGCACTATACGCTGGATAAAGAGGCTTATCTGGTAAGTGGACACTGTCTACTTCCTTTCACAGATAAGAGACAAGTGCAGACAGTAACATATATATCATATAGAACAGTAACAGTTATAAAATATAACAGTAATATATAAACAGTTGCAAAACAAAGAGTTAGTCAGAGATAATAGACAGCATTCCTAGAGTCACAGAGTTTGGGACAAATGGTGCAGGCTGGCATGTCAGGCTAAGAAAGCTTCTGAGAGGAAACCAAGACCATGCAGAAGCTTGCAGAGGAGGTAGGAAAGGATCAAAGGTTTCTTTTTGGGAAGCCGAATAAAATATTTTCTGAAACTTGAGAAATGAAAACTAACATTTAGCAGGATTATGAGAAGAACATGATTTCTTCCTTGTAAAGTTTCCATCCTCTTTACATTCTGGCTCTTAAGATGGCAAAGACTATTTAGGGGCTGTCTGATAACACCTCTAAGAAGAAAGCTTCACTAGTTTCTATCTCTGCACCCACGTGTGATCTACAAGTATGTTAGCTGACCCAGCCCTCATGTCTATATGACAGTGCAGCCCAGAGCATTAATGTGAAATGCAAACATCGCACCAAGGACTGACTTGGTTCATCGCATCTGCATTGCCAATGTAACAAATGCTTTTTGAAGATTGTGAAATTAGCTAAAGGTGACCTGCTAATGGTTTGAATGTGAAATGTCCCCAACAGGTTCAGATAAGGTTAGGTGGCACCCGGATTATGGTGCTGTTTTGGGAGGTTGTGAATACTTTTGGACATGGGAGTTAGCCATCAAAGAAGCTCTAAGGAAAGACTAAAGGGTTATGCAACCCTAGTTTGGGTTAGAGGCCTTTGCTTCCGGACAGCCATAATGCAACATGCCGCCATACACTCCTTTATTACTTTAATAGATAACAACTCCTTAAGCTTTGCATATAGACACCCAACAGAAAAGAAGATTGTATTTCCCAGCATGCATTGCAACTTGGTATGGCCATGTAAACTAACGTCTGGTTAGCGGGACAGTCAGTTAAAGTGCTGTGTACAACTTGGAATCATCATCTTAAGGGAATATGGTATAGTTACAATTTCTCTCTGTACCTATTTGGGATCTCTAGAATAAGAAAATTTCTTGCAAATCAGACTAGCTATGTAGGTCACAAAATGTGAATAGTATCTATATGAAAACAACGGTACTCAGAGTGCTACCACCAAGAAACTAGATTGCTATTCTCTCTAGACTACAAAGAGTGTTGAAATATGAAAGAAAATGACTTTTCATCTTTCTTGTGTCTACTTTATGACAGCAGCCTGAGATCGACTCAGCCAAGTGACCATCATCTGCTCTGTATCCAGAGGCTTTTCTGGACAGCTGCTAGATTCCTTGTGAGTCGCCTTATTGCTTTAGGTAGCAACAAGCATGATTTTGACTGGAATAATATTTTACACAAAAAAATTACTTGCTTGGCATTCTTGAAAATGCTGGTCCCAAGAGGAAACTAAGAGACTATAAACATTATAAAACTCCCAACTAATGTGAATGACAGTTACCTATATAGTTAGCCACCTAATTTCAAGTGCCCTTTCATCCTTTCAGCATATTAGCTCAGAATAGAGCTTGGTGACACTGACCCTTTGGGAGCATTGGGAAGTGGAAGTCATTTTGGCTGGCATAGAGGATGAGGAGCCTAACAGCAATTTTTAGCGTTGGAGTAGAAGGTGGGCCCACAGCACTACATGCCCTTCAGCGCCCAACACAATCTTGAACAAAAACTATGTAGTACAAAACACTGACTGCATCTCTCCAGGAGGGCAGGCAGTGAGGCTGTCTTCACTCAGAAGAATCCTCCACATACCCAAATCAACAATGGCAAAGCACTGAGGATGCCTCTGTAAAAGCCCATTCACCGTCTGAAATAAAATGGAATCACCCCAATATATTATTTTAAGTCACTATTTTGGAGTAATGAAAGGCACAGGCTTGCACACACGAGCACATACACACCCTACTATTTGAATTATTTCAATTTAACTGTGATTACGATCTATAACTGAGATTACCAGGCTTTCTTAATTAAACTTCTTTCTAAGGTTAATCCACAACAAATGAACAGTTTTCAAAATAAAAGCATTATATAAAGAGTTTAATAAAACTGGCTCCAAGTTAATTAAGTTTATTTTCCTTCAGTGATATCCTGACCTCCTTCAAACACAGCATGAGCAGCTCTGGGAAGGCACAAAACTGCAAAGCAGCTACTAACACAAAAACATCAATCGTGAGACGGTGCTAGACAATAAGTTCAAGTTCACAAGGTGGGACTCCTCCACGGTCAGCATTTCCCACCCTTTGTTCTAGTGGAGATCATGAGTGTTTAACTTAGTGCTGATTACATGCCAGGCTCGTTATATACAACACACACACACACACACACACACACACACACACGCACACACACACGCACACACGCGTGCACACATGCGCACACACACATGCACACATGCACGCACACACACATGCACACGCACACACACATGCACACGCACACACATGCACATGCACACACGCGCGCACACGTACACGTGAACACACACATCTCATTTGATCTTTACTCCTCCCTGCCTACAAGTGGCTCTATGGTTCTCCCACTTTGCAGTCTGAGTTCCCTCCCTCCAGCCCCCACCTGACTCCCCCACAAGTCCTTCCTCACTGACTCACCCACATCTTCCCCATCAGCTTTGTCCTCAGCCTCCAACCCCACTCTCCTCCATGTGGCTCTTTCCTAGTTATCACAGTTCATCCTGAAGTTCCCTCTGCAGCTTTCTCTTTACAATACCTCACCAGTTTCTCGAAAGATAGACTCCATCTCCGTCATGCACAGATCCCTACAGAGCCCAGCAGAGACTCTTACACAAGGGGCAAGCCGAGCAGAAGTTTGTTGAACTAACATTATTAATATGGGTTTGCAGGGGTTGGGGAGGAAGAATATAGCAACACTTTGAAAACAATAGAAAAGTTGTGAATAAAAAGCTACAAGTAATTATTCTGTATCTGCAGAAGAGAAAGGAAGTGATCTCAGAAATTATTGGATAAATATGAGTTAAGCCTTAAGCCATAATTATACTGAAAGACAACGCAGGTGAAGATCCGAATCATCTTGAGAGGTAGACGACTGCAACATGACACCAAAGGCAAAAAATCAAGTCGGGCTAAGCAGGACAAAGCAGGCTCACAGGAGGCTGCAGGAACTCAGCTCCCATCCTGCTCCTGAAGGAGGCTGTCGCCTCACCCACAAAATGAGGGGAGCAACATCACACAGACGCGGGCATAAACGGATGATGTAAACAGGCATCCCACAACATCTTCCATAAAACTTCAAGAAACAAACCCAGGGGAGAAGAAACAGATTTGACGCATAAAAATGCCATCTATACTCAAAAAATACCAATTGCTAAACATATCAAATGTCAAACATAAAAGATTTTAAATACTGCTAGTGGATTAACATGAATATCATTCACAAATTAGTTAGATGAAAACTTCAATAGGAAAAAAAAAAAAAGATAAAGGAAAGACCACCCCCTCCCCGCAAAGAAAACAGAGTTTAACATTTCAAAACACATTAGTGTTTGCAACCAAACACCAGACATGAAAAGTATCCACCTGACTTAAGTAATTACAATATGTCAGATTGATTTGGTTTTTGATTTTGCTTATTAAATCAGGAGCATCAAGAATGGTACTGTGCAATGAGCAACTTCTGGGACGTTGTAAAGCACTTAAGTTGGCATATTGCTGTTGACCATTTGTCAGTACTTAAGTCCTTAAAGTGTGTCAAAACCCACAAAAAAGCAGGCACTTATGCTAAGGAAATAATTATTGACATGTACAAAGACATAAAACTGCAGCCTTATTTATAAGGTAAATCTGGGCATGAGCTACTGATCTAGAATAATCAGTAAAGGCTGTGACCTAAGAGCTGTGAGCTTATGGAAGACACAACAGCATGAATAAAGAAGAAACTATAGCTGGGCATTGCTGTACGGTTCTGTGTTCATTAAAGGAATAGTAACGAACTGTATGTGTGTGTATGTAAAAAGGTCATGACTAGAAACATGCCAACATACTAACAGGATCTCTAGAGAATGAAACCACAGGTCGCTTTGGCAAGCTGTAACATCTTAATTTTGCATGGTAAGCATATTTTCACAGTTAAAAAAAACTAGTAATTTTTCCCCAAAAGCAAAGATCCGAATGTCCTGACAATAGACGATTTCCTTGATGGTTGCTGCACTGTGCTCCCTGGTTAAAGCATACAATGCTGAGCTCCCACTGGCTACAGAAATAGTTGAAACCATGCAGTGATACAGTTCAACTAAAGAGCTGAGGAAATATCTCATGCTTACTGCTCAGATGGTAGAAGGAAAGCTAGAGCCACAATCTCATGCTTACTCAGCAGCAAAAAGAAAAAACAAAAGCAAGCATTAATTATGGAAGATTTAGTGTTCTGTATGGTCACACTTGTAGAAATACTTCCAGTGTGTTTATCTATGCTGTAACTCATTGCTTTCTGCACATCTGAAGAAACTCCAGTGGCACTCAGTGCAAGTCCTTTGTCACAGCAAAGGGGAGAAAGTTAACTCATGCTTAAAAACTTGGAGGAGGCGTTTGTTTGTGCATTGCCGAAGGTGTGTGCTAGTGTGTACCTCAGTGTGTGAGCATATTTTGTGGCTTTCCAACGTCATAATAAAAAAAGCCTAGTTTCATACCAAGACCAATGTGCAGTAAGATACATGCAAAGGGCCAAGCAGAGCACTGTCCACTAGCCTGTGCGTCCACTGTTCCTGACAAGCCTTACCAAACAAAGCCCAAAGGGCACAGGGAGGGAAAGCCTGGGCATTAGCGTGCTTTCAAACTGAGAAGAGAAGGTTTATCTAGTACAATAACCCGAAAATCTAGCCACTGCCCGTCCTCACAGACTGCCGCTCAGCGTTCCCTTGGGTGGCTACTGCTTATACAGCAGCTCCTATGGAGCGTCCCACCTCACTTCCCAACTTCAGAAACTGACAAGCAGCCCAGTAATGGCGGTGGAGGAGCTCCTCCTTGGAGGGAAGGACGCTGTGGCAGGCAGGTTTCCCGTGCTAGGACCACTGGAGACAGGACAGGGAGACTTTTACTTCCCTTAAGCTTTGGGGAAAGCAGCATGCTCTTTCTGCCTGAGCCCACACTTCTCACTGCTACCAACACTTTTGCTACTACTTGGGAAGAGCCTCTCTTTGCAAAGAAAGCACCAAAGAAGAAAGTGAAACTACTAAACGCACTCCTGAAAACCCAAATGCAAGGGTGCCTGAAACCTTCAATTACCATGAATTGATACAACTTTTTGTCATAGAAAACAAAAGGAGTCAATAAATGTGGACTCTACATGGCTGCCTCTTTTCCCCAACTGAGCTGCCTATCTTAGTCATCACAGGTTGTCATAGCAAAATATCCCAGCCTGGGTGGCTTCAACAACAGACACGCCTTCTCACAGTTCCAGAATCTAGGGGAATCTGAGATTATGGTGGCAGCAAAGTAGGTTCCGGTTAGGCCCTCTTTCTGGCTTACAGACACTGCTACTTTCTTACTGTGCTCTCAGGTGTGTATGTGCATAAAACAGAGAAAGAAATAAGACACAGAGGTAGAGTAAGATGATAAATACATAGATGTGTATATAATACATACTTACATACATACATACATACATATATAAAGATTGAGAGGAGGAGGAAACAAGAGAGACACTCTGGTTTCTTTTTATAAAGACACTAATTCCAACATGGGCTCTTACCCTCATGACCTCATCTAAATGAAATTACTTCTCAAAGACCTCTGGTTTACTTCTGAATTATAAATTTCCTCCAAATACCACCACATGGAGAAGTTGGCCTGTAACACAAGAATTTACACATCCAGTCCATAACAATTCCCAAACTGCTTTTCAACATAAAACATGGGCTGGAGAGATGTGTACTGGCACACATCACTAGAATGCTGGCTCTATCCACAGGCACATATCATTCTTACCTCAAAGACTAGCTTCGTGCTGGACTAGAACATCATTCAGTAAACACTGGCAGAGCAGTACTAAGGAGATGGGGAGGATGGGTGGGTGAGGGGCAGCAGCAGTGGCCCAGCCAGCACCATGCACTGCTACATCCCCTGCCCCACACCCCACACCCCACACCCCACAGAAAGAGGAAGGGGAGTCTAAAGAGCCAAGAGGAGGATGAGCCACTGAGAAGACATCTGCAAGGCTGTCTGCTCCTCCACAGTCAGAAGCCAAGCCTGTAACAGGCCTCCAAGAAGGGGAAAAGTACCCAAGAGGAAAGTTGCTGCTGGCAAGGATGGGATACCACTGCAGAAAATAGAGATGCCAAACAGAGCGGGCAGAGAAGTGGGAGTGCTGCAGCTGACAAGGGAAATGTGTGCATTTTTGATGACTGTGTCATTTGAAATACTATTTTTACTGAGTTTCATAAAAATGCTGGATTTTGTTTTACTCTATCTGAACTATGCAATTAGCACACACACTACAACATTGTTTCTTTCACAGGAAAGGAACTTGTATCCCCAACAAAATGTCTCCCACGGTGGATTAACGTGGGGAAAACACCTTTCCCTGAGCTTTGAAAGACTCCTCTTGGCTCCCAGTGCGGGTTACCTGATGTTGACACACGTTGCCACCTTGGCACAAAATGCCTTGTGGTATGGGAAAACTTGAAATTCATTTTTACATCCTCTGCCCTCTCGACCACCAACATATCCTTAATTCCCTTACAACCAAAGACCTGTTGGGACCTGACGCCTAGCATGGGTGTTGCCAGCATGTCAGAAGATCTGAACTTGGCAGCGACATTACCGAGATGGTTTTCCTCAAAAGAGCAGCAGTTTCTTTTCTAAAGGATTGCAGATCTTCAGATCAATAGTTCTGCCATTCCCTGAACGTCAGGGTCAGCATGTGAGAAGTTGTTCAACACCTTGCTCCTCTCAACCCCACTCTAACCCGCCCCTCTTCTCAGCATGCCATGAAGATGTCACTGAGTTTGATGGTGGCTTTCCGATATTGGTAGTCTACCAAGAAGAGAGATTGGAAGCTCTTGTATGCCTTTAACAATTTCTGGCCCATTTCCTGCCTAAAATACCATAATTGTTTATGAAAAGTATCTTTAATAAAGCTAAATACAGTTCAACTTAGAAAAAACTAAGATACTTGCTAAAGGAAAAAGTAGGACATAGACTTCAAGAAACAGGCAGGGGTGAGGAGTTTCTGAAGAAGACTCCAATTGCTTAGGAAACAAGTTAAATAATTAACAAATAGGACCTCACGAAATTAAAAAGGTTCTGTACGATAAAGGAAGAAGTCAATTAAGTGAAAGTCAATTACAGAAAGTCAAAAACATTTTCCAGATATACACCCAATACAGTATAAGTATCTAGACCATTTAATGAACACAAGAAATTAAACATCAAGAAAAGAAATAGCCCAATGAAAACCAGGCTTTGAGGATGCTGGAGAGATAGTTCAGCAGTTAAGGGTACTGGCTGCTCTTCCAGAGGTCCTGAGTTCAATTCCCAGAAGCCACATAGTTGCTCACAACTATGTATAATGAGACTTGATGCCCTTTTCTGGTGTGCAGGTATACATGCAGATAGAGCACTCATACATAAAATAAATAAACAAATAATTTTTTAAATGGTCTATGAAATAATATAGAGATTCTCAAAAGAAGAGGAGGAAGAGGAAGGACAGACAGACAGACAGACAGACAGACAGACAGACAGACAGACAGACATGGTTAGTAAACCTTTAAGAGGGCATTCAATATCATTACCATCAGGAAAATGTAAACTATAGTTACTTTGAGATCCCACTTCAGCCAATCATTAAGTAACCATGACAACAAATGCTGGGGAAGAGGTGGGGAGAGGAGAATACCTGTGCACTGATGGTAGAAGCACACAGAAACCAGGAGGGAGATTTCTCCAAAGCAAAATATATAGCACAAAGACTCTCACATATCCATGTTCTTCGCTGCTCTATTTATAATAGCTGGGAAATGGAATTATCATCAACTAATAAATGCATAATGAGAATGTTTTAATTGTAAAGAAGAAATAAAATTATGTAATTTGAAGGAAAATAGATTGAACTGGAAAATATTATACTAAGTGAGGTAACACATACCAGAAAGATAAACATTACATGTTCTCTCGCATTAAAGCCTGCTTTTGAAATTTTTTTATGTTTAACTTGGAGTGCCCATAGGAGTCAGGAAGCTATAAAGGGTGCAAGGGAGAAGAACTTATTGGGAGAAGGGCAGTAGAACACATGCAACATGAAGGAAGGGGTTTTACTAGGGGTAAGGGTTTTAAACAAGGATAGGTAGTGCACAAGGCTCAGCTTAAAGAAAACATTGGAGGAACCAGGCTTGTCAAACACTTGGGTAGGGGAGAGAAAACAGTAGATTAACCAAAACTAAGGTGCATGAAGAAGCCTGATAAAATCCACTACTTTTGTAAACTAACTTTAAAGTAACATTTATAAAAGAGAATGTTAGGAGTTGGAGAGATGGCTCCGCTCTTCAGAGGACTCTGTTCAATTCCTGGTACCTACATGGTGGCTCGCAGCCATCATGGTGGCTCGCAGCCATCATATCTTTTGTACCTCTGTGGGCACTGTATGTTTGTGATGCACAGATATACATACAGACAAAATGCATGTACATTAAATAAACAAAATTTTAAATGAATAGATAAGAAAATAATGTTTTTGAAGAGGAGTTGGAATGGAGGTGCCCTGTATGGGTAGACAGGGCCTAGAAGAAAGACATGGGATATTAAATGAAAAGCTCAGTGCCTGGCATGGGACACCTCTCTATGAATGATTCATCAAAGAGCCCCCTCAAAAATCCCTCAAGACAACACAGGCAATTGGTATTGCTGTTAGGTACCTACCATAACTCAACTGTGGTGGTTTGAAAGAAAATGCCCCCATGGGCTCATAGAGAATGTCACTATTAGGAGACGTAGCCTTGGTGGACTAGGTGTGGCTTATTACAGGACATATGTCACTGAGAGTAGGCTTTAGGAGCTTAGATGCTCAAGCCAGACTCAAAGCTTGTGGTCTCTTCCTGCTGCCTGTAGACTCAAGATGTAGAACACTCAGCTCCTTCTCCAATACCAAAAGAAATCAGGACAGGAACTCAAGCAGGACAGGAACCTGAAGGCAGGAGCGGGTGGCAAGGCCATGGAGGGCTGCTGGTTACTGGCTTGCTCCTCATGGCCTTGTCATCCTGCTTTCTTATAGAATCCAGCTCAGGGATGGCACCACTCACGATGGGCTGGGCCTTCTACATGAATCACTAATTAAGTAAAATCTTACAAGTGGACCTTATGGAGGTATTTTCTAAATTAAGACTCCCCCCTCTCTGATGACTCTAGCTTGTATTAAGTTGACAAAAAAAAATGTTAGTACAACTGACCCCTTGCCAACTTGGCACACAAACATATTACTGTTAAGCCACAACCTTTCCTTTCTTATCCATCTTTATTATGACCCATTAATATGAATATCACAATATAAAATATTTTACAAACTTAATTCCCACAATCTGTACAAATTCAAACACTTTAAAACTGTCTTTTTAAAATTCAAAGTCTATTTTAAAACCCAAAATCTCTTTAAAAATTCAGTCTCTCAACTGTAAAATCAAAAGTAAATTAACTGATCCTTACTTTAAGAGGGGAGAATGAGAGCAGAGTCACAATCTGAACAAAACTGTGCTCCACATGTAAGCAGCTCAATGTCTGAGATTCACTCATGATCATCTACACTCCTCCAAAGGACTTGGGTCACTTTTCCACTTTCTGCCCTCTCAAGTATGAACACATTGTCTTCTAGGTTCTAGTTGGCTCCACTCCACTGTTGCTGCTGTTCCTAAGGGTCATCCCACAGTCTGGCATCTCCAAAACTCTGGAATCTTCTGTAGCAACTGGGCTACACTTTTACCCATAGGCTCTCTTTATGGTACCAAGCCTCAACTGTCCTCTTCAACCCTAGGCCTTCAACTGCTACTTAGGCTGCACTCTTCAATGGCCTCTTCTGGTCTCTCACAGTAGCAAGCTCTCCACAACCCCTTCATGCCATAAAACCCAGTGCCACCCAGGTGACTCTTATGCTATCAAGTCTGGCTACAAGCAAGAAATACAACTGTGGCTACCTTTGGAACACAGCTTCTTATGTGTTGACCTCAAGGAAACATTTCCCAGAAGATTTTAGCTCATTGATGCTGGCCTCTTCTCAATCACCACTAATTTCTTAGCTCCAGCTAAACAGCATCAATTGTCTCAGTAACTCAAAGGTTTCACTTTCATGGTGCTGCTCTCTTGTTAATCATGGCTGACTCTTCAGTCCAAGTTGACCAGAACAACAGAATCTTAATTCAAAATAGCAAACAGCCCTGATAGAGTCTTTAAACTTCCCACTGAGACTTCACAAGCCAGGCCTCCACCTCAGCATTCTTCTTTTCCAAGTTCTTATAGAACATCCCACAGAGCTCTCAACACTCAATGGCTTTTCTAGCCCCAAATTCCAAAGTCCTTCCTTAATCTTCCCCAAAACATGGTCAAGCCAGTCATAGTAATACCCCATTCCTGGTACCAACTTGTCTTAGTTAAATTTTCTATTGCTGTGATGAAGCACCACATTTCATTATGTTCTTGCCTGTTCAGTGGTAAATTCCAATCCTACTGCAGATTATGGTGAAAGCAAGGCCCCTGGACAGAGTGACTACGCAGGTCACTCATCTCTTTCCCCTATCTGAACTGTGGTTATGAGTTCTTTTATCCTCCTCAGTTTTTCTGGGATGAGAAAATGGATAATGGATATTTAAAAATGTATTAGCACACAGTAAATATTCATGTTTGGATATGACTATCTTTAAAATATTATTAAAAAGCTGGGAGTATAGTTCAGTGATAAAACTGTCTAGCTAAATGTAAGACTATAGGTCTGATTCCCAACACCATAAAAAAACATTGTAAAACAACAGTAATCCATGAGGATATTTGAGGGTGATGCACTGAGAAAGTTTGATTATTCGATATACTAGCATGAAACAAAGTAAGCCTATGATTACACACCCAGGAACTGAAAAAATATACATGTTGAAAGTGATCTCTTTATTGAAGAAAACCATGATGTACAAATGACATCTAACTTGTCCCAGTGCTGAACTGGAAAGTGACTAGATTTCCCAAGAAGTATGATAAGCTTAAGGTCAAATAAGTTCAGCCAAATAGCTTTCTTTCTTTCTTTCTTTCTTTCTTTCTTTCTTTCTTTCTTTCTTTCTTTCTTTCTTTCTTTCTTTCTTTCTTTCTTTCTAAATAGAAATGACCAGAAAAAGTCTACCTAGGAATGACAACAATGTAAGAGATGAGCAAAAATCAGTCTGCAAAGGAAACCAAGAGAAATGCTTGTGTTAAGATGTATGTGGTGAGCAGGGACAACCCCTGCTTCCAAAGAGAACTCACAGGGTTTCACTAAGCACTTAACCAGCTTTAAAATTCCAGATACTCAAGGCTGCTGTGTGCTTATTTGCTACAAGAAACAGACCTACAGGGTAAGATCACATCCTGGTAGCAAAACAAAAAGAAAAAATAAACTAAGAAGCCCAAGAGGCATTGTGGCCCTATATCCATCATGGAGCTACATACATCTATGGAGCTCACTAACCTGGATTGAAGATTAATCAAAATCATCTATAAGTCAATGTTCAGGGTTATTTGATCATCAAGAAAAGCTTGCTTAATTAGCTATATAGATCATGAAAAATGTCTTTTCTGGAAACCCTCACCTTGCCCACAAAGGGAACTTTAGAGACTAAACAGAACCAAGAATAGTCACTTTTGTGCTGTGCTGGACTTAGCTTCTTGGCCCTCTGCTGAAGGGAAAGGGACAAGTAAAGTGCAGATCAGGGTATCCCTGCTGCCAGCACGGAGAGCCGGAGCATCCTTCCAGCCCACTGAGGGGGCTCTAAATAAACATTCTTATCCAAGGAAAGGACTGAACACATACACTAAGACTCCAGTCTAATAGCATTAACTAGTTCATAGTGAAAATTAACAGCCCCACCCCCACCCAACCCCTTTCTTCTCGAGTGGGTTCCCACTTCAGAGAAGAAACTGCCTTCACCTGGCCATTGCTTTTGACTGCTTTTGGAAGCTCCTTATGAAGTCATTCAATAACATGTCATATACTACTTTTGCAAACAACTTTCTTTTGCCTTTATCTTCTTTTCCTCTGTGATAGGTAAGAATTAACTGTCTTACAAATGGCCAGATACACACAACACATTTATATCACAACTTTCATCTGACTGTTGACAGATTTTAAACACTCAATTGCAGCTACACCTTCGTTTCTTCTTTGATCAACTACAGAGCACGCCTCTTGTCTCCCGGGTGCAGAGCGCTGCCCTTCCCCTCCTCTTTCCTCCTCAGAACTGTCACTGCTAGGTCTGCTTGTGCCTTTGGAAGGTTTTTGTTGTTGTTCTGTTCTGTGCTTACCTCAATTGTGTAAGCAAAGAAGAATTCACTACTATCAGTCACAATCTCTTCAGACCTTATAAATATACAAGTTACTGCTATTGGTACATTGCTGCTTGCTTTAGGAGACTATTATTCATTATAAAATCCATGATAACTTCATATATTTTCTTTCTGCCATATATAAACGGGCATGGGTCAAATTTCTCGAATTACTAAATTTTACTCAATCAAGGAAGTAGTGGTAATAAGCAGTGAAGACAATGTTGCCTTTAGCACAAGTTCAGTTTATATTCAAAACTGCGGCCTTTCATAGTTGAATTCCATAGTGGCTGTACTAGAAAATACCAGGAGTATTAAAAAGACAGGGCGTTTCAGTCCCATGAAGGGACAGATAATAAACTACCTGCAGTTGACAAGACCCATCCATATTCTTAAGCCTTCCAGACAAAAGGTTGTGGGTTATATCCACACCTGAATGACCTGTGCACAAGGAGCCTTGAATCCATCTGCTGAGAACAAGAGTTCATCTCGTGTTCAGGACCTCTCATCTGTGCACTGAGGCTCTGGGTACAGAGAGAGCTGCTGAGGAGAAGCCCATGGACCTCATTGGAGCAGGATAGTCACTGATGCAATGGAGCAGGGTAGTCACTGATGCAATGGACCAGGTTAGACACTCATGGGAGGCAATGGACCAGGGTAGATACTGATGCAATGGAGCAGGGTAGACACTGATGCCATGGACTAGGGTAGACACTGATGCAATGGAGCAGGGTAGACACTGATGCAATGGAGCAGGGTAGACACTGATGCAATGAAGCAGGATAGACACTGATGCAATGGAGCAGGGTAGACACTGATGCAATGGAGCAGGGTAGACATTGATGCAATGGAGCAGGGTAGACACTGATGCAATGAAGCAGGATAGACACTGATGCAATGGAGCAGAGTAGACACTCATGGGATTCAATGGAGCAGGTTAGACACTCATGGGATGCAATGGAGCAGGGTAGACACTGATGCGATGGGCCAGGGTAGACACTGACGCAATGGACCAGGGTAGACACTGATGCAATGGACCAGGGTAGACACTGATGCAATGGAGCAGGGTAGACACTGATGCAATGGACCAGGGTAGACACTGATGCAATGGACCAGGGTAGACACTCATGGGATTATAGGTTGTGCTTTACAAGATTCCAAATGGCTTTAGAGGTGAAGAGCTCAACATGGATTGTGTGGTGCTTAAGCAGGTAAAGAGTGTGGGCTTAGGAGCCAGAAGAGCTGATCACAGCAGTCACTGCCACTCACAGTGGCTGAGCCCATCCCAAACTTGGAATCTCAGCTTCATCGTTTCAAAAATGGAGTTGCTGCATAGTAAAGACATATATAAGAGACTTAGTCTGGTACATAGTGCATGCAAGCCTTGATACACAAGGTCCATAATATGATCAAAATACACTGCATAGGTATATGAAATTCTCAAAAATAGTAAGAATGTTATAATAAAAATAATTTAAAAATTTAAAAATGATACCCAATAAAATTATGACTCGTATTAGTAGTGTGGCACTGCTCAGCACCTCCCTTTGAGTCCACCTGTTCTCTGATGTGACACCTGATCAGAGTTTTCATTTCTGCTCACCAGCTGAAGTTAGAGGAGTAGCTTTTCTTGCTATCAAAGCAAACAGACCTGATGGACAAAGAAAACATGCGGTATACGACATTCAACTCTATTCTCTTCTGGAGGGTCCTGGCTTCACGCTTTGTCAGTCAGGACCTTTCATCGTGTTCCTTCTTACAGTAGCTCCTATCTTAAAGGTGCATTCCAAACAACTTTATGTTTGGACCGAGCTAAAAATGCTAAAACCAGATGTGCTAGCTATCTCCAGGAATGTCGGAGAGATCCTAAGGAGAGTGGATTCAGCATCACCTGGAATGGACCCATAAAACAGTAGCTACTATTAACAAGCCCAAAAGAAAAGAGAGAATTGATTTTAGTGCCCTGTTAGAGATATTTGGGTAAAAGGAAGTGTATTTATGTGGAAAGTTTCAAGACATTACAAATGAGATAAAGCTAAATGAGAAGAACACAGACATGCAGCCCATAGACCTCAGCTCACCATATGTGAAGTATCAAATAAATAGCTTTTCTAATCTCAAATGTTAATCTCCCCTTTCAGCCTTCCTCATTTTATGGGACCAAATATTTCAAGCCTCATCTGGGTTCTATTACAATCTCAAAGACAACACGATATCTAGGAAAGAGTTTATATGTAAAAATCATTTAAACTCAGGCAGTGGTATAAACTGAAGTCCAGACTCCATTACCCCTAGATTTCATGTAATTATATTCCTTTTTCTTTAACTCCAAAATGATAATTTTCTCCTTTGGCACAGAGTCTCTTTGGCTCCAGGTTTGATGCCAATGCAGTCTCACTGTGAAAACAAATGAGAAATAGGTGGTCTGGTTAGTCTTCACAATGCTCCAGTTTAATCAGGCAGAGCAGAGGAGAGGACGGCCGTGGAAACGCTGGCGGGTCTTCAAACAACAGTGCACGCTGTCCATTCTACTCACAATGAAAAAGCTCTTCGGGAGATTTCGATAACGGTTCCCCTCCTACTCGGAGTCCACATTTGTAATGTTTATATAAGTGGGGGTTATAAATCTTTCTCCAATAGACCCCATGGTTTCTAAGGCAGACTTCTTGTTATAAACTGCCTGTTTCCGGTTTGCCTGCCTAAGCAAGGCAGGCAAAGCCAGTTCGCCAGAGACTGGAACTAATTTAATGTGCTCCAGGTTTAAGCCCCTAGCCTGTGTGCCTTTACAGGGAGATTTTACACAGTGGATTACAGCTGACTTTAACAATGATTCATATGATAAGTGGCTTTCGATTTGTTTTTTAATGTCTGAAAGTATGCATTTGCAAAGGACATGTCAGCAAAATAATTTTGTTAAAGTAATACCCTTAGAAAGGGAAAAAGAAGGAATTCAACTTTTCATCAAAATGAAAAAGTTTAAGTGTTATCTGTGCCAAAGACTCTTGCACATGAATTTAAGGGTTCTATTACACAAAATAAGACAAAGTTGTTTATAGACAGTTAAGCCTGGATGAGCTCCAAGATGTGATTGGTTAAATTGATACATTTTACCTCAAGGTTTGGTTCTGTTATTAAAAATACTAAAGCTATCATGAAAATGGACAAAAGCCCTATTCTTTCCAGCCTCAAAGATATCCTGTGTGTTTTTTTCAAAGATGCACCATTCCTTGAGACAAGCGCTAATTGAAACAAAAGCACATTCACAAACCTCCACTACCATCCATCAGGGGAAAAAGAGTGTCATGTGTTCCCTCAGCAGCAGCCCCGTGAGAGAGTAAACTGCACCACAGATGCGAGGAGTCTACTGCTGTCCTGAGTGTCTGCGCTAAGTACTCTCTACAACACCTTTTAAAAATACCGGATGTAAGAAGATAGGTTTGGTCCAAGCTGTTGATTTCTTCCAATTTTTTTTCTTTTGAGATTCCTTCAAAGGGCAGAGCAAAAACATACAGTAGGGGGCAGTGTTGCACCACCTTGCTCTCACTTGGAAAGAATCAAGGCTAGACTGAAGGAAAACCAGCCATTATTCTTCATTAAGACTTAACCACCCTAGCATAATTACCCTAATTTATTACAAAATTTCAGAGTTTTCCCTTGTAGCATAACCTGCTTTTTCACCACCTACATACCATATTAAGATGTTTTAAGTGATACAAAAACAAATGTTTTTAATAAAAAAACCAAATCCACCCAAATATCCGAGACATGGCTGATTACTGTTTAGCTGTTGATGGAGAACTATTTGTTCAATGTCATATTTTAAAAGTATGAAGACTTCTCCAATTGCAAATATCCAGATGTTCTTTATTGTAAATATAATATCACATTGGGAGATGGCTAAAAAAATGAATGAATCTTGGCCTAAAATGAAATGCAGAGTTGGTTTATAAAATACAAGTCAATGTGACCCATGCTAATTACATAATTTTTAAAATATGGGGTAAGAAAATATTTACAAGTACAAAATGTCTTCATATCTTCTAGAAATAAACTTTTTCGTTCCATCTGCTGGGCTGGCTCTCGGCTGGCCTGCTGGGAGGGAGGAAACTGACACCTGGGCTGCACGCTTGCTCCCAGCACTTACAGTACTTTGGAGTTCTGAGTGCGTGCGAGGAGAAGCAAAACTTTTCCCAGGTCCCAAGAATAAAACTTGCCCATCTATCGCAGTAATTTTATCTACCATACATAGTGGAAATCCAAGTGTATATTTCAAGGTTAATAAACAAAATAACAATTCACTATTTGACTTCAAAAAAAAAAAAAAAAAAAAAAAGACAAGGAGCCGGAAAGATGGCTCAGCAGTTAAGAGTACTCACTGCTCTTGCAGAGGACCTGAGGTCATTCCTTTGCATCCATGTTAGACATCTCACAATCACCTGTAACTCTAGTTTCAGGGGTGGGTCTGATGCCCTCTTCTGAACTTTGCAGGCAACTGCAAGCATGTGGTACACATACAGACAGAGATTGTTTTTATTAAATAATTAAAACAGAATCAAAATTCCCACAGTCTTAGTAAGTGATTATTTCTTTTTGTCTTCAATTTCAACTTGTTTTTTTTCACTTGTGTTAAGAAAAGTTAAATTTAAACAAAAGTAAAATTTTACAAATTCATAATTACACTGGAAAAATAGTAAAAGCATGTCTTTAGAGACATACAAATTAATGGTTTAAAACTTACAAAGGGACTCTAAGAATACAAAATATTTTTGAAATTCCGTAAGCCAGCAAGAATCTATAGGCTTATATTTAAATGCAGTAGATTTTAAGTCTTAGTACTTTGTTATATTGTGGTTCATTGTATTCTTGAGAATTTCTTTGTTTTACACTTTGCAGGAGTGTGTGTGTGTGTGTGTGTGTGTGTGTGTGTGTGTGTGCACAGCATGTGCTTTGTGCTTCTATGAGACACTCCCCCCCCCCCACGCCGTGTGCTGTACCTTTCCAGCAACGCTTCTGCAGTGGGGAGAGGCTCCTTTTCAAGACTTAACAGAAACACTGCCCCTATAATTACAACTAAATTTCCTTCAAATTGAGCTAAACATTTGAGCTGCCAGATGGGACATAATTCTTCATAATTATTGCAGAAAGAGGGCCTGTGACAGTTGCAACAGAGTAATTGGCTAATGGAGGAGCAGCAGGTATGCATTTTCCCAAAACATCTGTTTGAAACTCTGGGTCATTTGAAGAGTACCTAAAAGTCCCATCTTCTAATTAGTTTCTCACCAAGCCAAATCCCACTGCCAAGGCTGTTTGAGTCAGGTGAGGGGTCAAGGTTCTTCTGTACTCAGGCTGATGAAAGCACACCACCCCTCCAAAAGCATGCACTTATTTCATCTCAAAGTGTCCGTCTCTGAGATGGAAAAGGAGGGAACATTTTCTCCTAAGAGGAATGTATTGTCTTTATTATTTCATCCATTTCTCTGTCAAAAGAATCTTCACATACCACACAAGTGCTTCTTTCTCATCTCTCTTCCTTTTATACATCTTATGATGAACAAAGAGATGACTAGAAACAACAAAGTATGAACTTAGCACTGTGGGATATAATACGAAATATGTTTTGGTTTTGTCCCTGATTCCTAACACAGAGCTCCTAGAATCCCTTAGGAGTCCATGGACTAGGCTGTCTTCAGGGGCAAGGGCAATGGCTTAGTGATAACCAGCACCTGCTGCCCTTGCAGAGGCTCTGGGTTCAGTTCCCAGCACCCACATGGCAGCCAACAACCATCTATAACTCTAACTACAGAAGATCTGATGCCTTCTTCAGACCTTCATGGGTACCAGGCTCACAAATGCCATATATACATACATACAAGCAAAACATTGATACACAAAATAAATAAAACTTAATGTTTTACAAGTGTGCTCAGTTAGTTCAACAAGCCCCACTTGAATGCATGTAAGCTTATACTAATGAAGGAACTACTGAAGGACCCCAAGTGATATCATGATGAGGTTGGTCAGCAGAAAGACCAAGAAATTAAAGTCCTAGATCTCTCCATCTACCAATCTATGGGAACATGTGGAGTTAGCAGCTGAGCTCTCCAGAAGCTCTTGAACAAAATGTGACCTCGTGGCTGGAACACAGGGACTTTCTGGGGCAGGTGACTACTGGGAGAGGGCATGGAAATTTTGCCCTTTGCCTTCTTTTCTCTTATGTTGAATTCTTTATAACAATTAATAAGCATATACATTTTCTTGTCTTCTAAGATTTATACCAACACATTATTGAACATAAAGACAGTGCTCTGGGTAACTGTTATTTTATGTGTACCCTGTGGGCTTAAACAAGCATCTGAAAGGGGGCGGTCTGCAGGCTAAGCCCTTGTAAACTGTTAGATCAGACACCAATGCCAACTAGAACCAGCAGTTGGTATCCAGAGAACTGAAGACTAGTCTGGTGTGAGAAAATATCCCCAAGATACAGTTCCAGAGGACCGATGGCCTGAAGCCAGACTGTCTCCCAACTATCAGTGACAGGATATCTGAATAGATTAATCACTTTGGCTGTCACACCAAAATACCGCAGATCTGGTGGCTTTAACAACACAAACTATATTCCCTCACAGTTCTAGGGATAGAACATCTAGATTGGATTTCCAGTATAGTCAGGTATGAGAGTTCATGCATGTAGGAGACTGCTTCTCATGTCTCCATATGAAGAAGAGGGGAGAACTGCTACCTCTTTGGATAGTAATACTAATCTTGTCACAGAAAGAATCTCATTCATGTCGTGACTTCATCTAAACCTAATGACCTTTCAAAGGCCCATGTCATCATAAGAACTTACCATAGCAGATTTGGTGGGACACAGATCATACCACAGCACTACTGGACAAAACAACAACAACAACAACAACAACACATAGGGAAGGTTAAGCCTCCTTCCTGGGGATGGGCAATCCTTCTGTGCCTGAATGCTTCACTCCAGAGGATTAGAAAGAGGATGAACACCCCCCCCCCCCATCCTTGTGGTGCGTTCTGGCTTTACTCCCTACTCAGCAATGTCTATTTTCTTCCGATGATCTTTCAGCCTCTCAACAAAAAACCAGCAAAATACAAGACATCCCAGAAGAGGAAACTCTGGGAGTTACAAACTATTAAAGTGAGTTGCAAATGGGGGGAGAAAAATACTGTGGCACCCTGATTTAATCAGAGTTGAAACAAAAGTGTGCGAACTGTCTCCGTGACTAACAGTGGAGCTCCTTTACTCACAGTGAAAGCAATGAATGATCTGTTCCTGGAAAACAGGCTGCACCTTCCTGTTTGGAAACTCAGAAGATAGGACAAAAACTCTGCTAATAAACAAGGAGTTTTCCTTCATCCCATGCAGAGTCTCTGCTTTAGGCTAAGCGTGCTCAGACCAAATCCTACCTATATACTTACTATTGAAAGATAAATGGAGATTAAAATGGAGTCTGTCTTAACAATACAAATTTAATTCCCATTAGGTCCTGTATAGCCTCTAAGAGACTCACTCTCTCAGATTCCAAACAGCAAAGGAAGGCGCATGCACACCCCATGTGCTCAATGACCTCACTCCACTCCGTCCCACCCCCACCGTACATACTTTTTTCCTCTGAGAACTCACCAGAATCATGTAAATTTACTCTCTATGTCAAAACTTGAAAAAGTCAGTAAACTTTGGAGTATTTGCTAGAAAATAAAGCTTATGCCATCATTTGCAACCACCAGGAGCTTGTATCTTAGAGTTAGTGTGGTCAAATAGCCCTTGAAGTGTTATTTGACTCCAATGAGATAACTAGGAATAATTGATGATTGTAAGTGTATGTCAATCTTAAAAATATGAAAGGATTCGGGTTTGTGGTGGCAAGATAAATGCGCATGCAACGATACTACTTTACAGACTCTACTAAGAACAACAAAAAGAAAACCAAGCTTTTAGTCAACATATGGTATATACTTTGTAAGAATACATGTATGAAAATGTCCTTACAAAACACAGTACTACCCACAATGAGTGTGTACAAATAAAAGACACTGAAAACGGAATACAGACCTTATACTATGGTTTTAATATATAATTATGACATTTCAGAAAACATACAAAAATTCAAGATACTGTACATTTCCATTGAGGAAAAATATGTTTCAAAGCATTAAGAACCAGAACAGGTTCGGCCATCTCAAACAGAGAAAGCAAAAAAAACAATAGAGCAATGCCATCAGATCTCCAGAGGATACAGTTTCTCTAGTTGGACTCTATTTAGACAAAGTATTGATAGATAGGAAGCTAGCATTTCAGAGGTCAAGGTCTGAAAAGACATAGCCCCATGTTTTCTTTCTCAGGAATTACTATCAATAGTCTTCATAAAAGCAGGAGGCCCTCAAAACCCGAGGCTGACCAGGAGAAAGGAAACAGCTAAGCCAACAGAGGAGGCGATCTGTAGACAGCGATCTGTGGGAGGCCTGTCTGTGAGCCAAGCACTGAAGAGGAGCAGTCCACTCAGTGTGACTCAGAGACAGGCTGCCGAGGGCTGGCTTCACAGCTAGACCTTGCACTACTCCACCGTTTCTACCTGCAAAGGTGACCAGAGGCTACACCCTCTAGTCCAATGCGATAGAATGGGAGTCTACTCTTGGAAAAATGCAAATGAAATCTGACAGGTGACCAAACAATGATGCCCAGAATGAGAGCCAGGCACACAGAAGAGAAAACTTTGAAAATTAGTCCCCTAATGTGACTAATGGCATGCAAGACTATTGAACCAAAAATGGCTACTGAAAAACATGTGAAATATTACCATATACAATACAACCTTACCAAACTTAAAATATTTATTAAGGAAAATAGAAAATAACTTCAAAAGGTGTAGTGGGGGATGGAGAGATGGATCAGGGGTTAAGAGTACTCCCCACTCTCCCAAAAGACTGGCGTTTTCTTCCCATCACTCATGGTGGGCTGCTCACAACCACCTGCAACTCACAATGGCATATATTCACACAAACAAACACACACAAATAAAAAATAGAAATAAAAGCAGGATGATAGCACATTGGGAGACTCGATAATGTTTGCCTGGTCATTATTAACACTAATAATTAACAGTAGCCCCCCCAATAAATAAGCAAGTAAATAAATATAATAAAGGGCTTACTGGAAGTGGAAACTGGACAACACAGGCAAAAGTGGCAACACTAAGAACGCAATCAGATTCTAATACTCACCGATTAGAGAGGAGCTTCTCCATGTACCAGAGGCACTGCTTGGGATAAGGAAGATGAAGGTGTGTGGGTAAGTGTGTGTGTGGGGGGGGATATGTGTATGGGGAGGGAATGTGTGTGTGTTTGGGGGTGGGAATTTCTCATGAAGAAAGTTCCAGAAGTCTTTATGGTCTTTACAGCATTGACTGTTAAAAGGATACAATTGTAAGTTAAGCTAATCTGAGGAAGGATGACGGCTGGCCATCAAGGCACAGAAAAGATGCATGGCCCATGCTATAAGTTACACAGGGAGCAAATAACGCTCAGAGAGCTCTTGGTCATCACTGGATAAAGGAGAGGAAGAGGAGGAGCTGCGCCTCCACTCAGCGGCTTCTCATCACGGTCTGCGCTGTGAGCTTCCCTTGGAGAGATGTGAACATCTATACTCACCCCTGAAAGGACACAAGCAACAAATCCAAGGAGGACTCTATCCAAATCTAACTTGGCAAATGGAAGAGTTTAATGGAGTCTGGGGGGCGAGGGGCATTTGCTTATAAGGGAACAGGTGACCCCAAAACAGCTACATTAGCAGAAAGCCTCACCCTGTGCATGACAACTTCCCCCTCACTGTACAGATGGAGACCTTCAGTTAACTTTTCAACCTCTGAATGCCCCAACATTTTTCAGACCACAGGCCATGTGCAATTACGGCAGAATCACACACTGTTGATAAGGGGGTACACAGAAAGTTGCTGGAATTCAGGTGAGGGTCTAATGAACTGCCCAGACTCTTGTATGAAGAAATATCAACAAGCCTGATCTTGAAGGTCTCTTGCAAGTAGCCACTGTACTCTGATGAGCCTGGTATGCTCAGCTAGTATGCTCAGAAGACAATATTTCACAACAATATGCTGTACCATTAACAAATATTAATTTTCCTATAAAAGTATAACTCAGGGTAAATGAGTTTTCAATGTTTGGACAAAATATATCAAAGGTCATGGGACAACTGTGACTATCCTGCGAATTCACATAGGACGACTACATTACACAGCATCAGCTTCCTAGTCACATTTACTGTGCTATGGCATAGCCAATGACATCTACTTGTATTTGATTATAAAATTTATGCATATGCATTACCTTCTAAAGTTAAATTTCTAAATACTTTTAGGGGAAAAGAAGAATTTAAAAAGCATAAAAAATGTTTTCCTCCTTAAAAATTATTATTACTATTATTATTAATGTGTGTGTATGTGTGTGTGTGTGTGTGTGTGTGTGTGTGTGTGTGTGTGAATGAGGGAGAGATGGGGAGGAAGAAGGAAGAAGGGTGTTTGAGTGTGGGCAGGATAACATATCGTGGGGGTCAGAGGACAACTTCTGGGCATCAGTTCTTCTCTGGCATCCTGAACTCCAACGATCACCTTAGGCGTGTGCACCAAGCCCCTTCATCCCCTCCAGCCATCTTTCCAGGCCCACATTTTTCACATTGCCCTATTACCAAAACTAATAATAATTTGTAAGATGATTTCTTTATTTCTATGCATACGAATGTTTTGCAGACATGTACATCTATGTACTTCCTATATGTGTTGCCCAAGGAGGCCAGAAGAAAATGTCAGACCCCTTGGACTAGAGTTACAGATGGTTGAGAGCTGCCATGTGGTGCTGGGAATTGAATCTGATCCTTTACAAGAGCAGTCAGGACTGTTAACTGCTGAACCATCTCTCCAACCCAAACTAGTAATTATTAATATCCAGAAAAGGTAAAATCTAGAAAGATCATGGCTCAAGAGAGGAAAAAATATGTGAGTAGTTTTTAAAAATGATTATTAGCAACCTCACGTAGTTACTTGTACTTGCAGAGAACTGAAAAACATAACATAAGAACAATAAACTAGCTTATCAGGGAGTAATAGCTGGGTCATGCATCTATCATCAATAATGCCTCTAGGGACACATGGAAAACACCATGCACCATACATTTAATATAAACTATTAACAACTCTATGGCACTGCCACAATACAGTCAACTCTCCCTTATCCAGACATTCTGAATTCAATCAACTGTAGGTGCAAAATGTCCAGAAAACAATTCTAGAAAGTTCCAAAAAATTACTTTGAAATTGCTACTTAATTAACACTGTGAAGAATCTATGCCAATAAAGTTATATGTTAGCACCATTTCACAGATCTCAGGTCAAATGACTTGTCTATTGTTCATTTATTAAGTAGTTAGTCTGTACTGAACACACAGAATTTCCCTGTCTTCTGAAAGTACAGTAACTATTTGCATAATACTTACATTAGAGTTCAGTAGACATATGCCAGAGACAGTTTAAAGCATCTATGAAGATGTATATATGTTATATGCAAATGCCATACTATTTTATATAAGGAACTTGAGCACTCAATGACTTGGTGGCCAGGGCTGGAAGACTGAAGAGCTGGACACAACCCTTCATGGATAGAAAGAACTGGTATACTCCAAATGAAGCAATGGCAGCCAGCACGGCTTGCACCATGAGGAAGTCAGCCCTTTGCCTAATCTTGTAGTCTCTGTATTCCTGATGCAAATGTCTGCATGAACTCTCGTTGTATTGCTAATAGAGTCATAAGATAGATATTGTTTGTTTATTTATTTATTGTTTTTATTCAAGACAGGGTTTCTCTGTATAGCCCTGGTTGTCCTGGAACTCACTTTGTAGACCAGGTTGGCCTGGAACTCAGAAATCCGCCTGCCTCTGCCTCCCAAGTGCTGGGATTAAAGGTGTGTGCCACCACCACCCGGCGATAGATACCATTTGTAAAGAAAGAACTTCACTATGTAAACTCTGGATCATTCCTTCATGCATACATACCCTCATTAGAGAGATCTAAGAAACTCCCACATATATCCATTATTAATTATGACCAGCCACAGTGTTAGGACTAGGAAAGATGGCAAGACTTGGGTTCTTTGTTCTACAGAAACTATAGCATAAGTCAATAATTCAGTAGAAGAGCAGTGCTTTCATAACACACATGGTCTTGACCATCATCCCTCATTTCTTAAAACATAGGAAATTGGAAAAAATAGATAATACTTGTTTTGTTTTGTTTTGTTTTGTTTGGTTGGTTGGTTGGTTTTTTTGTTTGTTTGTTTTTCAAGACAGGGTTTCTCTGTATAGTCCTGGCTATCCTGGAACTCACTCTGTAGACCAGGCTGGCCTTGAACTCAGAAATCCACCTGCCTCTGCCTCCCAAGTTAAGACAGTGTTTCTCTGAATAGTTCTGGCTATCATGGAACTCCCTTTGTAGACCAGGCTGTCCTTGAACTCACAGAGATCTGCCTGCCTCTGCCTCCCGAATTCTGGGACTAAAGGTATGTACCCTCACTGCCTGGCTTAGATTAACACATTTTTAATTAGGCTCATACAAAGAAGTGGGAGAACTCCAGTTAGCATACCGAACTTGAAGACAAGACTTGGGATCTGTATAAAGATTCCCATAGTGGCAACAAGTTATACTTTATAAATTTCTGAAATGTTGACTCCTATATCTTGTTATAATTCTCCTTTGAAGTGTTGTTGTTCAGTTAGCCATTCATCTCCCCACCCTGGTCACTGTGGAAAAGATATCAAGACTAATTTTTAACTACAGAAAGTGAGCCACCTGTTCTGAATTTCCTTGTTTAAAGAAAAGAGAGAGAGAACCTCCAATGATGGACACCTGTCCTGTAGACCGTGCCTAACTCTATGCTCAAGACCCCGCTCCCCACTCTACAGGACGCTGGAAACACAAGTAGGAGAGAGGAGCTGGTGTGGCTGCAGAGGGACGCTGCGGAAGGGCTGTAAATGGATGGTTCTGAGGATGTGTCAGGCCAACAGTTCTGTGGTCAGGGAACTCTTACAGGACTTTTCCAGAGGGTCTGTGAGGTCAAAGCTATTTTTATAATGATATGACTACATTATTTGCCGTTTCCACCCTCACTCCCTCAGCAGCACCCAGTGAAGTCTTCCAGAAGCCATGTGATATCCGATCTGACAACTGACTGAAGGCAGAAGTGTGCAGGAGAACACAGCTGCCTTTTATTAAGCCAGACATTAAAGAGATTTGTAAAGTCCAAAACAATGTTATTCTTCTTACTAAATATTTCTGATTTGAAAAAAATTGAATTATTATCATGAGAGATGTATTCCTGTTAACAAACATACAATCATTTTAACAAATAACATTATTTAACTGCTCTGTTTTAATTTCTAAGGTGGCTAGTATCAATAAATATCATTAACCTATATAAACAAAAGCTCCTTGGCATCCAGAACAATGTCCAAGAGTGCAAGAGAGTATTTAACCGAATGACTGCGGTTCAGTGGGTTAGACCATCCATGTTAACTGAATGACTGCAGTCCAGTGGGTTAGACCATACATGTTAACCGAATGACTGCGGTCCAGTGGGTTAGACTGTCCATGTTAACCGAATGACTGTGGTCCAGTCGGTTAGACCATACATGTTAACCGAATGACTGTGGTCCAGTGGGTTAGACCGTCCATGTTAAGACAAAGGTGTAGCAGGGAGTCTGAATGTCGGTTAACAAGGTGAAGCCTCCTACATTTTTGCTGCTTCCTGTCTGTTTTCCTTCCCCTCTTCAGCTGCCTTACAGTGCTGTCTCCTTGCCAGCAGCAGCATCTCCAGCCAGGTTTAAAAGGATGCAGGTGAAGCATGCTTGTTCAAGCTTCATAGAATTCGCTGTTAGGAAACCTCTGTTCCTTGAAAACAAATGTTCCTTTCCTCCCCAAACCAGAAAAGTTAACCATGTATCACAGTCTTGCAAGAGTCAAGCAGCACACGGTAAAAAGTCCGTCCTGCTTGGTGTCACCATTAGCACATCCAGGCTGGTATAACCGCAGTGAGAGCAATTACCTAATCAGGAACTGCCCGTCTCACATCTCAAACTGCAAACATCAGGCAGAACAGGGAGAGTGTTTAGGACGCAGAGAAAATACAAGGAAAGGAAACAGAACTATGGAGAGTTGGGGCGGGGAATAGAGATTGATTAGAATTACAGAAAAATGACTAACATTGAAACATAGGAAGAACTACTGATTATAAATGGAGCTTTACAGTAGCTGTTTTCAACAATCACCTGGAATCATCATCTTTCCCTCTTGGCATGATCATAGCTTTAAAATGAAAGGCAAATGGATCATCCAATTCTGCTTCCCAGGTGACCTTAACTCTTCAAAATGACCACATCAGTAATCTTTAAGCAGCATGCTTACTTGTCCGGTTTGTTAGAAAATAGAGTCAAGTCAAGCTAGAGGCACACCTTTACATCATTCTCAAGACAGAGGCAGGTGA
Organism: Mus pahari; assembly: GCF_900095145.1. Taxonomy (NCBI): domain Eukaryota; kingdom Metazoa; phylum Chordata; class Mammalia; order Rodentia; family Muridae; genus Mus; species Mus pahari. The sequence goes on from NC_034602.1 coordinate 64,756,449, forward strand.
ACTTGTGTGAGTTTGAGGCAGCCTGATTTCCACAGTGAGATCTACACAATCCACCCAGGGATAAATGGGGAAACACTGTCACAAAAATAAAAGAAAGTAGGAGCTGGAGAGATGCTGCTCAACAGTTAAGAGAGCCCTGGTTACTTTTCCAGAGAACTCAGGCCCAACTCCTAGCACTAATGTGGTAGCTTAAAACTGTCTACGACTCTAGTTCCAGGGGATCCGACACCCTTTTCTGGCCTCTGAAGGCAAGAAGCACACACATGGAGCACAGATATACACAGAGGCGAAACAGCTGTATGCATTTATTTTTTTAAAATGAAAAAAAGAGTTGATTTAAAAAAACAAAAAACAAAATGCAAACAATTCTACACAGAGAAAATTAAAGTTAACTTGGTGCAGGTACACAGGTGGCCAAGCAAGCATGCAGGTTGTGTATATTATCATGGCTTCTCTAATTATTAAAATATGGAAACACTTCAGTAATAATGATAAATGAGGTGTGTGTGAACACATATGGTCCCAATAAAAACTTTCCAGCGATGACGATTACACTAAAATTATTTAGTAGGCTTTGTGCAAAATGCACTCTTTTCCCTTTATGAAGCTGACATCTAAAGACAACCCAACTGCATATAAACTCTCGATGTGGCCGTCTCCGGCATAAGCAGAGGGAGATCAGTGAAGAGGGACTCAAGCTCACCAGCCATTATGCTTTACTGCTGCAGGTGTCTAGGAAGAAAATCCCCCTGGAGATGTGCAGTGCCAAAGTAAAAACTCCAAAGCCTGCCTTGGAATAGACAAAGAAAGGGAGTTAATTCATTCTCCTTCAGAAATGTGACATTTGACAAAGAGACTCTTAATTAAAACCAGACTGAGGGCAGCCTCCAAAGCCCTACCTGCTTTCAGTCAGCCCAGTAAAGAAAGGAAAAAAAGAAAAAGAGAAGAAAGCAAAAAGAAAAAAATGAGTCCATACACAAAAGCTTCATGCTAATTCAGGCTAAAAGAATTAAGATGTACAGTCAAATAACATCATAAACGAGTCTCAGTGAAATTTTAGATCAAAGAGTTCTTCAGACTTTCTTGCTCATTAAACTAATAATGCCATATGGTCCCCACTACTTACTATTATTCTAATAAATACAAAGAACAGAATGTAGGTGGCAATAATAATGATTTTACCACTGTGACAATCAGCACTACCTTTACCAGAGCCACAAGTCTTCAAGTTTGTCCAAGCCCTCTGCCACCACACAGCTGGACACATCTCTTCCAGCCAGCCCAGCACTCTGCATCTAGCAAGGGCCTCTGACCTGCTCCACTCTCTTGCCCTTACGCTGCCTCCACTTAGTTCTTATGTCCCACTCCCTCACTTCTTCAGGCTGCCATTCAAATGTCACCTCTTCAGAAATATGTCATCCAAATTTTACCACACACTATGGTCTGGATATGAAGCGTCCCTAAAAGGATCGTGTTTAAGGCTTGTTCCTCAGCTAGTGACATTATTTTTGGAAGTTCTGGGAACTGTAGGGGTTAGGCATCAGAAGAAAAGAGACCATTGAGTTTCCTTGGAGACTGCGTCCTAGTTATGGATCGCTCTCTTCTCCCCTGCCCTCTTATTTCCTCCCCTATCCTTACTTCTCTTCTTCTTCCCCTGCTCTCCTTCGTCCCTCTCCTTCCTTCCTTCCTTCCTTCCTTCCTTCCTTCCTTCCTTCCTTCCTTCCTTCCTCCTGTCCTCCCCTTCTCCTCTCCTGTTCCCACACACTTTTGCCTCCCCCCACCATAAGACAAAGAACCTCCTCTGCCAAGTGTTCCTACCTAAGTGCATGGGGCCAAATGGCTATGGACAGACCCTTCTGAAACCATGACAAAAATACGGCTTCCCGGACTGGTGAGATGGCTCAGTGGGTATGAGCACCCGACTGCTCTTCCGAAGGTCCAGAGTTCAAATCCCAGCAACCACATGGTGGCTCACAACCATCCCTAACAAGATCTGATGCCCTCTTCTGGAGTGTATGAAAACAGCTACAGGGTACTTACATATAATAAATAAAAAAACTTAAAAAAAAAAAAAATACGGCTTCCCTTCCCAAAAGTTGCTTTCTCGGGTATTTTGTCAATAAGACAGAGTCTGACTAGTGATTGATATATATATATCATCATTGATTAAACCCTCAGACCAGCCCATCTAGATACCTCATTAGTATGGCCAGTTGTCATGGGCCTCTTAGTGGGGTGTCATGGTCCCATGTTCCAGGACAGGAATCTGGTCATGAACAGATTAAATTGCCTACTGTTCTCAGTTATAAGAATTGTCAGGGTTCCTTAATCTGGTCAATTTTACCACGTTTTCTGCTAGTGTCATGGTTCCACTTGCCCTACAGAATGTGGTAGAAATTCACTGCAATGATAGCATGGTGCTCATCTGAATGGCAGGAAATCCTGCATTAGTAACATGCTGGCTAACAGCAAGACAGTAGGCAGCTGAAGAACAGGACTGACAGCAGTGACTGCAATGAACAAGTCTGTAGTTAAGCAGCATGTAGTGCCTCGAATGGGACCACACAACCCTACCCTGAGTCCACAAGGGTGGAAAGGGTTCTGAAAAGTCAAGCAGCTCTCCTTTGAGTCCTATAAATGAGGTAATCCTGACCATTCAGACTATCATCAAGAAAATATGGAAGGAAAATAATATCATGTTTCATTAAAGAAAAAACTATGTATAAAAGTATTTAACAATCGAGGATGATATGGCTCAGCTGGTAAAGTGATTGCAGAGCAAGAATGGGGTCCTGAGTTCAGATCTCCAGCATCCTTGTAAAACAAAAAAGCCAGGTGTGTCAGTGCACAGGGACAGATCCCCCAGCCTTTTGGACAACTAGCCTAGGGAAATACAAAAGCTCCAGTTTTAGTAAGAGACTCTCTCAAAAACTAAGGTAGAGAGGCGCTGAAGATGTCCTGACACCATCCTCTGGAATAAAAGTATATGTACATTTGTATACACCCCCCCACACACACACACACACTTCAGCTCTTGATTACAGAGTCCTTGTCTATTGAATCTGGAGTTCACCAGCTGGCAAATGAGCTCCAGGGATCTGTCTGCCTTCTCCCCACCCAGTGCTGAAGCTACAGAGCTTTCACCGGCTGCTTGCAAGGGGTCTTCTTGCTTGCAAGGCAGAAACTGTTACAACGTACCCAGCCCAGCCCCTCAACACAAAACTTACCAATGAAAAGGATTTGCCGATAATCTGGCCACAGCAATCTGAGCGGCCATGTCTCCTCACCTCTAAGTCCTCCGAAGGCGGGTCACAGGAATCTCATCAAATGGCTCTAACCCAGATTTAAGGTGAGGGTCTCAGTGACTGCCCCACTCAGCTACCCACATGCATTTCAAATCAAGAGGGAGTGTACGAGGAGAGAACAAGCAGGCAAAGATTAAAACCTATTTCCAGGAGGGAAACAGGATGAAAGTGAGAACAGACTGGCCCGCAGATGGTGATGAGTTGAGGAACAAAAAGGATGGTGATATCTCCTGGCCTTGGATGTGACCACATACTGGGGTCCCAGAAGAGCATCAGAGGACTGACAAAAAGAACTGCTTCAGTTATTCACTGTGCCTACTGTACCTAGTGTACCTGACACTCCTTTGAAAAAGTCAAATTCCAACAGCAGGGGGTCCTTGACCATGCTGTTTCCCATCAGGCTCATCAGCAAAGCAGCTTTTCCCACTGTGTGACACTAGGAAAACATTTTCTAACACAGCCAGCTCATCCCAGTAGCCTTCTTCTTTAGTCCCACATTGTTTCTTTCCCACAGAGAAATACAAATTGCAACTGTGTTCTAAGACAGTGAGAGAAGCAACAGTGATGGGTTAAGAATACAAAGCTTGATGTTGGAACACATGATTAGATTGAAATCACCAAGCCAGTCCTCTGGTCTGCCAGGAAACACCATACACGTATGTGCTCTGACAGGCCTCAGCCAGGAAACACCATACATGTTTGTGCTCTGACAGGCTTCAAGGCTCTGACTGCAGAGATGCCTTTCAAGTGACTGCAAACAGACTGCTAAGAGTGTTTGCCAGAAAAGTCTGTCGCTTTTACAAATGAGACCGTGGATGTCTGTGATAAATTGGAAAAACATTGAGTGACAAACATTCGCTAATAGTATCTTGGAGTTACTGTTTTATTTGAAGTATATATTTAGTTTAATAACAGATCATGATAACTTTTAAAATGACAGTTCTGGAAGAAGTGAGGAAAAAAAAAGACTCGAAACTTCAGCACCACTTAAATTCTTTAAAAGTAAAAGTGCCCTTCCAAGCAGCACTCTCAGTATTGATTCCAAATGACTGTCCCAGCGCAAGTCAGAACTAGTTCTGGTTACCATATTTAATCATGATTTCAGAGATATGTCAAGACATCAAAGAGATATCATCATAAGTAATGTACTGAGAGAAAACTGGTGCCCAACAGTTTAAAGCCCCAATTTGTACTGTGTCTTGTTTAGTTACTGTGAGCTCTGAAGAAGAATATAACTTCAGTGCTATGGATTTGATTGGGGGCCAGATATTTGCAGAAAGAGGCAGTACTGGATTCTGTGGCAATGTATCTATGTTGCTCCTCAAAGCAAATTTTGGATATTCCACCCCACACACCCCCTAAAAAAACACCACGGATTGGTCACCAGATGTGGAGCCCATATGGCACAAGCACACAAGAGCTAATAAGCACAGCCAGCAAGAATAATTCTGAAATGACTGACAAATGTTTGGTGCTATTGACTTCCTTGGTTTAAAAAAAAAATGAATCACTATTTAAACATAGAAATATGATTTGGTCAGTTTTCTACAAATCTTTTATTTTCTTAAAAATTTCACCTTGAAAGGAAATTTACCCATATGTAGTTCATTACTTGGTCTGAATGAAGACATAAACTTCATGTGAACACTAAAAGAAAGGACTCTGACTGAGGGACAGAGAGAGACTACTTTAGCTGTACAGTTAAGCCGTTCACTTAGCTCTTAACTCTGTTGCAGCAAATCAGTGGCCAAAGTCAGTGTACTGTCTGTGTCCAGGTCATCTCTTGGACATCATCCTTCCTCCCCGCGTGTCATCTCCTTCTCCACAGATGTGTTGTACTCAACATCCGGCCCCTCCACATAAGCAGCCCCCTGGCGTGTCACACACCATTGAACATGTAGTTCCTAGTCTCACTAGGCTCTTGCTTTCACCAGCCAAGACATTTCCTTCTTTCGAAACAGTTTAAATGGCAGTTGTTCATGGAAAACTTTCTGGATAGCCTAGTCAACATTATGTCTTCGTGGGCTGGATGGCCCGGGGTTGAGAGTGCTTGCTGCTCTTTCTGAGAATCGGAGTTCAGTTCCCAGCATCTGAGTGACATGGCCCATAGCTGTCTGTAACTCCAGTCCCAGGAGATCTGACACTCTCTTGCTACCTCCACAGATACACGTACCCAAGTGGCAGACAGGCACACAGACACACAGACATAAATAAAAACTAGGTGCCCAGCATGCTTCATACACAAAGCTGTGCTGGCTGTCCTTGGTGGTGGCTGTCCTTGGTGGTGGCTGTTTTGCTTATTTGTTTGTGGCTTTGTCACCATATAAAATTTGAGAAGGAAAGCTAACAATTCAATGGGATCTATGAAGGTCAAAGAGGCAGTAGTTAGTTAGGAAGAGTGCTGGGCAATGCTGGCTTCCAGGCATGGCATAGCTGTCATTCTCATCGACTCACAGTAACCACGGTTACGTGCACATGATCAAGGCAGTCCAAACTCAAGCACTGATGGGGAGAGAATCCTGAGGCTCCACCCCAGTCAGAGGAGCTGCTGCAGGCAGTGGATGGCTGCTGAGGGAGAGAAAGTCATCCTTTGAGGATGAAGCTGGTGGTGTGATACTGGCTTTGTTTAACTTCTGTCAGAGAGTTGTTTCCTTTGGAATCTTTGGATTGGACAAACATTTGAAGACAGACTCATGCAGACTGAGTGGGAAAAAGACCCACAGATAGCCTACTCGATGCATGGCCCACCACTATGTGTAAGTATGTGGTGGAGAGATGAGAAAAGAGAACTATGAAGAGAGGTGGATGTTCAGAAGTGAGGCCATGGTTAAGTTCCAGCAGTAGTGCCACTTAGGGCCATGCCTGGGTTCATGACCATGCAGCAGCAGGACTGGGTCTAGGTCCACTGCCAGCATTACCAAAGGCCATGCAGACACACCTGGTTTGGGCTACCACCTGTGACCATGTTGATATTCAAAGGCTTCACAGAGCTGGCCCCACCCCTCACTGGCTGTAGCACGTTGGAGAGCAGACCCAACACCTACCTCATCTGGGTCACACATAGAGCTGGGCCAGGTGGTGTGGGCACAAGTGAGCCAGACCCAAGGGCATGAGAGCGGGAGAGCTTGCCCTGCCCCTTTCTGGCTGTAGCACTGGGTGAGCTAGCTGGGACAGATTACCCTGGTGGTGTAGGTTCAATAGAGCTGGAGACTGACCAACTCAGCCCAGGCCTAAATGCAGGGTTTTGAGTTGGCCCACTCTAACATCTACCCCATCTACAAACCTGCTAGAACTCATGAAGGGTTCTACATATCCAAAGCTGCAGGGCAACAACAGGATATCCCAGAGGAGTCCCTGTGAGGATCCAGTATTGATAGTGTAACAGAATCCAGAGGCCTCAAAACAGACTCGTTGCAATGAACATTTGCAAATTAAGGTGTGTGGACAAAAGGGTGTACTGTGTGACACACTGTGACACACTACAGCTTCCATAAGGAGGTGGAGTTTATTCTTGTTGTTGTTATTCTTTATTTTTATTTGGGAGGGGAGGTTGCAAAGGCAAAGGGTGGATATGAAGGGATGGAAAGATCAGTGCATGATGTGAAATTCACAAAAAAGTCAATAAAAGGTTAAATATACATTGTATAAATATGTAGAACTTTCAAAGAACAAATAATATTTTAAAAAGAAAACCCCACCTTTAAGTTATATCTAAGGTGTCCTACAAATGGACATGAGCAATACACTTTCTCCAAGGGAAAATAATGTAAAAGAAACTTCATTATACTATGTTGCTATTTCCTTTCATTCTTAGACATCAATATATATTACCTAAGAGCGTGGCTCAAGGGTAAAGTCCTTGTCTAGCATGTGTAAGGTATTGAGTTTGATTCGTAGCACTCTTCAAAAAATTATAGATGTTTAAACAAGAAAAAGAAAAGAATAATATCATCCACTGCTGTATAGCCAGCAGGGCACTAGGAGTCAAGCTAAGGACAGAGAGTCAGTGTAGTGAGACACACATCATTATTGTTCTTTTGGTCAAGCAAACCAGAATAAGGTTATGTGTTGGAAATAGGTTCTAATGCTTTGTCTTATTTCCGTTCCCAAAAGCTGTGCTTCCAGACCTGAGGGTCTCTGCCCCCATCTGGCTTCAATTGATAATAAAGAATTGCCATATGGCCAATGGCTGGGCAAGAAGATGGGGCAGGACTTTTAGACTGAGCAGGCAAGGGACCGAGAGAGAAGGAAAGAGGAGGAATCACCATGACTCGAGGCAAAGGGATCAGAATTAAGAGCAGCAGGAGAGAAACTGTCCAGCAATGTAGGTGGAAAGGGAAGTGGCCCCATGAGGGGGCTGTCTAGAAGGTAACAGGGCAGCAAAGATAAAATAAAGATTTAGAAAGTGTTAAGCCAGCAATACCAAAGGGGAGTGTTTGCTAGCCAAGGGAAGTTTTAGAAGTGCCCAGCCACTGAGCTAGTCAAGACATATCACAATTAGCTGGCCCGCATGCGTGTGTGCGTGCGTGTGTGTGTGTGTGTGTGTGTGTGTGTGTGTCTGTCTGTCTGTCTCTCATTTGTGAATCCAGAGAGCTCTTGGGTGTGTGCACGGCCTACTGGGAGCCAAAGCAGTTTAACTGATTTATCGCTACAATTAAGCTTCTCCTGGTTTCCACTCAATGAATACCTACCCACCTGTATGCACTGCACCTTCAATTACTAGCATACAGGCATACAGGCCTGGTTTCCACTCAATGAATACCTACCCACCTGTATGCACTGCACCTTCAATTACTAGCATAAAGGCAAATATTTTTGGTAGACCCATAACACACTAAGAACTAAAATTGTCAGTCTTAAATTTACTTTGCCTGATTACTAACTCTGGCTTCCAGCTGGAATAACATATGATATCACCACTTTTGAGACAAGCCAGGTTTAAGAGCAATAGTTTACATGATCTACATTCTGAGTCCCTTTCTAATCAGGTGCTTGGCACAGATTCACTCCTAACGTGGCAATGCCCCCATGCTCAACAAATTAACAAGAAGTTCGTGAAAATTGATTCATATTTCATATTTTTCTTTCTCCTCCTCCCGTCTCCTTCAATATTCAAAATTATAATACCTTAATAAGTCAATATCAAGAACATTAAAATAAAATATTCTTTTTTTAAAAGGTGAAATTGAGGTGATTAATATCCTTGTCATCAAATGAGTTAAGTCACATAAGGTCCAATCAAAGGCTTGCTAAGGAATGAACACTAAGGTAAAGTATAAGTTGAGGGAGGTGGGTAAAGTTCCATTGGCTCATGGGTAAAGTCCACTGCACAAGCACAAGGACCTGACTCAGATCCTAGAGCCCATGTAAAAGCCAGGTGTGGTGGCACAGATCTGTAACCCAGAACTGGGAGATGGAGACAGGTCGATGTGAGCAGGCTCTCTCAACAGTCAGCCTAAACAAAACACTGAGCTCCAGGTTCAGTGAGAGTGTTCCCAAAAATAAGATGGGAAGCTGACAGAGGAAAACCCTCAGTGTTGGCATATGGCCTCCTCCATGTGCACATGTGCACACAAGCATCACACACACACACACACACACACACACACACACACACACACTATATATATATATATATATATATATATATATATATATATCCAGTATCAAAGAAAAACTCCTATCCTCATACTTGAGAACAGGTATGGAGGACTGCCTGAAAATTTAACCAACAGTCGTTCTAATACCTTACACTGGTACAAAGTTAAAGGGGGTTCCAGTGTCAAACAGACTGGCTTGCAACTCAGCTCCCATAATCACCAGCAGCAAGATCATGGTCAAGCTCAACCTAACCATTCATGAACACACAATTAGTTCATGAAATTCACTTAGAAAACTAGTTGGTTGGAATCTAGGGCTTATTGTATTACAGGGGAATATTAATGCAGCAGGAGACATTTTAACTAGCCCATGAAACCCTGTTAAGATGCTCCCACAGTGCTGAGAACACTGCTATCTAATACACATTACAGCATATGAAGAGTCAAGGAGACATGTGGTTTCTTGGTTTCTCTGCTTCGCTGTCTGCAGACCTCATGCACTCAAGAAATGGCTATTACATGGAATGAAATCTTTATTTTGGAAACAGATTTTTCAGGTTGGTTTTTCCTTCTATGATTTGGAAGTGCCACGTCTCTTGGCAAAGAACTAGAAGTCAAGTTCTTCTCTGGAGAGAGGAGAAAGTGATAAAGAGAACACAGTTTTTGCATCAATCAACTTTAAAGTTGACCCCCCCCCCCGAACCAGGAGTTCTGAACTGAAGGGGAAAAAAAGTCATAGGTTGTGTCAATTAAGATATGTGCCATCATAGGAGCACCAGAGGGTCCCAAATGTTAATTAAGCTACCCCAACCCCTGTTACTCCTAAGACTATTCCCCAGGTCTCTGAAAACATCTTACACGCCATCAATCTGGATAGGTAGATCTCATGTAGCATGGAGACACGTGTGCATGCTGCATGAATATACAGTAAAGAGCCAGGCCTCGTGGTGGAAGGGCAAAGCTGTAAGTCCAGTGATTGGCACTGTGGTACAGGGACTCAGGCAGTCTGCTATCCCTGGTCACAGGCAAGCCTTCACCAGGTCAGGCCACCAATGAAGGCACAAGGCACACTGACAGCTGACTCCAGAGAAGAGAGGAGAGGAAACAGGAGACGCTGCCACCCCATCCTTGCAGAGGAGCAGGAAGTCCTGCTGCACCCTTTGAGGAAGGATCCGTCCAAGAGGAAAACAGGTAGGACTAAACCCATGGAGTGAAACATCACTGTTAGTGCAGACACAGGGAGAGTGAAAGAGAGCCAAGCACATGCTAAGGAAACCCCGCGGAGATCGGGAGGGTGACATCTGCTCTGCTTTGCTGTCTCTCCCTGGGATTATTGTCTTTCTTTTTTAACGGTTTATGTGTTATTTTTATGTGCACAGGTTTTCTGTCTGCATTTGTTATCTTCACATTACATATATGCAATACTGATGGGGGCCATAAGAGGGCATCATATCCCCTGAGATTGAAAATACAAACAGTTGTGCACTGCCATGTTGGCACTGGGATGCAAACCTGGGTCCTCTGGAAGAGCGGTCAGACACTCTGATCCACTGAGCCTCTCTCCAGCCCTGGGGTTATTTTTCAGTGTGTTTTTGTGAAAAGTGTACTCTACAACTGTCCTCAGAAAAATATGGAATGTCCCCTGCCCCCATCTCTGGAACAGCACCAAGGACAAGTTACAGGATCATTGTTTTCTACTTCCTTGCTCAGTCTTTACTCAAGCCAAGCGTTATCATCCGTGGTTTCCAAATGCGAACAACACTGTGGGACATACTGACTCTGCTACCATGGCCTTTGGCCAAAGAAAAGCAGACTGGTGGGAACTTCTTCCCAGAAAACCTCAATCTTAATTATTATGAATGGCTGAAAGCAGGCATAATAAAACAGGACCTCCCAAGGTGACAGCCAATCAGCAACAATGACCATTATATATAATGCCAAGCCATGTGGCTTGAAAGCTAATGCAAGCATCAGGGAATTTAGAAGTTAAAGCCACCAATGCTACAAGACTAGCAGATATATTATTATTTAGTTTCCTAAATGTAGTTTTTTTAGAAAAAGGTAAACTACAATTTAATAGATTAAAAACACCAAATCTTACCCTTAAAAAACTGCTTTGACAACTTTAAAAATAATGTGCTTATTTTTCATTGATTGCAAAGACATACACAATTTAAGCTAAGGGAATATTATACCTATATAAGCTTGAATTGATTTATAATCATTTAGCTTTTCATTTAAAACCTATTTTCCAAATTGGATAGTTTTATATAAAGCAATAGCAAAAGAAGAATAAAACATATATATTTACAAAGTGAGTGCTACAGGAAGTATAAACACAGCTGCTTCCTCTTCTCTGTAGCTTGCTAGCATTTTATAACCACTGTAAATTATATTACACCCAATAAAAGCCTTTTCCAGTGACAATTAGCATAAAAACATCAGCTATATACTGAAGACTTAAAGAAAAGTACTGTTGAGTGTTATCAAACAGTAACTTTTAAAATACAACATTTTTCTGAGTGGCACTCATTTTTCTTCAATAAATTTTAACTTAGAAGAATAAAGTACAGAAGAGAATATGTTAGCGGTATGACATGATAACAGACATTTTGCTCAGTTTGCTCATCTGAAAGAACACATGATGGATGGTTCCTACTGATAGAGCGCTTATTACATGCCTAGCAGCGAGCTTAGCTATGTGTGCCTATAGTTTCCTTCAGTACTAAAGCAACACGAGACACAGTGATGTTCATATTTCAGTTTCACTTTCTAATCTAAATTTTCTTGCTATCTTATTAAAATGGAAAATTCCACATCTGTAATGCCAAGCTAAGTGACTCTGGATTTTGACTTAAGAGTCTAGCCCTGCAGTCCTGGTGTGCTATTGCTGCAGAGCTCGGCTGCTCTAAGTAACAGCCGCAGACCACACATTTCAAACAACCTGTCAACGGACATGCGAAGTTTTTATCATGAAAAATAGTGTCAGAGCTATGTTTAATCTGACTTGAACACCACACAATATACATATAAATCAAGGCATCATGTTATCCCATCATATGCACAATTTTTGGTGTGTTACACATCAGCTAAAACTAAATTTAACACATTCCAATAACTTCATGTGGGTTTTGAAGAGGTGGCTCAGCAGCTGTGTGCACTGGCAGCTCGCACATGACCTGGGTGTGATCCCCAGCACCAACACAATAGCTCACAAACTCGTGCAACTTCGGCTCCAGGGGACCCAACACCCTCTTCTGGACTCCATGGGAAAATGTATGTAAGTAAAACACCCACACATGGAAAATAAAATCATAAAATAGTTTTAGAAAATCAACACCCCAGTTGTAAACTGAAAAAAATTAATTTAAAATAATACAATTCCTTAAGAAAAGAAAGTATCTTCATGATCAAACACACCCATGACCAGTGTCACAAGGCTGTGTGTCTCGGCAGCCTATGCTGTTTGTAAAAGAATGATTTGACAATTACTATAAATATGTTCAACATTTAACACACTGCTGCGGACTCTGGGGATGAGAAGGAGAGGAAGAGTTATGAAAACCTTCCGTCCCCTATTTTTTAAATTATAATCACTATTGGTAAATGAAAGCATTTAGTTTGAATAAACTCTTAGTTAAAAGCCTGGTTCAGTAGCTTTGCATTCCAGAGCCTGAGTTGAGGTTTTCAGAGCAGACTGTGAATCGGATCAGTGGCAGGAGTGGGTGCCATGTGCCACTTTTCCAGGATAGGAGTTCTCTAGTCTGACTTATGCCGTAAGTCAACTGGGGTCAGAGGAAGAAGGCCCAGTGGCAGTGCGGGGTCACAGTGGAGGGGGCCCAGCGGCAGTGCAGGGGTCACAGTGGAGGGGGCCCAGCGGCAGTGCAGGGGTCACAGTGGAGGGGGCCCAGCGGCAGTGCGGGGGTCACAGTGGAGGGGGCCCAGCGGCAGTGCGGGGTCACAGTGGTGGGGGCCCAGCGGCAGTGCGGGGTCACAGTGGAGGGGGCCCAGCGGCA
>NC_034602.1:64769749-64799299 GCF_900095145.1 Mus pahari
GTCACAGTGGAGGGGGCCCAGCGGCAGTGCGGGGTCACAGTGGAGGGGGCCCAGCGGCAGTGCGGGGTCACAGTGGAGGGGGCCCAGCGGCAGTGGTATAAAAGAGACCATAAAGAAGTAATCAACTCTTAGCTGCAGCTGAGGTTTCTCAAACCCTTGGGAAAAGCTAAACGTTGCCCTTGTGCTCAAAATAAACTCAATTGCTCCACTTCCTAACCAAATCCTCAGATTACTGATGTCCTAAGGGGAAACCTCTATTCAGTCTTACTCTGAGATGCTGTGACTCATTGTGACGCCCTAGGCTAACCTTAGCCGATAAGACTGGTTTGTAGGAGCAGAGTCTGTCCTCATGTTACAGTGGGGGGCACAAGAGAGAGAGCCCAGTGGCTTAGAGCTAGTTATCAGGTAAGGACAATGCCTCTCAGGAGAGGTGACACTAGCCCAAGGCAGGCTGTTAGAGCCACAGCACATTAAAATCTTCTGAGCACAGGGGTTAGGCACTGCATGGGTTGTCCCAACCTCTGGGGATGAAGGGACATTCATGTGGAGGATGGGCCCACGGAGGCGGGTGTGGCACCGGTGGAAGCATGGTCCCATGCCGGGGATGTATTAAGTGACCACATGCTCTGAGGACAAAGGAGCACTGGTAAAGGAAGAAGACACACTCAGAGGAAGAGAACTCATGGGTTTAACAGTTAAAAACTATAACGGTGATTTGTAAATACAGTCATGAGACATCTAAAACGCTGTATCAGAAGATAAGTCAAATACATAAGTACAAAGAAAGTATAGCATTCAATCACCCAATAATTAATGGTTATTCATACTATTAATATGACAAAGCAGTAAGTCCAGGTAATTCTTCAGACCTGTTTTACTTTCAAGCAACTGTTAAATTCCATATTTAAAACAGGAAATTCCAGAAAATAGAAAAAAATTAAATCACATTCATTTTACTAAACTACTAAAGAAAGCCTTTTTATCAAAACCATACAATGGCAGTACAATAAAGAAAAAATATTAATTTTAACTATAAGCATTAATGAAAATATCTAAAATTGCATAAATAAACAAAACCCAACATGCATGTATGTGTGCACATGTATACACACACACACACAGATACTCACATATGGAGTGGGTGGGAGCAGGGCAGATGAGAAACAGAGGCAGAGAGACCAAGTTGAAGTTACCCAGGAGTAAAGTAATGGCTATTAACATTTAGAATACAATTCCTCACAGTAACAGGCTAAAGATAGAAAATGAAACAGTGGTCTAAAAAGTTCCAAATCTACATAAATCAGATTGAACTAATACAAGATTTAGAAACAAATGCCAGCAAAGTGAGATTATAAGAAACATCCTCAGCACACATACAGCTAATGGCAGAACTGGGGCCAGAGCTACTCAGACTCGGGAACGGTACAGACGCCTGCCTGCCTGCCTGCCTGCCTGCCTGCCCGCCCTCCTTACCACCACTGAACAGTGGCCTCGTCCTGCTCAATGCACAATAAAAGCACTATCAAGAACAGGAAAGAAAAACAACTGTTCCTATCTACAGTGTGGCTGCTTCTACTTGGAGACCCAAGAAAGTAACAAAGAAAAGCCAGACAAGGCAACTAAGACACTGGATGCATGATCAACAGTCAAAGCTGAGCAACTGTGCTAACACAACAATAAAAACGTGGGGAAAAAAAATCACTTTTTTTAAAGGCAGAAATGTAGCCCCAGAACTTCCTTTAAGACCAGGCTGAGGCTGGTGAGATGGCTCAGTGGGTAAGAGCACCTGACTGCTCTTCTGAAGGTCCAGAGTTCAAATCCCAGCAACCACATGGTAGCTCATAACCATCCGTAACAAGATCTGACGCCCTCTTCTGGAGTGTCTGAAGACAGCTACAGTGTACTTACATATAATAAATAAATAAATCTTAAAAAAAAAAAAAAAAGAAAGAAAAAAGACCAGGCTGGCCTTAAATTCTCAAGGATCCACCTGCCTCTGTCTCCTGAGCTGTCCATGAAAGTATCTAAATATCTTTTATGGACAAATCTGAAATCAACCAGAATTTGTTTCAACCATGAGAGAAAAAAATATTCCCCCAATGTAAAAGGAAAAAAAAGTCAAAGACGTAATCCGTGTCAGTAAAGTTAATACACGCACACATGTACACACACCTATGTATACATGTATACATATATCCATACAAGAAAAATATTAGATCTAGCCAGATCATGAGTAAAAAAGAAATTCTAGGTGGATTCAAAACTCAAATGTTAGTGCTAGCCGGCTGGGCACTGGCACACACCTTTAAGCCTAGCACTTGGGAGGCAGAGGCAGGCGGATCTCTGAGATCAAGGCCAGCCCAGTCTAAAGATTATGTTCCAGGACAACCAGGGCTACCCAGCGAAACCCTGAGTAAAAAACAAAAGAATAACATAAAAAAATTTTTTTAATCAAATATCAAAATAAAAGTTATGTTTTGTTTTTTAAAGATTTATTTATTTTATGTATATGAGTACACTGTAGCTGTCTTCAGACACACCAGGCAGGAGAGGGCATCAGATCCCATTACAGATGGTTGTGAGCCACCATGTGGTTGCTGGGAATTGAACTCAGAACCTCTGGAAGAGCCGTCAGTGCTCTTAATCACTGAGCCATCTCTCCAGCCCCCAAAAGTTATGTTTTAGTAAAAAAAAAAAAAAAAAATCAGAATATAAAATGATTAATAATAAACAATCCATATAGGATAATATTAACTAGATTATATAAACAGGAAACAGGAATTAACATCAAAAGACAAGCCACAAACTGGGTGAAATATATTTATACCATATAACTTTTAAAAGCCTAATATCTAGAATTTGTTAAAAAAAAAAAAAAAGAAAGAAAGAAAACAGTAAATAAAAAGTGAGCAAAACAAAAAAAATAAAAAAGGAGAAAGATGAATAGCCAGTAAGTATAAGCTATTCTTATCTACTACAATTGTAAATTTATACAAAAGGCAGCCACTGACTGCTATAAGATAAGAGTAATTTGGATAATACTGAAATGTTGGACACCATGCTGAGAAGAGTGTTCTACAGTCACCATTCGCAGAAAAATCCCTATTGCAACTTGATGATACTTAGTAAACACACAGTATTGAGTTTACTAAATCGTCCATGACCTAATAAATGTCTCCAAACAACACGGCCTGGAGAAACCCCTCCCATGGGCTTCTGAAGACATGATCCAGGATGCTCACACCTGCTTTATATATTTTATATACTTTCTTAAGTAGGGCATCTGCTGAACACACTATGGCATACACACACACACACACACACACACACACACACATCAATTGGATACTTAAGGTATGGTATTAATGAACAAACTATATATATGTATATATAATTTTCAGTTGTCTTGAAAATTGGAAGATGAGAGGCAAAATCAATTGTTTAAGAATATTGCCAGCAAGATTTTGCTGACATGACCCTGATATCGCTGTCTCCTGTGAGGCTATGCCAGTGCATGGCAAACACAGAGGTGAATGCTCACAGTCATCTAGTGGATGGAACACAGGGTCCCTAATGAAGGAGCTAGAGAAAGTACCCAAGGAGTTGAAGGGGTCTGCAATCCTACAGGAGGAACAACAATATGAACTAACCAGTACCCCTTGAGATCTTGTCTCTGGCTGCATATATAGCAGAGGATGGCCTATTCGGCCATCATTGGGAGGAGAGGTCCTTGGTCTTGCGAAGATTATATGCCCCAGTACAGGGGAATGCCAGGGCCAGGAAACGGGAATGGGTGGGTTGGGGAGCAAGGTGGGGGGGGGGTGTGTAGGGAACTTTTGGGATAAAATTTGAAATGTAAATGAAGAAATTACCTAATAAAAACTGGTTAATAAATAAATAAATAAATAAATAAAAGCTAAGTGGAGATACCAAAAAAAGAATATTTATAATATAATGTAAATTATGCAAAGAGTAAAGCCCATAATAAATGTATGATACTATATTATAGAAAAATAAATATTTAAAGAAAGTTTAAACAAAACAAGAATAGAGCTAGACCTATCTCTAGAGAGAAAAGAGAATTGGATTAGGGAAAAATCTATATATCAAACGTGCTTCATTAATCTCTACTTTTATTTCTTTAATTAATAGGATCTAAGGGTAATTGTGGAAAAATGGTAAATTATAATGTGCCTGTATGAGAAGTACATAGATGTTTGCCATATTATATAAGTCTATATTTTATAATTCTTTTAAAATTCATTATAATGCATAAAGCTTTATACTGTACATACTTTATAATATAAATGTTTTAAAGTTTCCTATGAAGGTATTTCCTAAATCATAGACAATTCTGCCCCAACAACCAGCCCTCACACTAAATACTACAAACAGGATTTACCTCCCTTCATCTGTTGCTAAGCATTATTTTAAGGCATGTGCTCGATGTTGTGCATAGATTACAGACTAGGTACTACCAAAAGAAATATAAATACCTGGAGCTTCTTACAGGAAAAGTAGAAAGAATTATATAAAGACTATGAAGATCTAGAAAGATCCAAAATGCATTAAAAATGAAAGGAAGTTTCCAGAAGTTAATAAAATAGTCAATTTTTTTTCTTACAGCTAAGAAGTCAAAGATAACAATGTTATTTTTTTTAAATAAATATAAAGTTTTTCTGACTGAATTTTAACTGGGTGGCACTCAGAGGATTTGATGCAGAGTACATGTATTAGCTGTTTTCATGTTGCCATGATAGAGCACCATGACCACGGCTTTCTTTGTGCTATGGCTCCAGAGTCTATCACCACCACAATGGGAAGAGTGGCAGCAGTCATGGTGGCTGGAGGAGCAACCTGACAGCTCACATCTTAAACCACAAAGGAGAGGAAGCAAGCTAGGAACTGTCCTAGCCACACTGTCACACTTCCTCCATCACGGACACATCTCCTAAGCCTATCCAAACAGTGCCACCAACCAGGAACCAAGTATCTGACCCCATGGGGGACAATCTCATTCGGCCCACAATTGTGCATGTCAACAATATGATTACTCAGATTAGAACAGATATCCAAAGTGTACTGCTGGAAGTCAAACCCTCAATTAGTAACATCGATAAGTTCACACTGCAACATACCTGTAGAAGGAGCCTCTCAAATGCCAGGAAGTTATCCCACTTGGCAGTCTGTGGGTGCTTCAGAGTTTGAACTGTGGCCATCCCAAGCTGTAGAAGCCCACAATGATTTGTAAGAGCTCTGAGGTTGTTCTTGAAGAGTTGAATATAGGACATGAGCTGCCCTGGAGTGACTCTTCCTGGAGAAAAGATAAAAATTTATCAGTCTCTTTCTTCCCTTTTACTAAATAATGACAACGAGGCCCTGAACAAAGTCACTGTCTTACATGCGCACAGAACTCCAGAGCTGACCAATCTTTCCTAGGAACACAAAGGCTTGCAAGAAAGAAAATAAGAATTAAGCCAATTGGCCAAAGCCATAGTGCTAGTAGGACTCATTTGATAACTGCCTAATATCCTAAAAACAGTTTTCAAATAAAGGCACACAAATTTTTGTTGATCTCAATATAGAATATCTATGCATGACAAGATACGAGAATCCAAGAGTTAAATGTAAAGCTTTTTAATTGTGTGTATGTGTGTAAAGAACATGTTAGAGCCGGACAGTGGTGGCGCACGCCTTTAATCCCAGAACTTGGGAAGCAGAAGCAGGCGGATTTCTGAGTTCGAGGCCAGCCTGATCCATAGATTGAGTTACAGGACAGCCAGAGCTACAGAGAAACCCTATCTCAAAAAAAAAAAAAAAAAAAAAAAAAAAAAAGAACATGTTAGAATTGTGTCTAAAGCCTTCATCCCCGGTATTAGGGACTTCATAACTGTATTCATGAGGTTCAAGGCTGTATGTTTCATGGAACAAAAGTGTTTGGCAAATGAGAGTAAATTGCTAGTGAACATACAAAATGCATCTGAAGATGTGCACACTCTGGACTGATAAACTCCTTCAGGGTCCTTTGATGGATTCATCTCCCACTTTCTGATTTGTTAAACTTCATAGCTGACAGTCATGAGTGTCTTACACAATACTCCTATACACCCAATTCTCCTATCAGGCAAAAAGAAAGCACGGAGTCAGGCACAACTCTAAGTTGATAGATCATTCCGATAGACCTCACCTGTACTGTGCTTGTGGACTGTTCTCTGAAACGGAATTTCCACTGTTCATTGCTATACTTACAGGTATTTTCAATGTTAATAAAACAACCTGTGTAGACTCAGCACATAAAGGCACTTAAAGAAACATGGCCTCTTCTGATTCTCAGAGCAACTACAAGAGGTAGCAAACTAGGTCCCTGTGGCATCTGTTAGTCTCACCCAAGGTGCTCACAGCTGAGGGTCTGCCAGTGTAAGTCAGCAGATAGCACCTAATATGCAGCTTTTGCTGAAGATTATGATCTTCACAAAACAGACCTGGCCACAAGAAACTTAAAACCCTGAATCACATCTATCTTTTAAACAAATATTTGTGAAGAGATTAAAAATACAAAGGTGCCTTCTTATTAGTGTTTGATGGTAAGCACATGAGAAAAAGAACAGCAAATGACTATTCCTCATGAATTTCTCTAGCTCTTCACCAAGGTTCAGACTCACCTTGATGTCTGTCTATCTATCTATCTATCTATCTATCTATCTATCTATCTATCTATCATCTATCTATCTATCTATCTACCTATCTGTATCTCTCTTCTCTCTAGAGTATACAAAATAATAGGTTTTGTTTATGACATCTTCATATCATATACCATTCACCTCCTCAGTTATCTGCTCCCATCCTTGGTTCTCAAAGTCCAACCTGACGATTTACTTGTTCATGTACTAAAAGGAAAAAGTAAGAAACACTCATACTTCTTGCCTTATTCTCTTCCCCAGGCTTATTAAGGTATTATTTATATATAGTTAAAATCCATCCTTGTCTGGTGTGGAGCTCCCTGCGTTTTGACAAATATCTTCAGCATTTGTGTTGAGTTGTGGGGGATGTGAGAAGAAGCCTAGTGGAGGAAGAAGTAAAATGAAGAATAAGACCACATGGTCTCCTGCGCCTGCTCCAGGAATCCTGGTAAGGCTATACACGGTTTGAGATCAAAAGTGACACCCAGCAAACCAGCCAGACAGAACAGAGCATCCTGGCCCATGGAGATTGCAGCTTCCTCAGTCTTCAAAGAAATGCCCCCTGAGCAATTAGACCTTTCCTCCACAGAATCATGGGAAAGCAAATTAGATTCAATAAATCAGCAGAGGTGTAATCCCCAGCTTGGCCCTTGATTACGTAACTGCTCTTTTATTGGTTGAAAAGTTATATGTAAACTTTGTACTGAACAACAAAAGTTAAATCTGCACGCCAGTGCTGGTCTCTGGGGTCTGAAATCTCTGTGGGCTGTCTCTGCTTCCCCCCATTTCTCCATCCCAGGTCAACTGTGTTGAGTAACCATCACCACAACCTAGCTGCAGAGCACTTCTATTGGTCTATCTATGCCTCCATTTTGTCATCAATTCCATCGCTCCAACTCTACACCTTGATGAATACTAAAATGCTGTTGTCTGATCTCCCTCTGATAGCTTCTCCCTTCTAGAATGTCATATAAACCACACAGATGTAACAAATATTTGAGTCTGGCTTTTTTCACATCAGCATCCTATATTTGAGACTCATCCATGTTCCTGATGGAAATAATAGCCTTCTCCTTTTACTTTCTATTACTTCATCGTATTAGGCATCCTATAGCTTAGGTATCTAGTTATCTAACCACAATTACAGGATCATTAGGGCTATCTTCAATTCTTAAAACTGTAAACAAAGCCTTACCAACATCTAAGTACAGGTTTTCATGTGTCTATATGCACCTATGTTTTCATTTTTCTTTGGTAAATTTCCAAAAGTAGGTAGTTAGCATCATATACTAAGTGCATATTTATTATAAGACTGGCAACTTAAGGCAAAATGAACCATCCCATAGCAACATGGGAGAGGTTCTAGTTGCTTTACATCCTCACCAGCACTTGATACTGTTGGTTACATTGATTTATCTATTCTAATATGTATATGACGATAGTTCCTTATTGTCCGAATTTGCATTCTTCTATGAACTAGTGAGGTTGATCATCTTTTCAGTTGCACATCTGACATCGAAGACTTCTTCAAGTAAAAAGACCATTCAAGCCTTTCCCCCATGTCTTAGTTGGTTTCCTTATTACTAATTTGTACCATAACTTTCAACTATCCATTAATTTGATATATATTTTCACACCAGCCATAGAAATAAACACATTACTGCTAGAAATAAACATACAGAAAAATGTCTCCTTGATGCCCTCTTGATTAACTCAGCCTATCTCACAAATTACATGTAATATTACATATTTCTTATGTAAATTATTGTCATTTTTATGTCACAATATGTGGACATGCACTGTATTAAATATGTGAAAACAAACATTGACCTGAAGTGTTCAGATCCCAAGGCTGGCGTGAGCTCTGTGCGGTCCCCACCATTTGCACATGATGTTGACTACATCCTCAGCCTTCTCCATGTGCTTCCTTATGGGTCACACTGCGGATGACTGCAGCATGGAGACTGAAAGGCAGATTCCAGGCACAGAGACAGCCATTCTTGCCGCGAATGTGCAAGGCTCTTGGTTCAAACTTCAGTGCTGGGGCGGAAGTGGAATGAGCTGAGTCTATAGCTCCACGGTAGAGGGCCTTCCTATCTGCAGAAAATCTTGGGCCCAATCTCTAGCACCAAAGGAGAGTGAGGGGTAGGGTTGGGTGGGGTGGGTGGGGGATCCACTTAACTATCATACAAATCTTATTCATCATGACTATAACAATAAAGAAAAATAAGTCCCCAGAGTGTCAAAGACTCCTTGTGTGTCATGGAACTCTGTTTTAGAGAAACATTTTAGAGGAAATAAGAATCACCAAAGACATCACCAGATGATCTGTATAGATTTTCATTGTAATAATTCTATGATCTACTTTTGCAGCACCCACTCTAGGCAAATGGTCTTCTATTGAGTCATACCCTGGCCTCAGCATATGCTCATTTAAAAGTCAAGGTTTCATCAGTTAGAAAACATTTCATTTAGCATTGCTGAGATTTGCACTACCTAGGAAATGCCTCCTTCCCACTTAAGGCATGTGAGGTAAAGAAACAAAATATCTCCTAACAAGAAATACCAAACCAACCCCAAGCCATGAGCTAACAACCATGAAGCATCACTGTTCTAATCCACAGTTTAGCCTCTTCTTCCATTACCTAGGCCGTGAAAGTAAGTCACTTTTCCAACTGGAATAACATTCAAACTGGAAGTTGACAGAAAAGTATCATACATAGATGCTCTAAAATAAGCTTGTGACATTTTTACAAATTAACCACAACCTTATAAAAAATGAGCAAACAAACAAAAAACAAAACAAGAAAAACCAAAAACCAAATGCAATCCAACCAATGGACTGAAAAGATTAGCTTTCAAGATCAGCAACTCCACATGATGACTCATCAGTGAGCCATGATACAGGAGGATTTCCCTACCTGTGCTTCTGTATGTTCTATCTGTAAACTGTTTTTACTATGGCGCTTTATGCATTGAAAGCACTGCACTTACAAATGGAAAATGCTATAAATATTGCATATTTTATGTGTTTTGAATAAATCATAGGTAATTAGACAAAAGTGATTTTGTATCAATATTATTATGCCAAGTAAAGTCATCAAACCAAAAGAGAGAGAGAGAGAAAGAGAGAGAGAGCGAGAGAGAGAGAGAGAGAGAGAGAGAGAGAGAGAGAGAGAGAGAGAGAGCGCTACCATCGAAGCTCCCCAGTTCCCATCAACTAAGCAGGCAGTAAGAAGCAGGCATTGAAGAAGTAATAGAATAGTTAGCCATAATTCACTTTATGGAAGAGAAGCAGACACACCTGTCAGGCAGATTTACATGGGGATTTAAAAATGTCAACCCAGAAGGCTCTGCAAGATACTTTTAAGGACCATAAAAGAAAGGTTACTTTATATCAAGACCACAATGATATACAGCAACTTTTTGAAAAGTGACACTTAAAAGTGACACTTTCAAGTCTTTAAACTATTAATGCAGTTCATTAAATCAAGCTCATTAAAATACAATTATCTCTTGGAGAAAACAAACTAAATGAGCTGAGCAGTGCAGCTACAGGAGAGCCCAGAGATAATGCAGTGGTGCCCAGCTCCAGCCCTGCCTGCCTCTCAGCTCTGCCAGCCAGGGAGACCCTGTCCTCATTGCAACCCTGCTCAGTGGCCACCATTGTCAGTGTGCTTCCCTTTGCTCCCGATGCCAACCCGCCCCACTTCTCTACTACTTTACAAGGAGCCAACTTCAATACTTTATATCAAGTCCTATATTTGCTATAAGATCAATGTGTAGAAATTAAGGATGCCTTTCTAACTGTACCAATATCTTATTCAAGACTTTTATTGCTTTTGTTAATGCTCTAATTATAAGATTGTACATCAATGTATGTATGTATGTATATATATATATATATATATATATATATATATATATATATATATATGTGTGTGTGTATGTATATATATTCCACATATGAAAGATAGAGAGATAGAGAAATAGAATGGAATGTTCATGGAGGTAAATTTTCCTTTCACAATGAGCCCTGATGCCTAAAGTGATCTTTGCACAAAACACAAGGTTTTTCAGGAGTGCAGATAAATAACATATAGATCAGAGTCAATTCTGCTGAATGTACTACTCATGGCAGACATTATTAGTGCAAACAGAATGTTGACTCATACCCAACAAGAGAAACCAAACGTTCCTTACTGACAACAGGTAATGTAGAAAGGGGACCTGGGGAGGGTTTCACCTGAGAGATAGGAAAGGATAACGGGAGGATATACTCAGAGTACACTATAAGTATGCAACTGTGAAACAACACATTTTATTTTTAAAAAGGGTGGCAATATTTGTAAATAATGTACAAAAGGCTGAATGCCTACCCCTAATCCAGGGTTTTCTCAAGGGGCCCCACAGAATGCCGGGAAGCAGCCAGAAGAGACCATGATGTAGTTTACAAAGGACAAAAGCACTCAGCACTCCCATCTGGTTCATCCAACTTGCACTGTATGTGAAGCCGGCTCATTTGTTGCCACCTTCAACAGGAATCACACTGTTCAAGTTCTAAAAAGACACTAAGTCCTTCTGCCTTCTTTTTACTCCTTATCTTCCTGTCTTTCAGCCTTTAAATCATCTGTCCCTTTGTTTTGCCTGGTCAAGATTTATTGGTACTTATATTTCATTCCATAAGCATAGCTTTAGTAATACATTCTTTTTCCATAGGTTATATCTGAATGTTTAAAATCAATCAATACTGCTTACATCAATATAAACTATATAACTACTCATAGCAAAGCTCAATCATATACTGTAGTTATATTGCCTCGTTCACACATTCCTATGAGAAGCAGATGGTGAAGTTAGGGGAATGGGGGACAATACTAATGCTTGATTTTATATATGTAGTCATCTGAACTTTCCAAAAGCTTGTATGAGTATCTCTTTCTTAATACTCTCATGATTCTGAAACAAAGTAATGTCTGTTTCATGTATAATGGACAGATGTTTATTGTTCTCTGGGAAATCTGACTTTATTACTACCACTGATTGTACAATGGGTAAAGCTCTGTCTTTCAACAGCCACAGAAATTGAGGAGCAACAGTAACTGCTGCCTCCCACCTCAACTGAGGTCGAGGGGAAAGAAATATGGTTGAGGTACAGATGGAGAGATTTAAGCCACACATGAGGAAAACATTTCCTGACGATGATGACTATTAGACATAGAAACAAATTATTAAAGGGAGAGACAGAGAGAGGGGGAAGACCATATAAATCCTCCCCCACAGGGATGGAGGGCAGTATATCCAGCCATCTATACAGTGAAGCTTGGAGAAAGCACAGCTGTGAACTGATGTCCACTTTATAACACCGTAAATACTCAAGAAGGCTTGAGAGGTGGGCTTTAATGGTGTGTATTCTGGTTACACACACATTTTTAGCCCTGTGTCACAGAAGAAAAGAAACTAATTTGAAACTAGCATTTAGTTCTATGAAGCAAATCAATTCAACAGATCCAAAGAAAACGGCCAGAGGACCTTTTCTGAGGCTGGTCTGGAATAAAGTAAAACCACCACAGAATCGCAGGGCCAGAGAGAAAATAAACAGCTTCACCAACGTTCCACAAAAGGGTGAAATATAAAACCACAAGAAACAGTTATGACTTGCCTTTCTATGAAACTCCAGCATTCCCAGGGCTAGCACTGCCTCAGTAGAGAGCGAGAATGAGACTTCCCCATCCAGGGAAGGAATACCAGGAATGTGCCGATGGAGCATTCCCTTGGTGGGTCCACTCTAATCAAAGAACGTCTGCTCTTAAAAGAATCTCTGAATAAAGAAACTCCCACTCAGGAGTCATGAGCCTTTTGCCATATCATGAACTAAGTTTGTTTGTTTTTTAAACTCTAGCCCCAAATTCTCTAATTCAGAATCCCTTCGCATAAGCATCTTTAGGTGCCTAGCATCCAGAATCCCTTCCCATAAACAAAAGGGCCATTTTCATGTGCCAAGCATCTAGAATCCCTTCCCATAAGCAAGAGAGCCATCTCTTCCACCTCCAGACAAAGGACCTCTCCAATAAATAGACAACTACATTTAGAAGAAGGCAAGTGAGGGAGAGCTCTGAAGATGCTACAGCACAAAGTCTGGATGAACACATAGACCAAAAGGAAATAATTCTGTTGTCCCTGCTCTGATAAAAAAAAACAACAACAACAAAAGAGAGGGGGGGGAAGGGAGAAGAGGAAAAGAGATGGAAGGAAAGGAGAGGGAAAGGGAGGAGAGGGGAGAGGGGAGGGGAAGTGAAGAGCGTCTACTGCTTTGGCAATAGTTCCCAGCATCCACACCAAAACTAAACTGAATCTTAAAACCAGAAACCTCAGGAGGGACTTCCTCTGAAATGAAGTCCTACAGGCCTCCAGTGGCTGACCCCTGCGGCAGATACCCTTACTCTGTGTTCTCTAGAGTCACACAGGGCACAGGTCCTGACCTGGGCTTGGGGAGCAGCCTTGAGCTGACTATGTTAAAATTCACCTTGTCTGACTCAGCAAAGGAGCTCACGGTGTGTCTTGCCACACAGTGGACCATGATGCTATGTGCTGTGTCATCTTGAAACAAGGGCTATTTCTAGGGTGTGTTCCTGCTAGAGGGCCTGATGGAGGCCAGTAACCACAGCTTCTTTTCATCTCCCAGACTCTGCCATCCTGTACCATACAGGCTTATACCATAGGCCACCAGTCCCAAGCCACACTGCTGCAGCTCACTGCCCTGTGGCAGCAAACAACATAGAGTCACTCCCCAGCCCCTACCCTCTGTGCTTTAGTTTCTTGGTGCCTTAGTTCATCTATGAAGACCTGCTCCATTACAAAACACAGAGCCCTAGGAGCCCTCAGGCCCAGCCCTGCAAGGCTGTGGCCCAGCCACAAATGCATGGGATTTTATTTACTCGCTGTTTTCACTGGGCAATTGTTGTCTTTCTTTCCCCTCCCCCATGTTCACTGGCATCTCCATCCCCTTCTGGGCATTTTGTATCCAACTGTACTTTCTGTGGTGTTTGCACTTTAACTTACTGACTGTTTTTATTGTTGCTATTGTTTCTTTACATTTAAAACTTGCATTTTCTTTTTTATTTACCTTCATACAATTACCTAACTTGGGTTTGGATTTTTGCTTTTCTGTTTTTAGATTTCATTTTATGCATACATTTTGCCTGTAAGTGTACCATGTGCAAGCCTGATTCCAAATGAGGTCAATAGAGGGCAGAAGGTCCCTGGGACGGGAGGAACAGATGGTTATGAACCATGATGTGTGCTGGCAATGAGACCCGGGTCCCCTGTAGGAACAGCAGGTGCTAGAATGATGACCCATCTAGCTCTTCTGCTCACTCTGACTTTGCGCTCACGCTGACTCACGATTGGAATTTGGTTTGTTTTCTGCTCTTCTGACCACTAGCTCATTTTCTTCCTCATTACTTTTCTCCTTTTCATTTATATAATCTTGCTTCCCCTGTATTTTCTTTTTGCCATGCTTCCTTTTATTTTTCACCTCATATATGCATTATTCCCACATTCACCCTAAATGAGTTTTAACCTCACAGAAAATTCTACATTAGTTTTCCCAGTGTCTGATTAATAGTGATACTAGTGTGCTTTAATCAGTTTTTGTAGTACTTTTCTATCTGATACATTGTGCTGTTGCTGTTAAAACAGTTTTTAGTCTTCACTAAGTGATTCTAGGAATATATTAAACAGATGTGCACATTGCACCACAAAACACAAGAAGTATGAAAAGGGCGGGCAACACAATTTCTTTAAAAGACCATAATTACCCAACTACTGAATTCATATGCACTAAAATGAATAAAATGCTGTATGAAGATTTTGAAGTTTACTAGTAAAAATAATCAGGAATCTCAAAGAGAGCACAGTCAAGCAAATAAACCTAGGGCAGACCATGGAAAGAAGAGGACAACACAACAACCTGGACGGAAAAGCCAGCAAAGTGAGAGGAAATCAGCACGTCACACCAAGTTCATCACCTGAACCTACAAAAGGCCAGCTGCAGTGACGATATTAACAATCTCAGCGCTGTTACTTAAGGGGGGGGGGGTTACTGAGGACAGAAGCTCTCTGGTCAGGCAGCCTGATGTACATTGTGCACAAGTAGGAAGACAGACCCTGCCTCAATAAGGCAGAAGGCAAGAAGTGACATAGGAATGTGTCCCGTGACCTCCATGAGCCCTCACTCAAACGCACTCATACATACATATGCACACACACAATAAATAAGTAAAATAACATTGAAATAGAGCTGCCATATGATCTAGCCATTCCACTCCTGGGTGCACATCCTCAGAACGCTAAGTCTGCAGGCCACAGAGATCCTAGCATGCCTACGCTTTCTGCTGCAGTATTTGCAATAGCTAAGAAATGGAACCAAGCCTACATACCTACCAACAGAAGATGGAGAAAGAAAATGTGCAAACAAACAATGGAGGCTTATTCGGCTTTAAAGAAAAGAAAAGGCATTGCTCGGGAAGGTAAATGGATGGAACAAAAGGGCATTATGTTAACTGAAATGCTTCCAGATGTGGAGTCTCAATTTAAGTGCTTGTGTGTGCACGCGCTCTCGTGCATATGTGTGCATAAAAGATTAAAAGGAGACCTTGACATGAGAAGAAGCTCTCTTAAAGGAGAGGGCAGCGAGGAGTGGAGGTGGACTGTTGGAGAGTCAGCCAGTGAGAAATGGGGGAGGGACACTATAATGCCCAGCAAAGCTCTAACTCAGAAATGGAGAAATAAGCTCTTTCCTAGACAAGCAAATTTAGGAAATTCATCACCACCAGATGTAGCTCATGAATCTCGTTTGTCTGTTTGAGACAGGGCCTCCTCCCTCCTTACATAGCCTGAGCAGGTTTAGAACTTACTATGTAGCTCAGGTTGGTCTCAAACTCATGGCAATCCTGATCCACTTTCCAAATTGATTTGTTTTACAGGAATTTTTTTTTAGTCAGAGTGACTTCTACATGAACTTCTGGTCCTCCTGCCTCTACCCCTGAAGGCTGAGATTACAAGCATGTACCACCAAGCCAAGTTTTATACAGTGTTGAGGACTGAACCTAGGATTTCATCCACACTAGGCAAAATTCTGCTACAATCCCAGGATCATTAGGATTTGCTTAAGGAAAGTCTTCATTCAGAAAGGAATAATGGTAATTACTACCAGGAAAGTCTCCAAAACTATAGAACTCATTTGTAGAGATGAATACATTGTCAAATTCAGAACACTTCATTACTGGAGTGGCAGTGTGGAAACCTCTTATGTCTCTAGTATGAATGCCAAAAGTTACAATTTTCAAAAATCAACTGCAGATATAGTAAGTTAAAGGAATATACAAAAAAATACGTTGATTGTAAACACGAAAATATAAATTTAGGAAAAGGGGTAAAAGCCAAGGCATTTGTTTGTGATCCAAGCTGTTATGAGCTTAAAATAGTCTATTACAACAATATGTCTTCTGTGAGCCTCATGGTAACTACAGGACAGAAGACTGCAGCAGATGCACAAACAGGAAAAGACAGGGATTAGAGCTTCACACTGCAGAAAAACAAAAAACAAAACACAGCATGAAGGTAAACACCAAGCAAGGAATAATGAACCAGAAACAACCAGAAAACCAAGTGAATGGAGCAAGTCCTCGCCAGTAGGCACCTAAGTAGGAAGGGTTAAAGTGGCCCATGGGACTCACATGGACTTCAAATGAAAAGATAAAGACAGAGCCCATGCACATAGTGGACAACAGAAAACAAGAATGGTCTATACCTTATGAGACAAAACAGCATTCACGCCAAGACTGTTGCAAGAAGTGAATATACGTAGTATAAATACATCAAGGAGATGAGAGATGGCTCAGTGGTTGGGGGCACTTGATTTTGCAGGACTTGGGTTTGGCTCCCAGTATCCACAGGGTGGTTCACAGCAATCCTAACTGCAGTTCCAAGGTACACATCTTCTGAACTCCATGGGTACCAGGCACATGCAGTGGTACACATACATGCAGGCAAAATACTCATTCACATAAAGTAAACCAATCTTTAAAACGTAGGTAGAAATATCTGCCAAAATATTAAATAGGTAAAGCAAATATTAAGAAATCTTTTAAATGGCAGCCTCCCTCCTGACAGGCCAGCATGGTGATCAGTTAATCTGCAAACAGGCCCCAATTCCCCTCTTTGCTGGACATTGCAATCGTGTTAGGTGCATCTGGGGGAAGAGGGGTTTGGAGTTAGGCTGTTCAGTTTATCTTAAGTTGGGCTCTAGTATTTGTTTTCCATTTGTGACAGTTTTAAAATTAAAGGCTTCTTTCATTTAAAAAAAAGAAATCTTTTAAAAGATAATTAGGCTCTTGTTTAATAATAGGAGACTTCAATACCCTATTTAGTCCAGTTAGACCTAATGGACATGTATGAAACCAACCATTCAGTGGGGTGAAATATGTGTTTCTCTATCATCCAAGGAACACTCTAGCAAGAAACTTTCTCTCAGGAGGGCAGAATATTACAGCACAAAACAAGTCTTAATGAGTTCAAGACTGGAATGGTTCAGTTTGCTTTCCAACCACAACAGCGTGGAGTTAGAGTCAACAACAGAAGGAATCTCAGCAAATTCACAAACATGCCAGAATCAAACACCACACTCCTCCTGAGAAGCCAACAGATAAACCCAAAACAAAATTTAGAAGTAATTTGGTTCAGAAGTGAAGAGTGCGTACTGCTCTTGCAGAAGATGAGAGTTCAGCTCACAACCTCTCATAACTCTAGTTCCAGGAAGTGTGATACTGTTGGTCTGGTCTCCAAAGACATGCACTTACGTTCATGTTCTCTCCTTCTCCCCCTCCCCCTCCTGCACACACTCTCACATGCACAATACAGCAGTCTGAATGAGAAACGTCTATAGGCGCTGACATTCAACACTTGACACTGAGATGATGGTGCTATCTGGGAAGGTCTGGACAGTGTGTACTTGGTAGGGGAGTAAAGCCCTGGGAGGGGCTCTGAGCTTTCAAATCCCGTGCAATGCAAAGTGTGTCCCTCTCTGTCTCTGTGTCTCTTTATGTGTGTGTGTGTGTGTCCCTTTCTGTGTGTGTGTCCCTTTCTGTGTGTGTGTCCCTCTCTGTGTGTCTGTGTGTGTGTCCCTCCCTGTGTGTCTCTGTGTGTGTGTCCCTCTCTGTAAGTCTGTGTGTGTGTCCTTCTCTGTGTGTGTCTCTGTGTGTCCCCCTCTCTGTTTGTCTNGTCTGTGTGTGTGTCCTTCTCTGTGTGTGTCTCTGTGTGTCCCCCTCTCTGTTTGTCTCTGTGTGTGTGTGTGTCCTCTCTGTGTGTCTGTGTGTGTGTGTCCCTCTCTGTGTGTCTGTGTGTGTGTCCCTCTCTGTATGTCTGTGTGTGTGTGTCCTTCTCTGTGTGTGTCTCTGTGTCTGTGTCTATCTCTCTCTCTCTCTTTCACTAATACATAATAAAAATAAAAACTCCCTAGAAAAAATAAGCAAAACTGATCACAATCTATGGATGCAACATTCTAAATGGTATGTTTATACCAATGAGACTTAAAGATCTCAATAGTCTAACATTGAGCCTCAAGGAACTAGAAAAAGAACAAAGCTTAAGTTAGCAGAAAGAAGAAACTAACAAAGATTGGAACAAAAATAAACCCGATAAAGAATAGA
Organism: Mus pahari; assembly: GCF_900095145.1. Taxonomy (NCBI): domain Eukaryota; kingdom Metazoa; phylum Chordata; class Mammalia; order Rodentia; family Muridae; genus Mus; species Mus pahari. Next base: position 64,788,141 of record NC_034602.1, read on the forward strand.
AAGCCCACTTTTAAAAAAAATGAGTAAAATCAAGAATTGGTTTCTCATAAGCCAAATCAAACTGTGAGGGGGAAGGGGAGGAGAAGGGGAGGGGAGGGGAGGGAGAGGGAGAGGGAGAGGGAGAGGGAGAGGGAGAGGGAGAGGGAGAGGGAGAGGGAGAGGGAGAGGGAGAGGGAGAGGGAGAGGGAGAGGGAGAGGGAGAGGGAGAGGCTTCACAGAACACAGGCCTGGCTGAGGATGAGGCGCAGAGCTTGCTCTCCACACAGAGCTGGACCTGGATGAGCAGCATTGCAGGGGCTGTGTAAAGCAGGAGGCTGGTATTGAACTCAGACCCAGCGGGTTGTGCTTTGTCCCTTCACTCCAGCTGGGGTGAAAACTGTCCCTGCACTGATGTGACCTAGGTGAGTAGGCTGCACTGCTCATTAGCATGCTGTGCTCAGGAAGGTCACTGGCCTGGTTTTCTATATGGCTGCAATACTCACGTATCTGGGTGGTGCTGATTTAATTTGATAACTTCGTAGGTGGTAATGAATTACTTGTATAATAGCTCACTTGTTGGTCTCCAGCTCATTGTTTGTGCTGCACACACAATATTCCTTTACTTACACAAATGCATTCAGTCATTCAAAATGCAGCCTGATAGCTGGGATTTTATATGACATAGAATAATTTTAAGTATGTGCAGCCTGATCCACACACCCTGCAAGAACCTAATAAAAATATACATAATAACTATGGTACATTTTTTTAATTTAGTTTTTGTTTCCTGAAACCAGGTTTAGCTTTGTATCCCATGCTGACTCAGAATTCTCTACTTAGCCCAGGCTATCCTCCAACTATTGTTCTCCCTTCACCAGCTTACCAGGTGTATATGCCATCACACCCAGCTTACAATCATGCTTTCAATAAATAAAAATGTTCTTTTATCTTGAACTCTGTATAGTCTCTAAGAAAAAACAATGAGTTCTTAATTGAGATGTTTTAATTCGTTGAGAATTTCATACATGAGTACTGCATTTATCTAATTTCTACCCCAATTCCTCCTGTTCATACTCATTCACTCACTCCAAAATTCAAGACCCCTTCGTCTTTAATTACTACTGTTTTTCAAAAATTAATATATTTATTCACTTCACATCCCAATAGCTGCTCCTCTCTTCCCAGTTTCTGCTCCCACAGTCCTTCCCCAATTTCCCCCTCCCTTCTCTTCTGGGAAGGGCAGGTCCCCCTGGAAATCACTCCACCCTGGCATATCAGGTCAATGCAGGACTAGGTGCATCCTCTCCCACTGAGGCCAGACAAGGCAGTCTCAGATTAGGGGAATGGGATCCACAGGCAGGCAACAGGTTCAGGGCTAGCTCCCTCTCCTGTTGTTGGGGGACCTGCATGAAGACTAACCTGCACATCTGCCACATATGGGCAGGGGCCTAGGTGTAGGACATGCTCACTCTTTGGTTGGAGGTTCAGTCTCTGGGAGCCCCAAGTGTTCAGGTTAATTGACTCTATTGGTCTTCCTGTGAAGTCCCTGTCCTCTTCAGGTCCCTTAATCCTTCCCACAACTCTTCCACAAGACTCCCCAAGCTCCATCCAGCATTTGGCTATGGGTTTAATTACTGTTGTTACATATACGCCTCTCTCCATCCACCTCCCCTCCTGAGTCTACCTGTTGCTCATACGCTCAAGTGTTTCTGGCTGACCACTTGGGATTTGATGACCTGTCAGGATAGTCTCTTTTTTAACATCTAACAGTGACTCCAATCTAAGGAATCATGTCGATTTTAAATCCCATAAAATATGGCAATCTTTACATAATATAATTCTCATAGATGTTCCCACAAACCCATGTTCCTGACACACTTTGAGGCATGGTCAAAACTATGTTGATAATACTGAAGTTCTGCTACTATGCTGTATTTGCACTAATGACATAAAAATGGCAGTGGCCACAAGTGTTGTGGTGACCCAACTAGTGTTGAGGCTTTAACACCAACCAGACAGCAGCATGGACGTATGCAGGTAGTCAGCTTCACTTCAGAATGGCCATGATGCAAACATTACTCATGTGACCACATCTCAACCTTAGGAGCTGATCAGCGCAGAGGCAGTAAGGTGGAGGAACAGAAGCATCCTTCGTGCACCTCTGGAGGAGTCGAGGAACAAGGAGAAAGTGTATTCTGTGAGGTAAACCTAAGAATGAGTTCTAGGAACCTCGGGCATCTAGAAAGCGTAGAGAAGGGCTTGGAGCTGGCTCAGTGGGCAAAGCACTCTCAGCACAAGAGCAAAGCCCTGAGCTCCAGTCCCCAGGCTCGAGATAAACCTGGCCCAGCACTGTGCCTCTACAACCCCAGTGCCCTGGGCTGCAGGAAAGGTGTGGTCTTGTGATAGAGACTAAGACCCTAAAGCCGGCAGAGCTCATTATCTGAGCTCTATCTATCTGCAAGGCATAACCAAAGATGACAAATCAATGGAGCATCGAAGTGTAGGCAAGAAAAGAAGGCAGGAATCCATTAGAAAGACAAAGGCATCAGAAACGCAGAGTGACATGAGGACAACAGTGGAAAATTCCACAGAAGGAGATGTGACAGATGCCCAGAGACAACAGTGGAACAAAAACATCAGAAAGGAAATCTGTAAACATAACAGTCACACAGCACGCTAAAGCGGAACTGCTGACTGCTTCTTTCTGTCACCCACACTCATCAGGCAACCCATTCACCGAATCAACAAGCACCATGCTACCTGTCATGTACCAAGTTCTTCAAATGGCCAGTGAAGACTGTGACTTAGACACTGTCTGCTAAGCTTTTAGGTTAATGCACAATACACTGTGGCAAGTACTAAGAAAAGATTGGTGGCTCCTTAGTGGTTCGAACCAGAGTAACCAAGAGAGGGGAAGACGGATATTTTAACTCTGCAAATAAAGCAACAGCTATATCAGGTCATGAAAAAAATCACCCAGAGTTTACAAAGACACAAAGACATGAGACTGTGTCTACGCTTAGGACTGTACGCTGGAAAGTGAGAAATATAGTGGTCAAGGCTATGGCAGGAAAATGATGTAATTTTTAAAGATTATAAGCTAAGAAAACTCTCAAGTGTTAACAAACAACAGAAAAGGAGGGAACAAAGTAACTGCACACTGACCAGAAAGAAGCCAGGCCAACGAGCCTACTGTGCCGCTGCCCAGCTCCTGTCTCTCTAGTTAGCGCCCGGCTGAGGGTGAGGGGCAGGAAGGCCTATGAAGGCAGTCATGGTCAGCCTCCAGAGGCATTTGTGGTAAGACAAGGAGAGAACCAGCAATGGACAGACTGGGACAGAGCAGCGGAGCCTGGCTCTGCAGAAAGAACAGAAGTCTCATAGGAGGAACAGAGAGGAAAGGGAGAAAGCAGGGCTGCCCCACAGGGCGTAAAGGCTGTCCAGAAACAGAGCCCTTTATGTCTGGGCAACTCCAGGAAGGAATGTGGAGCCCTTGGGGATTTGGGGCAAGGGGATGAAGCAGTGCTTGTGTCGTGTATAGCAGTGTGAACACCCTGTCTGGACTCCTCTCTCAGGAAGAGACTTAATAAGGAAGTCAGACAGCCAGGCCTGAATCTTCACTTACTTGGTCTGTGAGTGTCACAGGCCAGCCAGTAGACTAGAGATTTTCACCCTGTGGGTTGCAACCCCTTTGGGAGCTGAACAACCTTTTCACAGGGTCACATAGCAAGTATCCTGCATGTCAGATATGCACATTATGATTCTAAACATAGCAAAATTACAGTCATGAAGTAGCAATGAAAATAATTTCGTAGCTGAGGGTCAGACAACAAGAGGAACTGTATTAAAGGGTCACAGCATTAGGAAGGCTGAGAAGCACTGCAGTAGACAAAGTGTAACACCTATTTGAACACAGAAATCTGACTAATTAGAAGGAGAAGGGAAGGGCGTCATAGGAGTAACAATAGAAAGATGTAGTTGTTGCCAACAACACGGTGGAGAAAACAAAATGTAAAGGTGTATGGGGTGAAACTTAGATGGCCCCTTAGCTCCACCCCTGAGGAGGTAGTACTGCTGACAGGCAGTCCACACACCTCTGTGAAACAGTCAAGAAGGAGCAAGTACCCTTTTTCCCCTCCAGTCCACACCTCCCTCAGCACTGCTTATAACAGCCTGCCACAGAGCCAGATGGAAAAGAAGTTTGCTCTCAGAGTCCCGGCCCTAATCTGAGAAACAATAACTTAACACCACAGAAATCCTATAAAAAACTCAAGCTTCCTAGGTCTCAGTTTTCCTGGTCTATGAAATGGGTGTAGAAAATGGATAGCAAACTCACATGATTATTGAGAGCATTAAACAAACTATGGAAAATTCCATTGCAGTGTCTATAAGTAAACAGCTGCTCAACAAAAGTTCATTTTCTTGCCCTTTTCACAAATTAGTAACAAGTAAAACAAAAGCACTGTGGGGTTAAGCAGGACATGTGGCCCGAGACCATGCCTAGACTTTCTCACATTTTGTAAACTATAATTGCATGGTATATTGGTCATAATTAGTGTTTAATCTCTCCTTTTATACACTTTACCAATCCACTTCGTTCTTCATTTCAGCTTTGCTCCCCCATTCTCCTTCTCCTCCTCCTCCTCTTCTTCCCCCTTCCCTCCTTTCTTCCCTCCGTCCCTCTTTCAGACACACACACACACACACACACACACACACACACACACGCATTCCTCTTAATCACAAAATTCTATAATAAGGTAAAAGAAAATATATATGTTACAAAGACAGCTTGCATCCATCTAAAGGAAGCAGTGACTGTAAGGACCCAGATCAGGAAGGAGTCCTCCCACGCTGCTCTGAGCCATGCTCACCTTCTAGGGGACAGATACTTCCCCCAGTTTTGAGTAAATCCATGTTGGGCTAACAAGCCACAGAAGTGTGACTTACTGGCAAATATAACTGACTGCGCACCCTCACAGTCTGGGGAGTAAAGCTACAGAAACACAATGCCCCACATAGCAGCTGAGGACGCAGTTAAGAAGAATGAGGACTGAGGAAGCCACCCCCCAGTTAGTGGGACTTCTTTTATTTAAAAAAGAAAAAGAAAAAAGAAGCCCTAAAATAATAAGCAGAGGTCTCAAGCATGCATGCTCTCTCAAGGAATCGAGCTGAAAGGACAGTAATGTCTTTGCGTTCTAAAGGGGTGTTCCCACCACGAGCCCAACACCAGAGAGTAGATCCCTTCTGTGGGGAGCGAAGATCAGGCCAGCACAGTGGACCTCTGGAGAGAGGCATGCTGAGAAACCTGCCATAGGAATGTCTCTGGCCTTTTGGGTTGAAACAAATGTATTTCTTAGGATCTACTTATTTTTTACTTTCAGAAGATATTTTTCCTTATATGAAAGTCAGTGGGAAAAATACATTTCCCTTTCCAGTGTTTTAAAAATCACTTTTCTGGACTGTATCTACTTAACTGACAATTTAATAACAAACTCTCAGTAAGAGGACAGATATTTAGATAAACAATGATAAAATGAAATTTTTCCTTTGTTTTAGCAATTACTTTTATCATTTAAGAGAACACAGTTTATATCCATTGGTGTTGGTAGTGAAGGGCTGTGGGGTTTTATATTGATGATCTAAGGTTTCCAGCAGGAGACCCATCTCATAAATGTAAATACTGGAAAATGCTGGCTTGCTCTAGAATCAAAAGATGTTTAATCCCTCAAAAACACCAGAAGCTTTGATTGAAGGCAGAAAAATTCATACTTTAGTAAACTTTACAACACAGGCCAGGGAGTCCTGGGGAGTTTAATTTCTTCCTGGCTGCTGCATCCCAACTCTCCACCATGTGAGCCACCAGTACGGCTCTGTCTGATGATAAGCTGGCTGACAGGCAGTTTTCCAATATTGATGTCTCAGTGTACTGAAAACTTCCATTTCTTTTTCTAACTTCTCATGGTTCTAGGTCTGTATGTGGGAATGAGGCCTAGTGACAGTAAGCAGAAGTGGGTCACCACACCATGTTATCTCTGACTAGACTGCACTTGGCACAGGCATAGAGCATGAGCTGACCCTGCTAACAATCCACTGTTTCTTTCTTCCCCTCAACCCCCACCTCTCCTGTCTGGAGTCTGAGGATAAAGAAATGTATTTTATCTTTTGGGGGGTTGTGGGAGTTGATAAGAAAAAAAGTCAAACATTTAAATTTGAATTCTTTGTGGAGTTACTCATGATGTTTTGTTGGATATATTTTTTAAATTTCTGGCTTTGGTTATTTTTCAAAGACAGAGCTCTTGAGAAAAGTAAAGTTTATTGATATTTAAAGAGTCTACTGTTGAGATATAAAATTTGATTTATGTTCTATGATAAGATCATAAGGCTTGCCACTAAAACACAGTATAAATCATCGCCGGGATCTGCTATACACTCTGCCCTTTCTTAACTCCCAATGTGAATTAGTACTTCACTGTACTTGAGTAAGGAACTCTATACCAAACACACACACAGTATTGTGGAAAGAGGCAGGAGCCCAGCACTGTGGCTTACCCCAGCATGGGGAAGCTAAGGAAGGAAAAGGGAAGGGGGCGGGATGCTGGTCCACTGGATAAACGACTCGTACAGAGTGACCTTTGCACCCCTAGCACCCACATAAAAGCCTAGCATGGAGTCACCATGCTCAAGATGTAGAAACAAGGGATCCCTATACAACCTGCCTTTGTAAATAGTACGGGAAGTGATGGTGTAAGATACCCAATGATGTCAACCTTTGATCTTCATGTGCACGCACCTATATGCATACAGGTGCTAATGTAGTCAAACATGCATGTACATTTAATATATACATACCACACACAAGTACACATGTTAAAAACAATAAAGAGAAAGAAGAAAAGCAAGCAGGGACAGGAACAATTCTGGGTCACAGTTTTTGACTGTGGGATGGCAACCACAGTCTTGGTGCCCTGTCTTTCTACTGGAGGTGGGCTCTACAAGTTCCCTCTCCCCACTGTAGTGCATTTCANCTAAAGTCCCTCCCTTTGAGTCCTGAGCTTCTCTCACCTCCCAGGTCTCTGGTACATTCCAGAGGGTCCCTCCACCTCCTACCTCCCAAGGTTGCCTATTTCCATTCTTTCTGCTGGCCCTCGGGGCTTTATTCCTGTCCCTCCAATACTTGGTCATGTTCCCCTTTTTCCCTCCCTGTCCCCTTTCTCACCCAGGACCCTCCCTCCCTCTGCCCACTGTGATTCCTTTCCCCTTTCCAAAGTGCGATTGAAGCATCCTCACTTGGGTCCTGGAAAAGAGAATGAGGGAAAGGAGGTTCAGTGAACAGCCCAAATTAAGATCCAGCTCAAGGGGAGGCTCCAAGGCCTGACACTATTACTGATGCTATGGTGTGCTTACAGATAGGAGCCCAGCATGGCTGCCCTCCGAAAGGCCCAAAAGGCAGCTGAAAAACTCAGATGCAAACACTTACACCCAAGCAATGGACAGAAGCTGGGGACCCCTCGGGTTGAATTAGGGAAAGGCTGGAAGAAGCTGAGGAGGAGGGAAACCCCAGAGGAAGAGCAGCTGTCTCTACTAACCCTGAGATCTCTCAGACACTGAGCCACCAGCCAGGTGGCATACACCAGCTGATATGAGGCCCCCGACACATATACAGCAGAGGACTGCCTGGTCTTGCCTCAGTGGGATAAGCACCACCTAACCCTTGAAAGACTTGAGGCTCCAGGGAGTGGGGAGACCTGGTGGGGTAGGATAGGGGGTGGGCATTGGGGACAACCTCTTGGAGATGGGGGGAGGAGGAATGGGATGAGGAACTGTGGGAGGGCAGAACAGGAGGGGGATAACGACTGGACTGTAAAAAAGATTAAAGATAATTTCATCTTTATTTTTTAAAAAAGGAAGCCGTAAAAAGAGAGAAGACAGGAAGGTAGGAAGGCAGGGTCGGGAATGACTAGGCAGACACCAGAGCAGCCTCAAAGCTGCAGCTTTGCTTCTACTGAAAACAGGATTTCTGGGCTGCCTCTGCAGAGGCAGGGGCTTACCCATGCTCATCTTGATGGGCAGGTTCTCTCTGCTGGCTGCTTCCACTAGATGTCTCCGAACTTCCATCACTGCCTCTTTGTGCTTGGAGTTCAGTAAGGCTTCCCACAGGGCCTTGGCTGAGGCATCACTGCAGTGGAAACACACACAGCTTAGAGTACATTCCTACTGGGAAATAGGAGCACTAATACCATCATTGCCACTGGGAAGTACAAACTTGATGCAGGGTGTCTAATTCATTTAATGGGCAGGATATTAAGGAATTAAAGGGACAACAAACTCAGGATAAAAGGGAAAAGAAAGGCTACATTGTTCCATGAAAGTATGAGAAAATTAGGTATTAGATATATTTTTAGCAACTTTTCATTTAAAAGTAGTTAACAATGCAATTCATGGCTAAAGTAACATGAATGTCACAAAAGCCAAAATTAAATGTAAGTCTAAAACCAACATATTAATAGTGTCAACTTGATATAGCATACTGTCTGAGAAGCACAGAGAAATCCTCACTGAGAATTCTTGTACAGATTTTCAATGCACTTCCTAACAGGCAGACTTCCTGGTGAGTAAGAATGAGGGCTTGCACTTGGTGGCAGGCACTGAAGTATTCCACTCCAGGCATTCAGCAGGAAGGATGGCTCTCAGGGACGCCTTTACAATTATCTGTTGATAGCAGCCCAAGCACTGCATTATGCAGGGTCTCATCTGGGTTCATTTCCCAGTAGCTCTCTGTCTCATCTGCCATGCCATGTCCCCGTTATAAATGAGCGCAGTGTTCCTCCCGGAAGGCCGCTGCCACAAAGCCAAGTATACGCATTTGTAATAACGTTTTCAAAGCTCAATATAAAGGAAACAAGGGTGACTTCTGTTCTTTCCTAAGGACATCTTCCACCTAAAGAGCCCCACTAACACTAACCTCTCAATAAAGAGTAATAGCTCTTAATATCAGCTACTCTTACATGTGAAGTAATCTTTAAACTCAAAACTATGACTTCTCTGATGGCTAGCTTAGCTACCAACCTGACAGACTGAGGACTACATAGAAAATCAGGAAAACACATTTCTCCGTGTATCTGAGAGGATGTTCCCAGAGGGAAGTCCTGACCTGCCCGTGAGTTCCACTGTCAAATATGTTAGACGCTGGGCAGAAGTAGAAATTCAAGAAGCAGGGGAGGCTTCGAGCCTGGGCTTGACGCAGTGTGGGTATTCTGATGTGTTTGCCGCTGCTTACAGGCAGTAGGCTCTACACCCAGCCTTTGAGTGCTCACTCAGTGAATTGCAGGGAGCGTCCAGCCTCCAGCCTAGGCGGGGGCTACACCTTGCCTCTAACCTCCTCCCCACCTTATTCTGAGGCATCTAGCTTCCTCAGCGGAGGGAGCACCTCCCTCTAGCTTCTAGCTGCCCACAGCTAGTGTGGAACTCCCAATCTACAACTGTAGAAGTCCTTTTTCTAATCATATACTCAGTCTTGGTGCTCCTCTAAAGGACCCTAACAGAACCCCGTATCTATCATCCTTAGATTTAATTATGTGAGCATGTAAATTACATGTCATGCCCTATATATGGATGGCATACAGATAAAAGAAACTTTCAGTGACTTAAAATCTGGAAGCTTACATATTTATAACACATAAGCAAAGACATTACAAAACATGTGACATGAGGTTCACTGACGAGTAAATAGACTCTGTGCTAACAGAATCCTATCTGGGAGGCCAGTGACTGAGAGAATAGCTTTGTCTGCAAACAACAAGCTAGTACAAAGACACTAACGCTCGAAATGCGGCCAGAGGAAGGAAGACATTATGCCTCTGCTCAGGAGGGGGGAATGTTATCATGGCACAGCTACAAACAGGAGGAAGGAGGATTTTAGAACATTCAAAGCAGATATGTAAGAGATCTAAGACTGTTTTGTTCCTTCTTCCAAGGGGTAAGACCATAATTCAAAAGTACGTTTATTTGCTTTGAGGTTTTCAAGAAAACGCCCAATTTCTCTAAAGAGTGGAATGCAATTGGGAACCACTGAAGAACATTGAACAGCCAATTTACATAGCCAGCTTCTCAAACGTATGGTCCACAATCACACCCTATCTTTTCCCATCAAAATTCCTCTCCCCTCATTCCAGGTCTCAGTCTCAACTCAGGAGCTCTGGAGTAGAGCATCACTACCCTCTTCTTCCCATGAGAATATACATCTCATTAATACAGTGCATCTCCAAGGTCACAGTGGACTGACTAATGCAAGGACTGCCCAGTAGCTTACAGAAGTCACTAAGATGCATGCTCTGGAGTTAAAAGGGTTCTATGGAAACTCCAAATATTGTCCCTACCACCCAATCCAAACATATGAACTGTGGTACCATCCTCTTAAGCATAGGACTTCCTTCTCTTCTTTTCCAAGAACTTTCTTCCTAAAAACATGTCTCCCCCACTGGTCTCTTCTAAAACGTGAGCTTCTCAGAGAGAGATAAAACAACAAGGAAGCCATCCGGTCCTTATGCTAGCCCACTCTTGCTCCTCACTGGGCCATACTGACCTACCTGATCTTTATACTGCTGCTAGACCTACCATGTGTTCCCATGTTTAATCACTCCATAGCTTGCTCATAAAAGACAAAGTACTTCTATAAAAACAGGGACTTTGTCTCACTCACTGCAAAATTCCTCATTCCCTAAAAATGGTGCCAAGTCTGTGGGAGGTCTCTCACTAAACCACAAGTAGGATGAGCTGGTGCATATCATTAATTCTCTACTCCCCTCACTGATCTCCCTATGAGGAGAGCAACATGAATGACTTCACAGAGTCAATACAGGACTATGTCCACACAGCTCTTTTCTGACTTCCTAGATTAAGCTGTGTTGTTGCTGCTGCCATTACTACTGTGATTGGACCGTTTACAGTCAGGCTAATAGACAGGACAAATCCACTTAAAGATCTCCCATGCTCATGGATTGGCAGGACTAACACAGTCAAAATGGCCATCCTGCCAAAAGCAATCTACAGATTCAATGCAATCCCCAGCAAAATTCCAACCCAATTCTTCACAGAGTTAGAAAGGGCGATTGGCAGATTCATCTGGAATAATAAAAAACCTAGGATAGCAAAAACCATTCTCAACAATAAAAGAACCTCTG
>NC_034602.1:64799577-64857632 GCF_900095145.1 Mus pahari
CCCATTAAAAAATGGGGTACAGAGCTAAACAAAGAATTCTCAACTGAGGAATTCTCAAGTGTTTTCATTCACTCTCCCCTCATTGTGCACAAATACCCACTCCAGATTTATACTTTTTAGTTCTTGTGTACTAAAATACCTTAGAAGAAATATAGATTTTTCCGAGATTCCTAACATTGACACATAGGTCTCATGTTCCCTTAAAAACTATTTTGTCGATACAAACAGTTCTGTCTGTCTGATGTCAGAATGTGTGCTTCTTGTTCTAAGCAGTTTTTTATTTTATCCCATTATTATTCTGTGTATGTGTGTTGTGTGCATTAGATATGTGTGTAGATGCAGATACATGCTTGAAAATTAGAAGACAACTTTTTCCTCTGATGTGGGGGATATAACTTAGGGCATCAGATCATGCAGCAAACACCTTTAACTGCTGAGCCATCTTGCCAGCCCTTAAAACGTTTCACTTTTTAAATCATGTTATTTTATGTGTACGGGTGCTTCATCTACATGTATGTCTATGCAACATGTGTATGCAGCATCTGCAGAAATGAGAAAAGAAGCCAGGAGTGGTGGCGCATGCCTTTAATCCCAGCACTCGGGAGGCAGAAGCAGGCGGATTTCTGAGTTCAAGGCCAGCCTGGTCTACAAAGTGAGTTCCAGGACAGCCAGGGCTATACAGAGAAACCCTGTCTCGAGGGAAGAAAAAAAAAGAAAAAAGAAAAAAAAGAAATGAGAAAAGGACATTGGATCCCCTGGGACTGAAATTGCAAACTATTGCTAGCTACTATGTAGACGCTGAAAATTGAGTCTGGGTCCTCTGAAAGAGCAACCAGTACTCTTCAGTGCTAAGCCATCTCTCCAGGCACTCTGAAAAAAACTTCTTACACTATCATGCTATCAACGGTGGACACCTTAAGTTTCCCAAGCAAATATCCATGAATTAATTTGGGTTGTATGAATAAGTGGCTAAGGACAATCAAACCATACTATATTAGTTACTGTTTTTTACTGTTGTGACCAAATGTGTGACATGAAGTAACTGGAGAGAGGATTGATTTTGGATTAGAGATTAGGGGATACAGTCCATCATTTCAGGGCAGACAGGTAATGGGACCATGAAGTAGCTGGGTAGCTCATGGCTCCAGTGGGGGAACAGGGACTTGGCTACTCAGATGCAGTTCACTGGACTTTTCTGTTTTTAAGTCTGGGATCTGGCCTACAGGAAGCTGCGATGTACATTCAGATGGATCTTCTCTCCTAAGTTAGCCTTGTCTGAAACACCAGCACACACACACACACACACACACACACACACACACACACACACGCACATGGATGTAGCTCCAAATCTCACCAAGTAGAGAATCAAGATTAACCACACAAATCTATTCCTTATCAACTCAATCCCCAAATATATTTAAACCTTAGCAGCCTACCTCTGTCTTTAAATACTCATGAACATTTTATAATTGGACAATACATTTAGTTCATCTGCAAACAGTCTTCCAAATGTTAACAGTTCTAATATTGTTCCAATGCCCAAAGTCCAAAGTCTCTTCTGAGACTCAAGGCATCATAAGATTCTGTAAAATCAAAAAGCAAGTTAAATATTTCTATTATATAATGGCACATTCCAAAGAGTATGTTCCAAAGAATGCAGGTATAGCAAGGAGATATTAAACCTAAGTAAAACCAAAACCCAAGAGAACAAATAGCAAGCCCTTCAGCTCCATCTCTAGTATCAGGGCTTGTAGTTGCATCATCTGAACCCCAACGGACTTGAGCAGCCCCACCCCTCTAATTTTGCTGTCTATAACACAGCCTGCAACACATGGGCTCCTCCCTTGGGCTGGCTCCCTTCTGCTTCCTCAGTGTATGGCTCACGGTCCTGGTGCTTCCAACATCCTGGGGTCTCCATAGTAGCATAGGGTTCCTGGTCAGTTTGATATAATGACCTCTTAGGACCTCCTTACGGGGAATCCAACCCTATTACACATTGACTGGCCTCAGCAGCTTTCTAGAATTTTGGTGGAAGTCTCTATGACCCTATATGCCTTGCTTGCATGCCCAAAAGCCACCACCATTAGATGACACTCCCAAATTCTGCTGCAAAGTAATGATGTATCTGAGAGCCATCCATCCCACACATACACTTCTATTACAGCAGTAGACTTTATGTGCCTTAGAAGCTTAACTTGGAAATATGGAGAAATCAAGTTGTTATGTATCAGAAAACTTCCTTCCTCCTTGTTAGCTAGCTTCTGTAGTATTAAAAGGTGTGCTACATATTGCAGGAGGCTGGGGGCAGAGAATAACCAAAAGTCTTACCCAGCTGTGACCCCTGGGGCTCCAGGAATGATCAATGTGACAAGACCTGAAGAACACAGGTGCAATGGTCGCCAGGATGTTATGGGAGGAACCAACTGCTTTCTGAGTGGGTCTAAGGCCTGCTCCACAGGAGGAAATACATGCCTGATACTATAAATCTGGTCAAAACTGGGAGCCAGGGGAACAAGGGCCCATAGGTAAGCTCTCTACTGTTATCTTGCTAAATGGGCATAGTACCAAACAGCTCTCTAAATTCCCTCTTTAGAAGCATGGGTTAGTGCCGATCTCAAACCTTATCGGGTAAGTTTCCTTGTGCAATGGGTGGTGGTCACTGGCACTAGTCTCTAGCAATTACAGACACTTTCTCGGCATTAGCTTTGTTAGGAACTGTAAACTTGCTCAAGGTTCCTTTCATCAAGAAGCTGTACAGTGCTCGCCTGCCATCTCTTGCTGCATAACTATGAACAGTAAACAGTAATCATGCCACAACCTGGATGTAGGGTTTTCTTAAAAGGTCCATATATATATATATATATGTTTTTGTTTTTTTTTTTTAAGATTTATTTATTTATTTATTTATTATATGTAAGTACACTGTAGCTGTCTTCAGACACTCCAGAAGAGGGCGTCAGATCTTGTTACGGATGGTTATGAGCCACCATGTGGTTGCTGGGATTTGAACTCCGGACCTTCGGAAGAGCAGTCAGGTGCTCTTACCCACTGAGCCATCTCACCAGCCCACCAGTAACTCAACCTCATTCAGACTTTTGGGACAAAAGCAGAATGTAGCCAGTGTATTTGCCAAAAAGTAACACTAATGATCTCCACAAATGAACTCCCTGTTGGCTTCTGGAACCTCATGACCCAGACCTTCACTGTCACATTCCCATAGGAATGTCCCTTTAATCTTAGCCATTCTGACTGGTGTGAGGTGGAATCTCAGGGTTGTTTTGATTTGCATTTCCCTGATGACTAAGGATGCTGAACATCTTTTTATGTGCTTCTCAGCCATTCAGTATTCTGTTGAGAATTCTTTGTTTAGCTCTGTACCCCATTTTTTAATAGGGTTATTTGGTTCTCTGGAGTCTAACAGATGCTGGCAAGGATGAGGAGAAAGAGGAACACTCCTCCATTGCTGGTGGGACTGCAAGCTTGTACAACCACTCTGGAAATCAGTTTGGTTGTTCCTCAGAAAACTGGACATAGTACTACCAGAGGATCCAGCAATACCACTCCTGGGCATATACCCAGAAGATCTTCCTACTTGTAATAAGGACACATGCTCCACTATGTTCATAGCAGCCTTATTTATAATAGCCAGAAGCTGGAAAGAACCCAGATGTCCCTCAACAGAGGAATGGATACAGAAAATGTGGTACATTTACACAATGGAGTACTACACAGCTATTAAAAACAATGAATTTATGAAATTGTTAGGCAAATGGATGGATCTGGAGGATATCATTCTGAGTGAGGTAACCCAATCACAAAAGAACACACATGATATGCACTCACTGATAAGTGGATATTAGCCCAGAAGTTTGGAATACCCAAGATCCACAAACCACATAAAACTTAAGAAGGAAGACCAAAGTGTAGATACTTTGATCCTTCTTAGAAGGGGGAGCAAAATACCCATGTAAGGAGTTACAGAGACAAAGAATGACCATCCAGACACTGCCCCGCCTGGGATCCATCCCATATATAATCACCAAATTCAGACACTTTTGTGGATGCCAACAAGTACTTATTGACAGAAGTCTGTTATAGCTGTCCCCGGAGAAACTCCAACAGTGCCTGACAAACACAGAGGTGGATCCTTGCAGACTACCATTGGACTGAGCACAGGGTCCCCAGTGAAGGAGCTAGAGAAAGGACCCAAGGAGTTGAAGGGGTAAGCAGTCCCATAGGAGGAACAACAATATGAACTAACCAGTACCCCCAGAGCTCCCAGGGACTAAATCACCAATCAAAGAGTACACATGGTGGGACTTGTGGCTCCAGCTGCATATGTAGAGGATGGCCTAGTCAGTCATCAATGGGAGGAGAGGCCCTTGGTCCTGTAAAGGCTCTCTGCCCCAGTATAGGGGAATGCCAGGACAGGAAGCAGGTGTGGATGGGTTGGTGAGCAGGGGGAGGGAAGAGGGGATGGGGGTTTTTGAAGGGGAAACCAGGAAAGCGGATAGCATTTGACATGTAAATAAAGAAAATATCTAATACAATTTTTTTTTAAAAAAAATGTCTCTTTAAGCTCTGCTACTACAACTTCAAGTGAAGCACACTACTAGTAGATCATATTTACACCTACTCTAAGCCCTTTGTGTCCTATTTTAAGCCTACTTCATCTTGCTCAGTCTTTTAAGTTCAAGAACAGCTGATCAACATCTTTTTAATAAGTCTGGCCTGAAACAGCTTTCTTTTTCATTACTACATAAGATTTCTATGAAGCTGAAGAGATGGCTCATCAGTTAAGAGTACTTGCTGCTCTTTCAGAGGACCTAAGTTCAGCTCCCAGCACCTATATGACAGCTCACAATTGTAACTCTAGCTCTCTCATGACCTGTGGACACATTTACACATACACACACACACACACACACACACACACACACCATTTTAAAAATCTTTTTTAATTTAAGGATTTCTGAAACATAAAAAAGCAGTTTTAAAATATATTTTCAAATAATATCACCACATCTTATTTGAAAGCACTTCAGAATTTATTAAAACACATTTCTTTGGTCCTTTCCTCAGGATCTATGTCATAGTCACTGTAGTGGCTATTCCTGGTTGTCAACTTGACTATATTTGAAATGAACTACAATCCAGAATTGGAAGGCTCACCAGTGAACCTAATCTGGAGGCTGGGAGATAGAAGTTTCTGATCTGGATCTTGGTATGGAGATCTTGAGACACAGTGGTGATTGAATCCAGAAGATTAAGACAGGGAGTCCAAGGCCATCTGGGATTAAAGAGCTCTCGCTCTTCTGCCTGCCTGTCGTGTGGGACTAAGTAACTGCTAGATCCTTGGACTTCCATTCACAGCTACTACTGAACCATTGTTGGGATTTGGACTGCAGACTGTAAGTCATCAATAAATTCCTTTACTATATAGAGCATATCCGTAAGTTCTGTGACTCTAGAGAATCCTGACTAATACAGTCACTAACTCAATCTAAAGAGCCACAGAAAAGCCAATTGCCTAACTGAAGCAAGATCAGTCAGTAACTGGTGAAGCTGGGGAGCATGTTCAAGTAACACACTTCTAAATTCAGTGAGCAAACTACCAAAAAGAGTCCGCTAGGCAGAATGCAGGTTATTTTCAATAGTTAAGGCTATACTCTTTTCAAATCCTTGATTTCCTTACTATCCACAATTCTCCTTTTAAATTGACACATGGGCCTTATACGGGATGGAATACAGGAATTAAGACTCAAGTAGACCTAAGAGTTTGCAAGGCACAGACCCTCCAGGTGACCAGGCCCTAAGCAAGGGGGGCTGAGAGCAAACAAGAACACATCCAAATGCCCCACCACCACCACCTAACAGACAGCCTGACCACTTTCACATATGGGTCACACATAAACCAGGCCCTATCCCCTACCCACAGACTGCCACCACTGTGCTGTGCTGCCTGGCTGCTGACTAATAAATCTCTTGCTTGAATGTCAACTTAATTCAACTCCACTCCTCTCTTCTCACCCTCCCTTCTTCTTCCTATTGCTACATAAGCATATGAAGAAGATAATACTCTCAGGGTCCTGTGTTCTTTTCTTTTCTTTTGTTTTGTTTTAAATAATATCATACTGTTCCCCTTGCAGTCATCATTAGTCACTGGCAGTCATGTTGTTACACAATGCTAATTATTTTCCACTTCAATTTTATTGTGTAAATCCTCCTCTAAAAAAAAAACAACAGGGGTAAGCTGCCTGCCACAAAAGTGTAAACCCATAAAAAGCGAGGGAATGTCTATCTATAATCCCAGTGTTCTTATGGCAAGGTGGTAAGCAGAGACAAGAGACTCCCCAGCAGATCCTGGGGCAGCTAGCCCGGTATACACAGTGACAAGAAAACGTGGCTCAAACAAGGTGGAAGTCAAGGGCAAACCTCAGCGTTGTCCTCTGGCCTGCATGCATGCCAGGGGTGCATGCATTCACACATGAACATACGACAAGGAGGTATTGTTCTGTTCTTTCTGAATTTTCAAGTGTTCCAAATGTGTGCATATACTTATTATATAATATATGTAATCTTTTTAAAAAATAAAAATACAAAGTGTCTAAGTTGCCTAGACAGATCATTTCTAATCCTGCTCAAACCTTATGTTTACTACATCCTTTGAAGAGATAGGAAAAGTATTCTTTGATTATTTTCTAATTCCAAAGGTAACAAAGTTAATCCACTTACTTCACATCCTATTTTTAGTATTTTTTTTTTTTTTAAGTAATGAGGATTAGAACCTCTGACTTATGTTGGCAAAGCAGGGCTGTCTACTGAGCCACATCCTCAACCCTGTATATATCGTATTTTGGTTTTCCATAACATAAGTAGTTTAAGGAGCATTAGAACACAATTCTAAAATTCCAAGTGCCAATGTGTTTGTTTGTTATCTGTGACTCCGAATAATTCACTTGATCATCCTGGGATGTTACATTTCTAAGCCATGTACTGTTTTTTTCACTTATTGAGAACACATATGTCACAGACAATATGACTATCTTATCTCACTTAATAACAACTCTCTAGGGTATTATAACCCATTTGATAAATTACAGAAGGATATTCTTTAAGGTTTTAGTTTGGAGTTCCTCCAAGGCTTCCTAAGATTCTGCCTGCCTTTCTGACCCGACTCAAAAGGCATAACTTTTCTTTATTTCTTTTTTTCTGTCTCTTTCTTTTGGATGCTGCCCAGAGCCTAAGGACACTTTGGGGGTGCAAGGTACTTTGGGCTTTTTTACTTTCCCTAAAGATCTCCTCCCCACATGCCCCTAACTCAAATGGCACAACTCTCTCTCTCTGTCTTCCTCCTCCACGCAGCTGCTGAGAATAACAGCTAGTTTATTTGGGGAGTTCTTCCTTTAAATTATGATAAAATTGTCCTTGAGCGTAAAAGGTGGGAGGGACTAGTTTGCCCAAGTTATATGGTCACCACACTGACTGTCACTTAAGTCCATGTCCCTGTAAGCTGCGCACATGAGGCTCGTCAAGGAAGGGCCCAGAATGCTGGCACCCAAGGACGACTCCCCACCACGTCTGCTCCTCCAGCTTCATACGTGCAGATTTGATTTACTTCCCCAAGTGCATCCACCCATGTGTGAATACTCCACACGGCTGTTTCTTTTATTAGAACTATTTTTCCTTTCACAAACCTAGTGACAATAATAGAAACAATTAACCAGAACATATCCAGAAAGTTGTAGACTATGAATTAAGCACTTTTCTGCCATCTCCTCTTTTAGAGACATAAGTTTTAACTTATTGCAGTTACTGGAAGACAATTTTGTTACAATTCATTCTTTGATGTATGATAAAATAGTAGTATGTTTGTCTTATGAAAACTTCTGTTGCTATGAAATGTAATGAACTTCTAAACAGTTAATAACTCTATAAAATGTCAAATACACACAAATGTCTGTTCTTTTTCTTTTTCTTTTTTTAAAGATTTATTTATTCATTTTATGAATGTGAATACACTGTCACTGTCTTCAGACACACCAGAAGAGGGCATAGGATCCCATTACAGATGGTTGTGAGCCACCACGGCTTGGGGGTAACTGTTATGAGCACTTGCTCCACGGGCTCCAGGCATGCAGGCAGTGCACAGACACAACACTCATGCAAGCAAAACACTCACACAGGTAAGATGAAAACAACACATTTGCTGGGAATTGAACTAGAACCTCTGGAAGATTAGTCAGTGCTCTTAACAGCTGAGCCACCTCTCCAGGTCCTGTTCTTTTTCTTTTCTCTTTTCTTTTCTTTTCTTTTCTTTTCTTTTCTTTTCTTTTCTTTTCTTTTCTTTTCTTTTCTTTTCTTTTCTTTCTTCTTCTTCTTCTTCTTCTTCTTCTTCTTCTTCTTCTTCTTCTTCTTTTTTTTTTTTTTTAAGATTTGTTTACTGTATTTAAAGGTACACTGTAGCTGTGTTCAGGCACACCAAAGAGGACATCAGATCCCATTACAGACAGCTGTGAGCCACCATGTGGTTGCTGAGAATTGAACATAGGACCTCTAGAAGAGCAGTCAGTGCTCTTAACCACTGAGCCATCTCACCAGTCCCCTGTTCTTTTTCTTAATTATCTATCTTGTATCCCTAAAACTATTTTGACAATTGGCCGAATTTTAAGACTACAAGCTAACAATTAGAACCTGCCACAGATCCTGTCTTAAAGTCTTTCCAGAGCCTGGTTACAGGAAGACATGGTCCTTTCCACTCACTCCTGGATCTTTATTTATCATAATTACTCAGCTTAATGGAATTTTAGAAGTTGCCTTGGCTTGGCAAGTATGAAATGTCAGATTCAGTCTACTAGAAATAAACAGGAAATATTCATCATCAAATAAAATGCAAAGACGGCAGCGTTAATTTTTTGAAGGTGCTTGAGTGCTGACTCACAGTACTGCTTCAATCAAGTGGAAGGCATGTAATTAGGAGGCGGATGTTGACCTATGAATGCACACTGTCATCGTGTGAGCAAACACAGGGCAATGGTGTCTTCGTGGTACGCAGGAACGCTAAGCTTACTCACAGGATCTGTATCACCAGTCGTGGTAGTCCAACAAAAACACAATAACAACAACAGCAGTGATAAACCCAACAAAGGTTTTAACTTGTCTTCAACAGAGCAAGCTGAGTCATAGTGTGTTACTGGAGGACTAATGACTTCCATCCGTGTGAGCTTGGTGAGCTAAGTAAGCGAGTCAGACTTGGAGTCAACTTTCCTCTTGACTGCTGTTTTCAACAATTCAGCTATGAGAAGCATATCCATTAACCTTCATCTCCAAAAAAGTGAAAGAATTACAGAACGGGAGACCGAATCAGATAAACCTGGAAAACAGTCTGTCCTTCATCATTCTTTCAAAATATCAGCATTTCCTGCAGCTGAACATCCATCAAGCAACTCCAGCCTCTGGAGCTAGATCTACAGAAGAAGCCAGAACGGGGCATGTTCCTCCAGGTGACAGGGACAGCAGCTCTGGGGGAGCAAATGCTAAGTGTGAACAAGGTCAGGCAGAGAGGAAGCAGCTAAGCAATGGGATTAGAGCAGGTTGAGCTGGAGTAGGTAGGGCAACGGGCCCATGAGAAAGTCTCCCAGAAAAGGAAGGAGGTATGGGTGCAGCCAGCTAAGCCCTTAGACAGGCTGCTGTGCTCGCACCGGCGCTGCGGAACGAGCACTTGTGCAGTACTGAACGGGGCTCACTAAGCTGTCCAGGCTAGCCCTGAATTCATTTAGTAGCCCAGGCAGGTCTTGAAATTTGCCGTCCCCTTAACTCAGCCTCATGAGTAGCTAGGAATAGCTAGGACACCATCACTAGGCCTGCTTCACTATTTATTAAGAACCTACAATATAATGTTCTAGGTTCAAATAAATGGTGTTCCCCATGGACACCCTAGCAAATGTGACCCTGTTTAAATATCTCTTTCTATTTTACATTTATAATGCTTGTCACTAACAGGAAATTGTCTTAGTAAATTTTGGAATAAAGGTAGCAATGGAACATTAAGAACAGAAATACTCTAGCTTTAACTGAATGTCACCATCCTGGACCCATGGGACGGTCATATTCTGCCACCAACACATGGGAAGGAAGGTAGGGGCGAAGATGAAGAGAGGGCTCAAAGAGGAAGAACAGAACAGATCTACAGATTTTCTCAAACCCCAAAGTTAAATGTTTACCCAAAGGACAGAGGAGAGCCACAGAGAGCTTACAAGATATTGGACTCAAACTTAGCACTAACTGCAGAACAAAATAAATGTGCTTCCTGGTCTGTAAGTAAAATCACATTGTCTTATATACTAGAATGAGTTTTCATTTCTTCCTATTGAATGTTCTTATTTGGGGATTTATTCACATTTATTCATATTAGTCAACATATTTTTGAGTGCTTACTATGCATTATGAGTGCCTACTATGTACCAAGCACTTCTCTTGGGACTTGGAGTTTTAGACCATTCCTTAGAAATCATCTAGGAATGATGATTTCTTCACATAGAAGAAAACTATCATGATTATAAATCAAAAAGACCTTGGTTAAGCCAGGAATGGTGGCACACACCTTCAATCCCAGCCTTCCAGAGGCAGAAGCAGAAGGATCTCTGTGAGTCTGAGTTCAAGGCCAGCTTGGTGTGTGTGCAAGTTCCAGGACAGCCAGGGTTACATAGAGAGACCTTGACTCAAAAACACAAAAAACAAAATAATGAAAGCAGACCCTTGCAAGTCATAAAGATTTGATCAAAAACCACTGAACAGAGAGAGAGCTGGACAACTAAAGTCAAACATAAAAACAACACTCACACTCATAGCAGTAGGCACAGCCTCTCCTACAGGCTCGGTACCTGAAAGGATCATCTTAAGGGACCTGTGTCCACTCTCATTTGTACTTTCAAAAAAAATTATATATATATATATATATATATATATATATATATATATATATATATATGATATATATATATGGGTGTGGGTGTGTTTGTATACATATGTATATATACATACATATACACTATATATGTACACACACATATATATACACACACACACATACATATACATCATATATACATACATCATATTTACATCAGGACTGGACAGATGGCACTCTGGTTAAGAGCATTTGTTGCTCCTACAGTACCTCTAGCTCCAGAGGATCCAGCACAGTCCTTTGGCCTCTGAAGGCACCTCCAAGGTATCTCTCTCACACACATTTTTATAAATTAACTCTGTAACTGTCAAATACAGGAAACGGCCCACTAGCAGGAATGGCAACAAGTGTTAGGAGGAAGCGCTGGAAACATGGCTGTAGAACAACCCGACAGTCTGTGAATAACCCTGGACTCTACAACATGAGATTTAGACAGACCCCAATACAGCCTGCAGCGGGTTAAGTTCCCAAGAGGAAGCTTCTCAGAGCTGATAGCTACTTCTTTCTTGGCTGTGAACACAGCCCATTAGGACCAGCAGTCACCTGTCGTTCATATGTGGTAAGTCTTTCCATTCCTCAACTGTAGCTGTCTTTAGAGGGCTCCTGACTCCCTTTAAAGGAGCCATGGCTTCCATTTAAATTATGAATCCCAAAGCTACAAAGACCTGGAGTTCAGTCTTCTCACAACACAGAGACATTCCAATTCTTCAACGTGGAAGAGGTGTAGGGATATGAATGTGCATTCCTATGTCAAAGACACAGTATCCCAGCAATTACACACAAGAGCATCGACTGGCAGGCCACCTTCGCTTAATGTGTACTTCAGACAGAATTCTGAAAAGTATATACGTTAAACATAATCCCCATCACAAAACATCTTACAAGAGCTGTGCTATTTTCCATCATTTTGATACTTTATACTGGGCACTTTTATTCTTTAATTTTCAAAAAGAAACCATAAATTATTCATAACGTCTGCTTTCTATAGCTGTAGCTGAGCCCAGAGAATCTTTTTTTTCTCGACTTCTGTAAAAGTAAATAAACAAAAGACTGATACCAACCTTGTAAAGTTGCTTTTGAATAAATTGTGACAATGCATCTTAAAATAAAACAGTGGCAGGGAATGCTGGGCTTGTTTTTGTTTGTTTGTTTTCTTTCAAAGTGACACAGACAATAAAATGCATTTGGAGGAAGAATGCTTGTTAAAAGCAAACCAACAAAAAACCCAACCAAGCAGCACCCACATGCATGAATGCACCAGTCCAGAGCTGGGGCATAGCTCAGTGATCAAGTGCTGGCATGCACCATGCATTAGGTTAACCTTCAACATAAAAATAAGAAAACAAGCCCGACCTGGTGGTGCATGCCTTTAATCCCAGCACTCGGGAGGCAGAGGCAGGTGAATTTCTGAGTTCGAGGCCAGCCTGGTCTACAAAGTGAGTTCCAGGACAGCCAGAGTTATACAGAGAAACCCTGTCTCGAAAAAACAAACAAATAAATGAATAAATAAATAAATAAATAAATAAGAAAACAGTCTCAGTCGGAGGCTGGAAACAAATCAGATAGAGACACAAGGCATAGAGACACAAGGCATAGAGACAGTAACATTTCAGTCACCCATGAACCACATTCAGGATAGTGTCCCTATAAAATGGCATTTTTGTACAAAGCATCATTCACACAGTTGTGGTAATGCTAGATGATACAGTGCTGTCAGTTACAGTACAGTATAGTGCATGCAATTATGCACACACAGTACCTGATTCTTGATGATCACTGTAAGCACTGTTAGTGGTTTAATTTACTTTTATAATAATTTATTGTTATTTTTTAGACTATGTGCCTTGTTTCTATTTATTCTGGGTAGTAGTGTGCACACACGTGTTTTATGGCACTTATGTGGAGGTCAGAGGTCAGAGGACATTTCAGCTTGCAGAAATCCATTCTTCACCTTGACCGTAGGGGATCTATCGGGTTGTCAGGCTTGGTAGCAAGCATCTTTCCCATCTCTCTTTTCTGTCTCTCTGAGCCTCCTTTTTACAGTATCTTGTTAACACAATGACTATGTTCTAAATATTAACAAGTCTAATGTAGAATGCTCATGTACATTATATATATATACATTGGCTTGACCTTCTCTATGTCCATAGTTCACCCTATCCCCAGATCCTTCTCTGGATGTGCAAATGCAGCATCTGCCATCATTCATTCATGCATGCATGCTCTCACTCATTTGGTTTTTCATCCAATATCTCAAGTTACCCCTACTATCCCAGGTAATAGGTCATAGTGTGAATTAAACTGACAAATACCTCTACTATTGGATCTCTCTACCAGAGAATTCTCTCTCTCTCTCTCTCTCTCTCCCCTAGAGAAACAGACAACTGTCCTAGAAAGAGAAGTGCTGAAGAAGAAAATACAAGTAAGACAGCAGATACAAAGTGCCAAGCCAGACCGTAAAGGACTAGCTGGAAATGAAGAAAATCTTGAGGCACGTGTAGGAAGAAAGACGGGCCCAGGAGCAGAGACCATAGAAGCTGAGCACTTGAGGCAGGACACTACGCAGCCTATGTAAAGAACAGTAAGAAAGCCGTGCATCTGGAAAGGCGCAGTGAGGAGGCCAGAAAGAGAGGACCTACAAAGCCAGGTAGCTCCAGAATCCACTGCAAGTCCTTGGCTTGCACTTGGAAGAAGAGGAGAAACAGGCACAAAAGGAAGAACAGGAGGGGTGGGCACTGTACCAGAACACTCAGCAGCCCTGGGCCAGAATCAGGTGGAGTGAGTGCATGGAGCTGGAAAATCAGGGAAAGGTTGCTGAAGATGCTAAAAGACTAAGAGATGAGAAAGAGCAGGGCTTGGAGCCAAGATCAGAAACCCACTTCAATAAAAACAGGACTCTGCCTCCTTATTGCCAAAAATATTTCACATAATCCAGGGAAGGGTGGACAGGGACAGCAAGGCCATGCTGTAATATATTTATGCTCTCGATTTCTCATTTGCATTGGCAGGAACTTCAATGGCTGTAATTGCAAACAGCCTATTATGAAAATTGTATTACCAATAAATTTTTATTATAAAGACTCGTGTCATACTTAGAAACTTGATTTCTAAATCCTATTCCATTGCAGGCACATTTGTTGCCAAGTGCCCATCTGTTCTGCATTTCATCCTCACTCCCCTTCCATTGAGAAGCTTCTGGAGAGCTGTCAGAGGGAGTAGAGGCTATTGCTACTGTGATGGACATATGGTGCATGCCAGGAAAACTGTGGCTTATTTCAATTCCTCCTTTGTGGACAAATCACTCAATATAACTTCTTCACTTATCCAAGCAGTTGAAACAAAGCTCCCATTGTTCTCCCAGTTATTGCTTATAATGTTCTGTGTGCATCTCTGCGTGCCTCTTTACAATGCATTCCCACTGTTACCTTTTCTCCAGCTCTGCCCTCACTAAAGGGTTCTACTTTGGGCTGGAGAGATGGCTCAGCACTGACTGCACTTCCAGAGGCCGTGAGTTCAATTCCCAGCAACCACATGGTGGCTCACAACCATCTATTATGGGGTCTGATGCCCTCTTCTGGTGTGTCTGAAGACAGCTACATCGTACACATATTAAATAAATAGATAGATAGATAGATAGATAGATAGATAGATAGATAGATAGATAGATAGATAGATAGATAAGGGTCCTGCTTTACTCAGACCCCTCTAGAAGTCCTCTTTGACATTTGGGGTCACACTGCCATCTTTGGGTAGCACTTAAAATCATTTTTATAGTGTAATGAGAAGAAAGGGATGCCAGTGAAGGCAAAACCTTCACTGTAAACAGACCCAGCCTGAATACGTGTTCAGAGACAGGGCTAAGTTACAGCAGAGGCTTAGGTAGAATGACTTTGTTTAAAATGCAAGAGGAGGCTTGGAATTCATTTAGAGCAACATCCTCATTTTATAGATGAAATAATAAGATACAGAAAATGTGTCAAAGTGCCTGAAGACAGTGATTCAATCTAGTTTAAACAAGAAGAAATACATTTTATCACGTAATGTGAAACTCAACCCTGCGTGAAGGTCCAAGGACTGCTCTTCCTTCCAACAGTCCTCGTCACTGACCTTCCTGCAACAGTCCTCGTCACTGACCTTCCTGCTGTAGCAGTTTGAGGGGTCCTAGGAGTTAAGAGAGAGTGATAGAAAAGAAGCCAGGGTTTCACTTGAGTCCCTTTTAAATATGAAGACCTACCTAAGCAGGAAGACATCCCTTCTTACCCGTTTCTTAAGTTGATCTCTCGTGAAGGAAAAGGCATTTCAGAATGGGCCATGTTAAAGCCCTGAACTAAGCCTAATGCAGAGTAAATGCTAGAGTCGAGACTAACGATGCTGGCCACAACCACTATTGATCTGAGGTTGCTCTCATTCCTTATCTGGCCTGCCACATGTGTAAGGGTTCACATGTTTTCATGTACTCCAACCAACCCAACTCCTCTCATTTTACAACCTTTTCTCAGGAGCATACTTGCCCTTTTTCTAATGACTTCAGGCTTCTACAAAAGAAGCATGGGGCAACTGTAAGGTGACTTAAAGCCAGACCTTCCCCACTCCAACTGCCCGTGATACCTTAAGGCACGGGACAAATTCACTTGGGATTAGAATGGGGAATGATGGAATCTATCTCACAGATTTGAGAGCCATTAAATCAGTTAACATATGTGAAGTTTTTATACCCTACATGACAAGTCCTCTCTTAAGTGTGTTCTATGAAGAGAGGACATCTCCTGTCTTGTCTCTTAAGTACAAACTCCAGTTGTTTATAGAGAACAACCTCCCTGCCATCCCACATGATCTCGGCATAGTTCTTCGTATGAACAGCTCCCAACCCACACTGGGAAAGTGGGAGACAAATGCCAAGATAGGCCCATCTCACCAGTTTCTGCAATCTAAAACTTAAGCAGAGCAATTAAAAGACAGAAAGCAGTTAAAACCCAGTCTCTCTGGTACTATAGCCTTTTAGAGGCTTCTCCTGAGCCTTTGCTCCCTAGACTCCAACTATTTGCACTTTCAAAACTTTAATCAACATACTTCCTTTGATTTGCTTAGCTGTGAAACACCTTTAACAACCCCCTCTTTTACTGAAATATGACAATAATTTTTCAGTTCTTTTATAAAAATTATCATGGACAAACAGGACTCCTTGGAATAAACAATGAAGTGGCTCTATTTTAGTGTCTTATTTAGTCCCCTAATCTAGTCAGAGCTCTTCTCTGGGCCCCGTATGTGCAGTATAGAAGGAAGACAGTGGCTCTGAAATCAGACATACTGGTCAATTTTCTAGCTCCAGATCTATGTAATTTACTGCCTCGTTACTTCAATTACTGTACCTGAAAAATGAGGCAATCTCCCTCATTGATTTCCTGATTTAAAATGACTCCCCTTAGGGACGAGCTTGACACAATGGAAAATGGGAAATGTTAAGAGAACTGATGGCAATGGTGCCTGCAAGGATGTCTCTCTTCCTCACTGTCATGGCATCAAGTCCTGAGAATCTTACTTCCATACCCTTTTCATTAGATGCCACTTCCAATCTTCCAGACACAATCAACTCAAGGCACAGGCTTCCATGGGATAAACCTCTCAGCTGGAATGACCATCAGTGGCAGCTCAGGTCACACCTATGCTTGCCCATTCTGTATAACTTATAACATCAGCATTGCCACAACACAAGTGTTCCATGAAGACTGGAATGCTGGTTTGTCTCCTTCCGTGTCTTCATACTTCTTAGCTCACAGAAAGACCTTGCCTGCTAGCCTCTGAAGATCCTTCAGTCACAGGGACCTTGGGAAGAGCTCTGAGCTCCTCACTAGTTCACTAGTTCACTAGTTCACTAGTTCCTCGTTGGTTATATAGGCACAGAGAAAAGACAAAGTCCCAATCTTTGCATTATCTTCCCAACCTAGACACCAGAAAAATGGCTGAAAACTTCAGATGCCACAAATTAATTCCAAAATGATTGGAAATTCCAAATATATCAATTACCATTTAGATTTTAAACTATAACGCCAAAACATCCTTTTTTAAAAAATGCAAAATAAATAAAATACCTTTATTTTATTACTAATATATTCTTTTTATATAAAAAAAAAAAAGCACTATCAGAGGCTGGAGAACTGGTTGGTTTAGTTGGTTGAAAGCACTGACTGACTGCGGTTTAGTTGGTTGAAAGCACTGACTGACTGCGGTTTAGTTGGTTGAAAGAACTGACTGAGGTTTAGTTGGTTGAAAGCACTGACTGCGGTTTAGTTGGTTGAAAGCACTGACTGTGGATTAGTTGGTTGAAAGCACTGACTGCGGTTTAGTTGGTTGAAAGCACTGACTGTGGTTTAGTTGGTTGAAAGCACTGACTATAGGTTAGTTGGTTGAAAGCACTGACTATAGGTTAGTTGGTTGAAAGCACTGACTGCTTTTTCAGAGGACGCTAGTTTGGTTCCAGCACCCATATGGCAGCTCACAACTGTAACTCCAGTTCAAAATGATCTGACACCTTCTAAACTCCATGGGCATCAGGCATGGTACACATTCATTCATTCAGGCAAAACACACATACATACATGCATACATACATGTAAAAACTGATAATTCTCCTAAGAATTGTTGATAAGAGGCAAAGCTAAAAAGGTATGACGTTTTTATTGTCATGTCTAGAGAAAAGTTATTTTTGTTTTTGAAACACTATATAATTTAAAGTACATATGGTCTTTGATTTCTTTAAGTGTGTGAAAAAAATATACCTAGAAACAAAAACATCACCCAGTGATGTTCAGGTCATAGTTTTTTGTTTTTTGTTTTTTTGTTTTTTTTGAGACAGGGTTTCTCTGTATAGCTCTGGCTGTCCTGGAACTCCCTTTGTAGACCAGGCTGGCCTTGAACTCAGAAATCCGCCTGCCTCTGCCTCCCAAGTGCTGGGATTAAAGGCATGTGCCACCACGCCCGGCCAGGTCATAGTTTTTAAACATAAAATATGGTACTGACTTATAGCTATGTGGGTTGCATTTAGTCATCTGAGAAAGCCAAGTATGAAGAGAACCTGGAATTCCAGACTTAATTCCTATAAATCTATCTATCAAATGGAGATCCATAAACAGACTCACTTCTCTGAAATTGCTCAAAGCTTGTTCCATATGATGGCAGTCCTATACAATGCCATACTCTTTGGCTTACTATGCTTACTAGGTATAATTATGTATATATTTAAAGGTGGTATTTTTCCTAAATATTATCCATTATGGATTTTTCTTCTGGAGTAGTATCTCATTCATTCATTCATTCATTCTTCTTTTAAAAATAGGATCTCCCTTCCAGTCTAGACCAGCACCCTGAGCAGACCTTGGGCGAAAACTCCACAGCCAGTCCCACAACACCCAGAGGAAGCTCTACTCCCAGGCACTCTAACACGCCCAGGATCATAGGATCAGAGGTGAGGAGGACACAGCATCTACCCCAACACTAGAAATAACTGGGACCAGCAGAAGCCAGGTACCCAGGAACTCCCTCTGACCCATGGCACAGGTTCCTTCCAGTCTGGGCCAATGCCCTGAGCAGACCTTGAGCACGAACTTCTCAGCCAGTCCCAAAACATCCAGAGGAAGCTCCACTCCCAGGCACTCCCAAGATCATATGATCACAGGATCCCAGGATCCCAGAAGCTTGGTCATACCAGCATCTCAGAGTCCCAGAGGCAGCTTGACTCCCAGGAGCTCTGACACACCCTAGATCTCAGGATCACAGATCACAGAATCACAGGATCACATAGATAGCTGAACTATGAGGAGTTCTGATAAAATCAGGAGCACAGGAGGGACAGGTTCCAGTCAGATATAGGAAGGGCAGGTAGCACTAGAGTTAATCAGATAGCAGGAGACATTAAGAAGGGCATAAATAACTCCTTTAAAGAAATACAGGAGAACACAGGTAAACAGCTAGAAGTCCTTAAAGAGGAAACACACACACACACACACACACACACACACACACACACACAAAAACCCTTAAAGAATTACAAGAAAACACAATCAAACAGGCAAAGAAAATGAACAAAATCATCCAAGATATAAAAATGGAAATAGAAACAATAAACAAATCATGAAGGGAGAGAACTCTGGAGTTAGAAAACCTGGAAAGAGATCAGGAGTCATAGAAGCAACCATCACCAAGAGAATACAAGAGATAGAAGAGAGAATCTCAGGATGAGAAGATACCATTGGAAGCATTGACACAACAGTCAAAGAAAATGCAAAAAGCAAAAAACTCCTAATCCAAAACATCCAGGGAATCCAGGAAATCCTGGACACAATGAGAAGACAAAACCTAAGGATAATAGGTATAGAAAAGAACAAAGATTTCCATCTTAAAGGGCCAGTAAATATCTTCAACAAAATTATAGAAGAAAACTTCCCTAACCTAAAGAAAGCGATGCCCATGAACATAGAAGAAGTCTACAGAACTCCAAATAGACTGGACCAGAAAAGAAATTCCTCCCCTCACATAATCAAAACACCAAATGCACTAAACAAAGAAAGAATATTAAAAGCAGTAAGGGAAAAAGGTCAAGTAACATATAAAGGCAGACCTATCAGAATTACACCAGACTTCTCACCAGAGACTATGAAAGTTAAAAGATCCTGGGCAGATATCACACAGATTCTAAGAGAACACAAATGTCAGCCCAGACTACTATACCCAGCAAAACTCTCAATTACCATAGATGGAGAAAACAAGATATTCCATGACAAAACCAAATTTATACATTTTTCCCATAAATACAGCCCTACAAAGGATAATAGATGGAAAACACCAACATAAGGAAGGAAACTATACCCTACAAAGGCAAGAAAGTGGTCTTTCAACAAACTCAAAAGAAGATAACCACACAAACATAATTTGACCTCTAACAACAAAAATAACAGGAAATAACAATCACTTTTCCTTAATATCTTTTAACATCAATGGACTCAATTCCCCAATAAAAAGACACAGACTAACAGACTGGCTCCATAAACAGGACCCAGCATTTTGCTGCATACAGGAAACACACCTCAGTGACAAAGACAAACACTACCTCAGAGTAAAAGGTTGAAAAACAATGTTCCAAGAAAATGGTCCCAAGAAACAAGCTGGAATAGTCATTCTAATACCAAATAAANTCAANTTTCAACCAAAAGTTATCAAAAAAGATAAGGGAGGACACTTCATACCGGTCAAAGGAAAAATCTACCAAGATGAACTCTCAATTCTGAACATCTATGCTCAAAATGCAAGGGCCCCCACATTCATANAAGAAACTTTACTAAAGTTCAAAGCACACATCGCATTCCACACAATAATAGTGGGAGACTTCAACAGCCCACTCTCAGTAATGGACAGATTCTGGAAACAGAAACTAAATAGAGACACAGTGAAACTAACAGATGTTATGAACCAAATAGAGCTAACAGATATTTACAGAACATTTCATCCTAAAGCAAAGGAATATACCTTCTTCTCAGCACCTCATGGTACCTTCTCCAAAACTGACCATATAACTGATCACAAAACAGGCTTCAACAGATACAAGAAGAATGAAATAATCCCATGCACCCTATCAGATCACCATGGACTAAGGCTGGTCTTAAATACCAACAAAAACAATGGAAAGCACACATATACATGGAAGCTGAACAACACTCTACTCAATGATAACTTGGCCAAAGAAGAAATAAAGAAAGAATTAAAGGCTTTTTAGAATTTAATGAAAATGAAGACACATAATACCAAAACTTATTGAACACAATGAAAGCAGTGATAAGAGGAAAACTCATAGCTCTAAGTGCCCCCAAAAAGAAACTTAGAGCTTATACTAGCAGCTTGACAGCATACCTGAAAGCTCTAAAACAAAAAAGAAGCAAAGAGGAGTAGACAGCAGAAAATAATCAAACTCAGGGCTGAAATCAAGCAAAAAGAAACCAAAAGAACTATACAAAGAATCAACAAAACCAGGAGCTGGTTCTTTGAGAAAATCAAGAAGAGAGATAAACCCTCAGCCAGACTAACCAGAGGGCACAGAGACAGTATACAAATAAATAAACTCAGAAATGAAAAGGGGGACATAACAACAAAATATATCTTAAAATAAGTATCCTGTCTGTTGAATATAAACAGTTAAAAACATTAAAATCATGCTCTACAAACATGGAAATTATCACTGATAATTTTTCTCACTGTGTTTGAAATTAGCATTTTCTTAATGTTTAAGTTCAAAGAGTTTTTGCTATTTTAAAATTTTTAAAATACTTACTGATAAAATAATTTCTCTCCTAGAAACACTGATAATCTTTTTTAAGTAACCTGACTGTTAGACAATGTACACAAATATATAATGTGTTTTAAATACTTTCTCACTGTGTCAGGTGGTATCATCTAAGGGCTTTTGAATATATTTCTCAGTGATTCATTTTTATTATTTTATGCTCTTTTACTATGCTTAATTCCCAAAGAATATTTTGAATATTGTGAAACAACTTAGTATTCAACATTAGATACAGACTCCTCAGTTATGGATAGTATCAAATACTCATTAATGATATTTAAGGGTATAAAAGGATATGAACAAATTTTTATGTATTATCTGATTCTCAAATTACTCAATATTATTAATATGTTTGATGTATAAAATTTATTTAAATAATAAAAACTTAAGAAAAAAAATAGGATCTCATGTAGCCAAGGACAAACTTGAACTGGCTAACTAGCCAATGATGGTCATGAACTCCTGACGCTTCTGCCTTCATCTCCCAAGTGCTGGAATTACAAGTTCACATCTTTTCTACAGAGATAATCTTTGGTAAGAAAAAGGAAGAGGACGAAGAATGAGAGAAAAACAAAAGAAAGCCACATGTCTTACTTGGATGGGGCAAGGCAGCCTGGTGCAATCACATTCTGGTTTTCCTCCACAGCCTGGACAGCAGTGAGCTCTGCCATGTTGACCATCACGTCATTGGTGTGGCCTGGAAGTTGTGGAAGCACTGAAATGATCTTCTCTACTAAGTTGTCTCCATGGTGTCCAACCGCCCCTGTTTAACCACACAAGCAAATGTGAACTCAAAGTGGACATTAAGATGTTAACTGGATGCATGCTTTATAATGCAGGTGCCCCTTCTACCAAAAATAACAGATGTTTAATAACACCAACATAGAAGTTAGCTCTTTATCACATAAATTATGTTCTCAATTACCTTGCAAATCAACCTATCTCTGTGATGACAAAGGTGCACTCACTCCAGTTCACCTGGTACCCACCATCTCTAACATAGAAAGGCAACCACGGGCTCTCACTACATATTTGTTGATGAAGGGGAAGAACAAGTGGACTCAGCCTTTTGGTATCAGCCTACAGGAAATTATGTTCCAACGTTTACTGGATGCTTTCTGTATACCAAGCATTGCTCTAAGACCTGTAATTACACATATCAACTCCAGGGATAATGGATGAAGGACGGGCTGAGGATGTAGCTTAACTGGATGACTAAGGCATAAAGCTCTGGTGATTTCCAGTACCACATAAAACTGAATGGTGGCAGCCTATGCCTGAATTCCTAGCACTTAGGAGGTGGAGGCAGGACATTCAGAAGTTCAAGATCATATTCAGCCACACAGTGAGTCTGAGACCAGTCTGGAGTACATAAGTGAGAACCTATATGAATAGCAATATTTAAATTATAATAATAAATGTACTCTAACTAAAATTCAAGACAGTTATACAGTTCAATGCTTCTTCTGTGAAATTAAGTTATATGTCCAAAACCCATCCATGCTTAGAAGGCATTCCTCCAGTCATGGATGGCATTTGGTACAGCTACTTCCAGTTGGCTTGCTCACATGTTGCCTCTCTGTCCCTCTATGTTCTGCCATGTCATTTTTTTTTTTTTTGGATTTTTGACACAGGGTTTCTCTGTGTAGCCCTGGATGTCCTGGAACTCACTTTGTAGACCAGGCTGGCCTCGAACTCAGAAATCCACCTGCCTCTGCCTCCCAAGTGCTGGGATTACTGCCATGTCATATTAATGGTACAGAAGAACTAATTAAGAAAGACAAATAGCTGGGCAGTGGTGGCACAAGCCTTTAATCCCAGGAGGCAGAGGCAGGCGGATTTCTGAGTTCGAGGCCAGCCTGGTCTACAGAGTGAGTTCCCGGACAGCCAGGGCTACACAGAGAAACCCTGCCTCGAAAAATAAAAAAAAAAAAGAAAGAAAGAAAGAAAGAAAGAAAGAAAGAAAGAAAGAAAGAAAGAAAGAAAGAAAGAAAGAAAGAAAGAAAGAGGGAGGGAGGGAGGGAGGGAGGAAGGAAGGAAGGAAGGAAGGAAGGAAGGAATGAAGGAAGGAAGGAAGGAAGGGAGGGAGGGAGGGGAAAGGAAGGAAGGAAGACAAATAAGGCAAGAAGTCAACAACTAAGACATATCCAGGAATCATGATGTACCATGTACCAAATCCTAGGCCATGAATTTATAATGTATAATTAATTGTAGCAACAAATCTTTATTGTGAATTATTATGCTCATTCACACAGTAAAGATTTCATTTAAATCACCTGCTCAAGCAAACGATTTACTTATTAATTACAAAGTGTAATAACTATTCTTCCTTGTCTTTGTTTTTCTTTTTGTTTTTTTTGTTTTGTTTTGTTTTGTTTTNTTTTGTTTTGTTTTTCGAGACAGGGTTTCTCCGTATAGCCCTGGCTGTCCTGGAACTCACTTTGTAGACCAGGCTGGCCTCGAACCTATTCTTCCTTGTCAACTTGACTACATCTGAGACTAAAATGGAGAGGTGGAGAGAACACATGTAAGAGATTTTTGTTTTATTTGAAATAGGTAGATCTACTTCTAATCCACATCTATGAAATAGGTAGACATATGCCTTTAATTGTGACCTTAAGCTGGGCGTGGTGGCGCACTCCTTTAATCCCAGCACTCGGGAGGCAGAGGTAGGCAGATTTCTGAGTTTGTGGCCAGCCTGGTCTATAAAGTGAGTTCCAGGACAGCCAGGGCTATAATGAGAAACCCTGTCTTGAAAAACAAACAAACAAACAAACAAACAAACAAAAAGAGGTGCAAAGTCACACCTTTAGTCTGCTGAAAGCCTATATAAGGACATTGAAGAAGGAAGCTTTTGCACTTTGCCTGCTTTTTTCATTGACACTGAACCTACTTTAGAGATTCCAGCAGATATTGAAGGCTACATGAGATATCCGGCAACTTCTGGATTCTTAGACTTTCTGTTCATAGGCGGACATTGTTGGGTTCACTGAAAGCCTGTAAATCATTCTAATAAATTCCCTTCCTATATAGAGACATTCATTCTGTAAGTTCTGTTATTCTAGAGAACCCTGACTAATACACAGAGCAGTAATTCAAGCCAGGTGGCTGGGTCAGGGAAAAGGAAACCCTCAGGCTCCACCAAAGTGAGCTGAGGCAGACCTGGTGAGTGTCTCTGGTAATTTCTGATGTTAAAGAAGAGCATTCTTGTGCCACAAGATGATTACCCTTCATTATGAGAATAACCACGTTTTATTCATGCTGTCTGTGGTTTACAGATGTCTCAGAGCTGCTTGTTGAATACCAAATGCATGCCCAGAACCAGAAGAGTACCAGCAATTCAGAATAGGGTAAAAATGAACTGTATCTTTACACTAAGCAGAGATACTAGGAGACCCCACTGCATCACGAATATCTTTCTTTCTCCATCAGTACCCTCCTCACAAACTAAAACTTTTATACATCTCCACTTACCAGCAGAATAACTCTTCTTTGAACCTGATGCTCAAATTATGATCTCACACCCCTAGTTTTTCTTATTTTTTTCTGTCATCCATAATTATTTGGCACAAACAAGTGTCTGTATAACTGTGAGTGTGGTATGTGGTTGCTTCTCATTGCTCCACCCTAACCCATACACAGGGATCTTTGGAAAGCTACATTCCACTAAATTCCCTGCAAACTGAAACATATGACATGCCTCTTAAAACTCTCAAAACAGTCAAGATCTAAAATGGCTGTTATTTTTGTAGAACCAAAGTAGCATTTGTTTTTATTAATAAAATATTACATACTAATAGCCCAAATGCTCAAAGTAAAGAAATTATTCTTTGTTTAGTTTTACTTTTTTGAGGGGAGGGGAGATATAGGATCATATTCTGTAGCCCAGGCTAGTCTGGGACTAACAATCCTCCTGGACTGGGATTGTGTGCACTTGGCATTCCCCTCACCTATGGGAATAGTACTGCTTTGTTTTCTCAACCTGTGAAACATGTATTGAAGCAATTCTCTAAATCATTGTCTTCTACAATTTCTAAACGCTCTATAGTGAATACATATCCTTTCAATAATAATTAAAAATGCAACTCATTCCCCTCATCTTCCCATATTTGCTCTTCCTCTCTTTCCTTTCTCCTCCCTCTCTTCCCTCTTTCCTTTCTCCTCTCTTCCCTCTTTCCTTCTTCCTCTCTTCCCTCTCTTT
This sequence comes from Mus pahari, assembly GCF_900095145.1. Lineage (NCBI taxonomy): Eukaryota > Metazoa > Chordata > Mammalia > Rodentia > Muridae > Mus > Mus pahari. The sequence continues at coordinate 64,825,081 of NC_034602.1, forward strand.
CTCTTTTTCACTCTCTCTTGCATGTGCATGCACCCAATTCTCAAATAACTACACATAGTCTATATTATTTAGCCCTCAGAGTATATCAACTGCCTCTTGAAGGTAATAACTTTTCTATCTTAGTCATCTCCATCTCACTAGCACCTGCAACAGTGCAGAACACAGTGGACACCAAATAAAGGCTTACTGGAGGATGTATAGGGTGACACCATTTTCAACAAGGTGATGGCAAAATGATCAGAAAGCCATCTGTATCACAAACATGCTATTAACTATCAAATACTTGACCAAGCATGGTGACACATGTAAGTAATCCCAGACCTTGGAGATGGAGGCAGGAAGATCAAAGTTCAAAATCATTCCAGTCACATAACAAATTCAAGTCCATATGAACTTCGAAAAAATCATACACAATGTTTCTATTATTTTTTGAAACTTACAATTTCACATATAAGTTCCTACCTCACTAATGGTAAATTATCAAAACATTACTAGTTTATCATATAAATTGTATATGGGGGCTGGTGAGATGGCTCAGTGGGTAAGAGCACCCAACTGCTCTTCCGAAGGTCCAGAGTTCAAATCCCAGCAACCACATGGTGGCTCACAACCACCTGTAACAAGATCTGACACCCTCTTCTAGAGTGTCTGAAGACAGCTACAGTGTACTTACATATAATAAATAAATAAATCTTTAAAAAAATAAAAAATAAAAAATAAATTGTATATAATTAATATCCAAATCAAATATTAAATTTCATTTTGCTCTCTATATAGAACAGTGATAGAGTAATTTAAATTGAAATCCACATCATTTAAGTCCCTCCAATAATTTCCAAATCATTTCTCTGTTTATCTTTATTTATGTGAGTACACTGTAGCTGTCTCAGACACACCAGAAGAGGGCATCGGATCCCATTACAGATGGTTGTGAGCCACCATGTGGTTGCTGGGAATTGAACTCAGGACCTCTGGTGCTCTTAACCACTGAGCCATCTCTCTAGCTTTCCAAATCATTTCTTGATCTTTAGAAATCTTTAGCATAATCTTTTGTTGGCTGCAGCTCTCACTAGCTATACCCCAATCTAAACCACAATTTAATTTAAGAAACCTCAACAAATTCTGGTAACCATTATTTCATTACATCAACAGGCAAGACATCCCCAGTTTCTCAAACTTGTTGCATCCAGAAGGATGAATCAAGTAAACGTTTGAGCACATGTTCCTGGATGCCAGGGTCAAAGCCAAATACCAAATGGACCCGTGCTAACAATGCCACCAAAACTACACACTTCAAACCCTCATCGATTCAGGGTTGCTCTGGAGAAATAAGCAAGCACTGCATTCCACCACATTAATGCACCATGCCCACTCCAGTTCAGTATTCTCAACACCTCTGGGAGCCACAATACCTACACCAACACAGCCACAGGTTGGGTTTCATTTACCAGATTAAGACATTTACAATTTCAGCAAGTAGAAATTTCCTTTTATTCAGTAGTGAAAAGCATTTTAACATTTAAACAATGTAACTTAACAACACACACTTTTATGAACTGAAAACTAGCTCTATATTACTGATATAGAAACAAAACACTATATTAAAACATCTTTGTAGCAAATGAAATTTGAGGCTGATAATATGCAAGATAATTTGAGTGGTTAACCAAAAGATAGCCAATAAAAATTTGCATTTATAAGCTATTGGGGCCCAGAAACAGACTAGTCTAAATTACAATGTATTACAACCTACCCTACAAAGTCTACTTGAGATTTTCTAAAGGAAAGTATGTCACAATTTTGAAATGGAAAAGAGATGGGACAGCAAGACGGCTCAGTGGGAGATGGGTCTTGCCACCAAGCCTAACAATCTGCATCCCCTGGAATCCACATGGTTAATGTAGAGAACTAACTCCCGCAGGGTGTAGACATTTCTTGGCTTACACTATACCAAAGGGAGATAGGACACAGATCAATCTCAAATCCACATACCAGAAGACAGGCAAGCACAGGACGTCCCAGAGAATCATCTTTTCTCCTACTCCAGCTTCATCACCTCACCAGGCTATTGCTATTGCCACCTGCCATCTCATACACCGGACCTTGCCTCACTTGCGAGAAATCCTCTACAGTTGCAGGAACTCATTCCCTAGGGAGATGTAAACATCTACTGCCTCCTTACAGAGCATCAGTGGCAAACCAAAGTATGATCCACCAAAGTCCAACTTGAGAAACCATAGAGTTTGTTGGGGTTACTTCCAGAGCATGAGTGAGGGTTGACAGGAGCACAAGTGACCCCAAAACTACCCCACCAGGAAAAACCTCACCCCAGCACAGAGGATGACTTCCCATCGCTACACGCATGGAATGCTTCCCTTCACTCTACACACTCTAGCACCTCCCAGCCAGGGTGCCAGAATCCCCCCCCCCCCACTCCATGAAGAAGCACCAATAGTCAACAAGCTCCATCCATCTTAGGGGTCTCTTACAAGTAACACAGATGCTCAGATGAAAACAATGCTGTTATACTTGGAGGATAGCACATTCTCTTGAGATTCATATTGTCACAGTTCTCACAGGTCTTTGACAGAAGGGCTAAATTTTTTTCTTTTATTTGTTCCCTTAAATCTATACCAAGAAACATATTCATTCCCTTTCAACATTTTCTCAGTTCCTTAAAATCTGTCCACCCCATACTTTGCCTGCTTTTACTACTAGTTTAAAGGACACTATAGAAGTTAGCCAACCAATGGAAGCATCTTTAAGATAGTTAGAGATGCTGGGCAGTGGTGGCACATGCCTTTAATCTCAGCACTTGGGAGGCAGAGGCAGGTGGATTTCTGAGTTCGAGGCCAGCCTGGTCTACAGAGTGAGTTCCAGGACAGCCAGGACTGCACAGAAAAACTCTGTCTCCAAAAAACAAAACAAAACAAAACAAAAAAAAGATATTTAGATATATTAGGTACAAACAGGCCCTTAATCCCAGCATTCTCAAGCATGAGGAAGGCAGATCATAAATATGAGGCTGTCTCACTTGGACAACTCAAAACCCAAAAGGTGAATTTGGAAATTTAATGAAATACTGAAAGTTGGAAATACACAACGCTATCATACATGGCTAACTGCTTACCATCTGTGTGGTTTGTCTGACTGGTTGGTTGGTTGGTTCGTAAGGAGCAAATTCTGAGGCTTAATTTTTCTCTTAATGACTCACCTAACTTGTAGAACAATCAAATAAGGTAATGTGACTATAGTTTTTAATTCATAAAATATTTGCATAAATATGGTTAATTGACTTCATTTCCCTTCACAAGCTTTACTGTGTGGCCCCACCATACCAACCACACAATGGTCAAGACATATGATACTTACAGAACACCCATTACACAGGTAAATGGCCAATGGTACAGATGAAACTCAGAAGCAGTTAGAAAACGTGTGTTAAACTTGGTGACTGTCTAGTTCCCAGTAAACATTAATCCACTCACCTACCCAGACATGAACAAATGCTTATTTCCAGGCTAGTAGCACAATGCCTGAAATCCCAGGACTCAAGAGGCAAAGGTAACAAATTCACAATAAGCCTTGGCCACATGGTAAGTTCAAAGCCAGTGGGAGATCCTGTTTCAAAACACCAAGGCCTCGGGATGCAGCTCAATGTTAGAGCATTTCCCTAGCATGCAAACGGCCCTGGGTTCAATACCCAGCAATACATTTCATCAATCAGCAGATACATAAATAAATATTGACTACATATTGTTTTCAAGTAACTGTTCCAACCGCTAGGAAATACGAAGTAACTAAAGAATGAACACATACACACACACACACACACACACACACACACAAGCTTCCATTCCATTCTCATGAAAGAGGAACAAGAAGCAACCAATTATTAGTTCTGGGTAGTGGCCAACATTATGTCCCACGAGGCAGGTCGGGGGTAAGACAGTAGTAGGGAAGGTTTCTCTTGGGAGTGAGAGAGAAAGTCATATGGAGTGAATGAACATTCACTGGGTCAAGCTTGGAGTGTTCGAGGTACTGTGTGAGAGGAGATAAGCCAGAGAGAGCATGTGTAACTGCTGGTTAGTCTTTGTCACACAGTTATGTGAAAAGAGGAATCCTCAATTAAGGAATAGCCTCCATTGGATTGTCTTATGACATTCTTTTTTTCCCCTAGAGGGCAGGACCTTAAACAGCTGGCAGTGTGCTTTTGACTTCTATCTGGACATACTCCCCATTAACCCAGGCACCGTCCTTTCACCTTTAGGGAGATGGATATGGCTCTCTCAGCTGGGCTCTTGGTATGGAAATGATCACTAGCAGCCATCTGAGCTCTGTAGGCTTGAATACTGAGCCACACAAGCCCCTGAGTCTTTTCTATCTTTCCGAGGAAGCCTGATTACTGGTCTTATGGCATTCTTATGGGGCATTTTCTTGATTAATTATTGATAAGGAGGACCTAGCCCATTGTAGGCAGTGCAACCGCTGGGCATGTTGTCCTGGGTTGTACAAGAAAGCAAGTCCATCAAGAGCATCACCTCACGATCTCTGTTCCAGGCTCCTCTTGAGTTCCTGCACTGACTTCACTCAGTGATTGACTGTTACCTTCTCCAGCCAAGTTGCCTTTGGTCAGGATATTTAGTATAGCAACTGAAAGCAAACTAGAACACATGAATACCATGACAGGAGGATGGGGGGGGAGCCAGCATGCTAAATTTATGGCTGGGAAAATCACACAGTAACATCACTATGAGTGCTAGCTCTCTATCTTTTGTACTTTCTATTTTTAATTAGGAGGTGTGCCTCTGTGAGTGCGATCATGTCTCTCTCTCTCTCTCTCTCTCTCTCTCTCTCTCTCTCTCTCTCTCTGTGTGTGTGTGTGTGTGTGTGTGTTTGCTGAAATATTCACCCTTGCATGTGCTTGTAGAAGGCAGAATGGGCAATGCATCTTTTTTTGTGGCTTTCCATCTTTTTTGGTTTTCTGTGGTGGTTTTGTTTTGTTTTGACAGTCTTGCTGATCCTGGAGCTGATTGGATGGATCTGCCTCTCCATGCCACCATGACCACTGATCAGAACTGGGTTGAAGATGCTCTCATACCCAGGCCAGCACAGGCAGTTTTTATGTGTGTTCTTAGAACCAGGACTCAGGCCCCTTCGTGCCGTGTAGTGAGCACTTCACCCGCTGAACCACCTCCCTTCCCTACGCTCCCTTTTACTCTTTGCTCGGCTCTACTGTACTAAAGGTGATTCTGAGGTTCAGGAGACACAAAGGAGCACTGTGACTCAACCGTGGCTTTGGTAGCACAGAAGGCACAGGATCTTGGAAGTTGTGAAATATAAAAGCCTAAAAGACTAGAAGTCAATGAAAAACTAACATAGGTGTCTGTGGAAACAGCAAGTGGAAACAGCTCTCTAAAGTCAGCTACAACATGAAGCCAAATGAAAGGGACTTGAAGTCGGGTGATCATGAGGAGTCAAGAAAGGTCCTGCTCCATTCTGCCTGCAGGCCAATGATGAGACTCTGAGAAAAGGAGGAAAATGGTCTCCAGAGGCTGTTAGCAGGAGTGAACTCATGAGAAGATAGAAAGAGAGAGCGCTGAGCTAATCTGCATAGGTAAAAATGTAAGGAGGGATGGAGTGTTCCTTTGTAATATGAAGGAAGGAGAAAAATGTACACGTGTGTAAGAGATTTGGTGATAAGGAGGTATGAAAACCTTCTATGGGCTTATATTTTCTGCTTTGTGGAATTCTGCCCTCTGTGCATGACGTGGCCACTGCTGCCCTCTTGAAATTAATTACAATTACCCTCAGGACACCCTCAAAAGATTGAGCCCAGTAGCATTTCCTCAAAACTACCATTTAGTTTACTATTTTATGATCTTAAAACTCATCTAATTAAGATAAAATTTCAAATATACTTCCTATTGGTTTTTATAACACCATTCAACATTTTTTTCTAACCTGAAAAGGGAATGCTGACTGATACCAGTGTTCCAATTGTTCTCAGTGACCTTGAGTGGCTAGCACATACTATTATTGAATCACATCCTTAACCATGGAACAAAGGTGACCTCTGAAGAGGTCGCATCATGAATCAGAATTCTCGTCACCTATTTTAAGGTTAGATTTCTTCCTCGCATGTATAAATAATTATGACATTGCTGCAATTTGAGGTTGCTATACAAACTTCAATGCACATTTGAAAATATTTTCTACAATTTTTTCCAACTTCTCACATGTACATTCAGTTTCACTTTTTAAAAATTACATTTTCTTATTTATTTGTATATGCGTGGGGGACAGTGCATGTGCAAGTCACACTGTGTGTGTGTGTGTGTGTGTGTGTGTGTGTGTGTGTGTGTGTGTGTGGAGATCAGAGAACAACTGGGGAAAGTCAGTGCTCTCCTTACACCATGTAGGTACTAGGGAAGTCAGTGCTCTCCTTCCACCATGTAGGTACTAGGGAGCAAACTATGGTCATCCCCTTAACAAACCATGTGGAACAAGATGTGCAGCAGTTCCTCTATGACCTCTACCTCCTTATGCTGTGGCCTCCTGGTTCCTGCCATGTTTGAGTTCCTGTCCTGACTTCCTTCAATGATCATCTATGGTGTGGAAGTGTAAACAAATAAACCCTACACCCCCCAAGTTGTTTTTGGCCACGGTGTTTCATTACAGCAATAGGCACCCTAATTAAGACAACTGGTATCTGGAAATTTTTAAGAGTCTCAGGTGATGGCAATTTCCTCCATGTCAAAGTCATCTTATTTCCAGTCTCTTGGACTGAGCACAGTTGTTTTTTTCAAAAGCAATGCACACTAAAGCCATATTTGCCCGCTTACAGCATTTAACAAATAAAATTGTGCTTTATCTACGTTCACTCTCCACTAGACAAAACTTAACTCCAGATGCTGTCAAATTAGGGACTGACTCATTTAGTTCATCTTTATATTGTCAACCTCAATATGAGGCTAATAAACACATACGTTGAATCATGATCAGGTCCTCTAGCTAGGAGAGTGAAGATGAAGAACTCCCAGAAATGCCACCTACCTGTGAGATCCAGAGTTCTATCCACAAAGACCACGGAAGCCCTGCCTGTAGCAGTCTTTTTCCTGTTCTTGGCGGGGGCATAATTTGCCAGATCTGTAGCGATGACCCGACTGAGGTGACCCACGGCGAAACACTCCTCTCGTACCCCTAGATGTTCACACAGAGAACTGAGGCCTGACACGAGGCATCTGATGTACAGCAGCAGCTCTGGGGTTAGGTTAGTGGCATCCACCTCCCCCAAGCTGCTCAGCCTCCTCTTTTCGGGTCTGGCACTGTTAAGAACGTGGACATCCTGAGGTAGCAGTGGGAAGAGGGTAGCGAAGGCTGGAGTAAAAGCAAGGTGGGAGGCAGCAGGGGCGAGAAACAACGGGACGTGGAGCACCTCGGCCGTGTAGTTCACGTTGCCCATCCACTCACAGAGCTTCTCCTCCAGCTGTTCGAACACCGGCTGCTGCCCCTCCAGCTCGGCCGCTGCAGCGGCCGGGACGTGGTTCGCAGTGAGGTGGACTGCGTGGCTCACCGCTGTGACCACCACACAGTGCTGAAAGTGACTGCGGCGAATGATGGCTTGTAGAGTGTCTACGATCCGGCCTTTCAGCGGGCTGCTCAAAACGAACACCGCCCGGGGTTGCTTGGCTCCCCCGCCGATGGCCTGGGGTTCGAATTCCCGCAGGTGACACGCAGGACCCTTCACCGCCTCCAGAAGCCGGCTGGATCCGCAGCTCCAGTGCAGGCTCTCGGCGCAGGCGGCGTCCAGGTAGACCACCGACCACTTCACTTTGGCCAGCACCTGCTCCCAGCCTTGCTGGGCAAAGGCCAGTATGCCCGCGGCGCTCATGATCCGGTGTCGCCGGCTGGCCAGGGGTCTCACCGGCGGACGGGCGGGAACTGCGGTCAGAACCGAGGGCTTCCGGGTACTGAGTACCTGCAGACTTTGACAGTCAACACAGTACACGTGGGCCGGTCTCTGACGCTCCGCGGGTGCGCGCGCGCGGTGATGACGTTTTAGGCGCTCATTGGCTGGTCGGGCGCGCGGGCTGGCGGAAGGAACCTCTGCACTTGCGGGAGGAACGGGGTGTGCTTACCGGGTCGGTAGTCCCTGAAAAGCTGGAGGCAGCTGCTTTCTAGAAAGAATTGAAATGGGTTTTGTTCGTTCCTCTCTGTCAGCTCACGTCACCTTTTCCTCCGGGTTAAGAATTCTCGGGAATAATAAAGCCTGGTCTGAAGCACAAACACTTCCGCCATCTCAACTTTGAGAAGCCAAACAACTACTGCAACGTACTAGTTGGTCTTCTGCGTTGATGCACACCAGCCTCGGGAAATACCTTTTGAGACCAGCGAGATGGCTCATAAGGCTAAAAGCGCTTGCAACACAAGTCGTATGACCTGCGTTTGATCCTTCGGACTCAATGTAGGAAAACAGAAAGGACCCGGAAAATTGTCCTCCACCTGCCTATTGTGGAAAATGCACGATCCCCAGTCCCCAACAGAGAGAGACAAAGAGAGATCCGGTCTCCAAACACACAGTCAAAGTCTTTTGGGGCCATTTCACAGCTACTGAGATGAGAATCGGATTGAGGAATAAATATACTGATCTACAGATTTCAGCTTGGAACCTGTTTTTTTTGTTGTTGTTGTTTTGTTTTGTTTTTAATTGTGGAAACATGCATGAGATAAAAAATTTAGTAATTTACTGTTCTAATTGTGTGTGTGTGAGAGTAGACAGGATCTCATTGTGCAGTCCTGGCTGTCCTGGAACACACAATGTGGATCAGGCTGGTTGCAAACTCACAAGAGATCTGCCTGCCTCTGCCTTCCTAGTGCTTGGATTAAACATGTGTACCACCATGTCCACCACTAGTCATTTTAAAATGTACAGTTCAGAAACATTAAAAACATTCATGCTGCTGTACAACCAATCTTTGGAAATTTTTATTTTGCAAAATCAAAATAGTTTCAAAACTATATGCCCTTTAAGTAACAATCGCCACGTTCAACCTCAGCTTTTTTTTTTTTTTTCTTTTCTTTTTTTTTTTTTTAAGATTTATTTATTTTATTTGTGAGTACACTGTTGAGGGCATCAGATCTCATTACAGATGGTTGTGAGCCACCATGTGGTTGCTGGGAATTGAACTCAGGACCTCTGGAAGAGCAAGCAGCCAGTGCTCTTAACCACTGAGCCATCTCTCCCGCCCTTATTGTGATTAACTTACTTCACCTAGTATCATGCACCTAGTTGTGACACATGCCAATTGCTTTCATTTCATTGTTTTATTTGTGTGATCGTGTGTGTCTTAGTCAGGGTTTCTATTCCTGCACAAACATTATGACCAAGAAGCAAGTTGGGGAGGAAAAGGTTTATTCAGCTTACATTTCCATACTGCTGTTCATCACCAAGGAAGTCAGGACTGGAACTCAACCAGGTCAGAAAGCAGGAGTTGATGCAGAGGCCATGGAGGGATGCTACTTACTGGCTTGCTTCCCCTGGCTTGTTCAGACCGCTCTCTTATAGAACCCAAGACTACCAGCCTAGAGATGACACCACCCACAAGGGGACCTCCCCCCTTGATCACTAATTGAGAAAATGCCTTACAACTGGATCTCGTGGAGGCATTTCCCCAACTGAAGCTCCTTTCTCTGTGATAACTCCAGCCTGTGTCAAGTTGACACAAAACTAGCCAGTACTGTGTGTGTGTATACAGTTGGGCTGTGACCTCCCTACAGCATATGCCACCATACCTGGTCTCTTGGCATCAATTTATCATTAATCTATTCATTGTCAAATCCTTATAACTTAGCACACCTTTTCAGTAATTCTCAAGAGCATACTTCATATTAAATTATAGCATTATTATTAACATTGTTCTGAGTTTTACTCTGTTAGCCTGAGTCAACCTCTAGCCCTGGCCTCCAGAGGACCTGGAAGGACAGGATGCACTGCCCGGCCCAGGTTAGCAGCAACATCACCATCATCATTTGCTTAGAATAAACAGCAATAAATAATGAGATGGAAAATAAGTATACTCAGGATAAATGTGATATTGTAGTGAGATGAGTTCACAATATAAGAAGCAAGAGACAGTCTATAAAATAGTCAAACTTTGACTTAATGTCAAAGTTTCCCATGGCAAATGGAGAGATTAATCTTAACCAAGGAAGCATATCCATAACAGGGATTCAGTTTGGGAGGAAAGAAGGAAGGAAGAGGCCTCTGAAGGATGGTCATTAGTGCTTTATGAGCTTCTCTGCTTTGTAGAAATAATTTTCAAAGCTTAGTTCAAGTGCTACCCCTACCACACAGGCCTTCTGCTGCATTCGCCATCGTTCATCAACTCGTTGTTGATGTCTAAACAATGCTTTGAAAGACAAACTCTTTTCCAGACTAGAAAGAAAAGCAATCTGCTCTGCAAAAGACAATCAACTCTCTCATGAAACCACCCAATTTTACTTTAAAGGCACGAAACAGTGAGAACGGAGCTAACCAAGTGGGAGTACATGCCCATGGTACTCTCAAGCAGATAGTAAACCATCTTTCTATTTCTTGTATCAAAGGCCAAAAAGATATGGTGCACCATACAACAGCTGGAAGTGAAAGATACACAAGACAAAGGCAGATTTGGCCTAGTGAAGATTCTGGAGAAAGTGACTACGTAGTCAAATAAAGACCCGTGGTCTAAAAGATACATTAGCTCTGCTCTATTCCCCTCACCCCAACCCTGCTCATCCCAACTGCATACTCAGTTTATTTACATTTGCCTCTCACTCTACTCCAAATGCAGTTGGGTGCCTGGAACTCCTGTCTCTGGGCCTTTTGCATATTCCTAATCTCCTTGTAAAGTAGCCCCATCCAGAAACCCACAGGGCTTACAGCCTCTCTCCATGCAGGGATCTACTTATTTTATTATTATTTATTTATTACCACTTGATATTACGATTACACCTCCCTTTTAATCGCTTGGCCATGGGTCTTTTTACAGCTACTATTATTTTTAAATCCTTGTCAACATGATGTGTCTATAGTCTTCCATTAGAATAAAGGCTTCATAAAAGAAAAGATTTTTTTTTTTCTTTTAACTGCCAATGTATATAGTCTTGAAGAGTTCCTAACACTTGGGTAGACTTTCATACATATTTGTTGAATTCAGGGAAGATTTTACAGAGGAGATTGTACTCAGAAGTTGAAACAATGAAAGAATTTCCTACAGGGGAACAGGGCATAGCAAACAAGAGTGAGTTCAAAATTAAGAATTAAAACCTCGTGATCTATTCAGGTAACGTGGAATCAAGTGATACAGAAAAAGCCTAAAGCTTGATCCTCCGCATCAATCACTAATTAAGAAAATGCACTGCAGGTTTGTCTACAGCCTGATCTTATGGAGGCATTTTCTCAACTGAGGTTCCCTCCACTCAGATGACCTGTTTGAGTTAACATAAATAAAACTTTCTCACCACAGAGTCTCCCTATATAGCCCAGGCTATCCTGGAACACTATATTAACCAGGGTGACCTGTCTCTGCCTACCAAGTGCCACTATGCCCAATACTAATAATTTTTAAACAAAAAGAATGCATCCTTTACATATTAAATTTTTCTTTTGTTGGTTGTTAAAATTTTCGACGAATTGACAAGTAGGATTCTGTGGTTCAAGCAAACACGTGCGGGATGCTGGCCTTCAGGATTTTAAAAGAGACAACGAGTGGAGGGAGAAAAGCAACTGGGACAGAAAAGAACAATGGTGTAGCAAAGGGAACTGGGGATTAGGGAGGAAGGTTGGGGGAAGGGAACTTCAAAAAACACCAGAAGCCAAAGAGAAAGCCACTCTGAGAAGCAGAGCAGGAATCCTTGGGGGGGGGGGGAGGGGGCGGAGCCAATCGTGCGGGGGCGCTTGCGCAATGAGAGGCCCAGGTGCCTGCCGCCGCCGCGGAAGCGTAACCACCTAGAGACGCCGCGCCGCTTGGGTGCCTGCGGCGCATGCGCAGGCGGACCGGTCGCACACTCTTCCCGGTCGCGCCGCCTCCGCCGAGGTCGGCCCCGGGATTTGAGTCTCGCGCTCTCTCCGTTCGCTTACCGGCGGCTTCCCTCCCGTTCTCGCGCCCTGGGACGGCGAGGCTGCGAGAAGGGGTTGAGAGGGCTGTTGATCGCCGCCTTTAACTTGTGCGTGGGGCGGCCATGTCGGCCGGCGAGGTGGAGCGCCTGGTGGAGCTGAGCGGCGGGACCGGAGGGGATGAGGAGGAAGAGTGGCTGTATGGCGGTACGGAACTTCCTGTCTGTCTCCCGGGTTCTCTCTGGCCTTCCTCCCGGCGTCTCAGGCCCGGGCGTCCGAGGCCTCTCGTACTAGCCCTGACCGGCCCAGGTTAGGCCGAGCGCGGCCTGCTCCCGGCCTTCGCCCGGACCCGCAGGCACTCACCGCGCGGTGGACGCGGGCCAAGGAGGCCGGGCAGCCCGGCTTCGCCCTCCTCCCCGCCGTCCCGGCCTCCTCGCTTCTGCGCTCTCTCTTCATGCTCTTGCTATCGATTCTGAGCCGCTTCGGGGTCTCTTGCTCAGGGGCTATGGGGTACCCCTCCTCTTCCCTTTCTTTCCGAAACAGTCATTCTGTAATACCAGCTAAATAAAGTCAATGCAATGAAACTAACGTCTTGTTTCTTGATGGTCAGTTTGTATGGAATGCACCTGCAAGGGTACCTCCTTGTCTGAAAGCCGTGCTTTAAAAATATTAAGTAAAAGAAACAGATGGAATACACTATGGTCCATAAAGAAAACCCCGAATTGTTTCCTGTATTAAGGTGAAGTTTTTTTTGTTTTTAAAAGAGTGCTGTATAGTCCACGTCATAGTTGTATCTCGTGACTCTTCCTATAGGCTTGTATTCGGTGTTTTGTATTTGTGTCCCCAAATTCAATGCATCATGTACTTTGTTATTGTAGGGGGCATGTTTGGATGTCTGGTTTTTAACTACGTAATCCCCCCTTGGCTGTTATACCAGATTTGAAAGTGTTTTGTTCTTTCCTAGAGCATACATTCTTGACATAAATTGTCATAGATTATATAAAAGTGAACGTTAGAGTCTAAGCAGCCTTTTAGTAATGAAACTCCAATAAACTTGTAAAATTATTTCTTTAATGGAAAGACAGCATCGGTACTACCCTTAAAATGTGAACTGTGTGGGGTTTCTCTTACCATGATGTGTAAATCCCCATTGCCTCTTAAATTAAGCTTACATGAATAGCAGTAAAGTCTTGTATTTTTTTTTTTTCCATAAGAGATGTGTCTTGCTTATGAAGTGATCTAACTTTGACTATGCTTGTAGGCCCGTGGGACGTGCATGTGCACAGTGACTTGGCAAAGGATCTCGGTTAGTGCTTGTGATCTTCCCTTCAGATTTTTATACTACTTGTTGCTTAAGCTTGGTTTCTTTATTTACGTTATTTTATTTTATTTGGTAGATGAGAATGAAGTTGAAAGGCCAGAAGAAGAAAATGCCAGGTTGGTGAACTCTCCTGTTGATCTTACACAGATTGGATTCTAGCAAGTTGTTGATTGTTTAATCATAATCCTTGGCATAATTGCATTTTGACCAAAGTTGAAGGACTTTTTTTCTATTTCTGGACCAATCCTGTCCTGTTTTCTAGTAATGTATAGGACAGTTTTTTGAGTTATTAGGTATTTGCCAACTTTTCACCGTAGAGTAACTTTCACCCTTAATTGAGCTTAGAGGAGACTTAGTTAGTACTCACTATCTACTCTCTATTGTTGAACTCCAGGCTCAGTGAGAGACTGTCAGAAAAGAATGATGAAGAGCGATTTGGAAGATACCTGATGCCTTTGGCTTNATTGTTGAACTCCAGGCTCAGTGAGAGACTGTCAGAAAAGAATGATGAAGAGCGATTTGGAAGATACCTGATGCCTTTGGCTTCCACGTGTATCACACACACACACACACACACACACACACACACACGAAGCATTTAAAGAAGATTTAGGTTTTCAGAGTGGAGGTGTATACAATATAGTTGGGGTTTTGTTTTGTTTTTCAAGACAACTTTGTGTAGTGTGCGTAGCCCTGATTGTTCCGGAATTCACTTTGTAGACCAGGCTGGCCTTGAACTCAGAGATTCACCTGCCTCTCCCTCCCAAGTGCTGAGAGTAAAGGCAAGAGCAACTATATCTGGCTGAGTGTAGTTGTTAAATCACTAAGAAAAACATAATTTACTGTAAGAATTAAAAATAACTGAAAATTGTTGCTTTCATAGTTTATTAGTGTTTTTATAGTGTCATTTACTTTTGGTATAATTTCTTTTTTTTTTTTTCTCCCCCTTGGAAACAAGCTCTTACTGACAGGCCTGGAATTCCCTTTGTAGACTAGGCTGGCCTTGAACTCAAAGACATCTGTCTAACTGCCTCTTAGAGTGCTGAGATTAAAGGCATGTGCCTCTATGCCTGGCTTGGCTGTAATCTTCTGCTTTATATTTTAAATTAATAATGGAACTAGTTTTTGGAAGGAAACTATGCTTATTACTATAGCATGAACAGAATAGATGCTATTTTTTTTAAAGTTGATTTTCTTTGTTATTATACAAAACTTAATATTTTACAGAGTGTCCAGGGAACCAGATATTTACTCAAAAATGTCACTACATCTAATGCATATAAATACATGTCTGCATTGGCTTTAGTTTGATCAGGTGACTGGCTGAAATGATGAGGGGAGGAATGGTCTTAAACAGAGCAATTAAGGGCCAGAGAAATGGCCCAGTTGGGGACATTCATGCAGCATAAGCATGTGGACAGTTAGTACTCACTATGTACTCTATATTGTTGAACTCCAGGCTCAGTGAGAGACTGTGTCAGAAAAGAATGATGAAGAGCGATTTGGAAGATACCTGATGCCTTTGGCTTCCACGTGTCTGTCTGTCTGTCTGTCTGTCTGTCTGTCTCTCTCTCTCTCTCTCTCTCTCTCTCTCTCACATACACACACACACACACACACACAAAGCATTTAAAGAAGATTTAGGTTTTCAGAGTGGAGGGATTAATGCTTCAGACCTAGCTTGATAGCTCTAATCCAAAAGGCAAATAGGTCTAAGGAAGATAAGGAGACACTGGGCTGTTTGTACACTGTTGCTGCTGTTATAAAGCGATGTCTCCTTGGGAGTTTCCTCAGATGTTTAAACAGCGTCATAATGAATTAAGCAGTCCTACTCACTTTAAATTAGAGAAGTAAAAACATACATGAACACAAGAGTTTAAACATTAGTGTTCTTAGCATCAGTCATAGCTAGTCCGTAAAATGGAAATGACCTACCTGTCCACCAGAACAAATTAATAGGTTCAATGCAATGTACCCTTATGGAAGTATTTCCTGGTGGAAGGAAGGAAACTAAGTATTGACTTACTACAGTATGAGTGAACACATTGAGCATGTGACATGTGTAGTTCAATACATAAGGTTGGGCTGGTGAGATGGCTCAGTGGGTAAGAGCACCCGACTGCTCTTCCAAAGGTCCTGAGTTCAAATCCCAGCAACCACATGGTGGCTCACAACCATCCTTAACAAGATCTGATGCCCTCTTCTGGAGTGTCTGAAGACAGCTACAGTGTACTTACATATAATAAATAAATCTTTAAAAAAAAAAAAAAAACATAAGGTTTCCAGAATAAGCAAATCCATAGAGAAGGAAAGACCAGTATTGTGGGACAGGAGAAAGGAATGCTGGGTGATACATACTTACTTCTTTTGGGAGGCTATCTGTATACACAGTCTAGGATTTCACAACACTGTGTACAGAGTCTATCCCTTTAAGTATAGTCTTTAAATGCTTGGATGTGAATTATGTCTTAATGGAGCTCTAAAATGAACACTGGTGGTAGAAATCCATTACAAGTAACTTCTTTTGTATCAAAAGAAAAAGAGATAAAACCCAAAACATAGGATATGTGAAAGTAGAAATAGCTTCCAAAGAGCTGAAATTTTTATGAGCTAATCCTTATCTCTGAATTTTTATTATTTAACTATAATTCTAAGTTAAGTTTGTAGTTTGTTGTTTTGTTTTTAATTTTATGTGTGTTGGTGTTTGCCTGCATGTGTGTCCATTCTCCACATCCATGCCTGTGGAGGATAGAAGGCGGCATTGGCTCCCCTGGACTGTGGTTTGGGACTGATGGTTGTGAGCTGCCATGTGTGTGCTGGGACTCAAGCCTAGGTCCTGGAAGAGCAGCAGGAGCTTTGAACCACTGAGCTAGCTCTCCTTCCTCAAAGTTCCCTTTCATGGTGCTCTTTCTTGAGTTCTCTGGGACACAGAATGGTAGTTGATTGGAGTTAACCCATTCCTGCCTTCTCAGAATACTGCTGCCTATGTTTGTTGTTGATTTCATTTGAAGTTCTCTGTGTGTCTCATCCCGTAGGAGGGCATGTGTATTTACATTTTTACTTTTTTAGAAAAAGCTTATAATTTTATTGTTCTTGTATCTTAATGGTGATGAGGACCTAAAAGTTCTAAGGTATTATGTCTAATAGAGGAAGGAGTTCACACAAAATTAGGTACATATTATTGCATTACCCTGCCTAGGACCCTGCTGTTGCAATTGCCTGCAATCGTCGTCGTGACTGACTCATTGCCGAAGCCTCTGTCCTTAAGCACTGCATCTTAGTGCCGCCACGCTTTGTTTGTCCGAGTTAGCTGGGTAGAGTGCTCTTCTGTGAAATGGAAAGCAGTCTGCAGGCGGTGCACACACACACACACACACACACACACACACACACACACACAGGAGCGAGCAAAACTTGTTTCTTGATCTCCGCAAGTTTATTTAAGCAAAAATATAAATTAAGAATTACAGTAGTACATTTATCTTGAGTCCTTTGTTACATTACGGCAGGAAAAATTGAAGTTTCTAACTACAAATATCTGTAAGATGTCAAGAAACTGACTATGCTATAGTTCTGGAAGTGTGTTTTGGCTAATGGCTTGAGTCACATGGAAATGTGAATGTTTTACTGTTGAACACATTTGTTTTTGTTGTTACAAAACAAGTCAAATTTTCCTTCTAAAAGTGATTAGTTTTAAAATTCATCAAAATTAGGTTTCGGGCTCATTATTACTGTAAACTAGAGGACAGACGTCCATGAAGATACACGCACACACACACACACACGCACACACACACATATATATATATATATAATATATCTTGAAATTGCGTTTTTTGATAGAATAAAGAACCTATCTGATTTAGTGGAACAGCAAAGCAGGCAGAAATGTGTACTGAGCACTAAACTGAGCACTAAAAGAGTTCATATGATCATATCATAGAATCTCATGGGCATCAGGGAGAAGTGAAACCATGTTATGTAGCCCTTGACCATATAACAGTAGTTCCTGGACACAGCAGGTACTAAGTAAAGACTCAGAGATAAAAGTGGTATGCTGTGCATTATATTTTAAAAACATGAAAAACTTGAATTATGTCCTTCTAATTGTATGTCATTAGGAAATTATTGGGCAAGCCAGGTAGTGGTGGCACACACCTTTAACCACTCGGATGGCAGAAGCAAGCGGATCTCTGTGGGTTTAAGGCTAGCCAGGGCTGTTACACAGAGATATCCTGTTTCAAAAAAAAAAAAAAAAAAAAACAGGAAAAAAGACCTATTCGGCAGAGAGTGGTAGTACAGGCCTTTAAGCCCAGCATTTAGGAGGCAGAGGCAGTTGGATCTCAGTTTGAGGTCAGCTTGGTCTACATGATGAAAGACATCCAGGGCTATGCAGACTGACTAAAAAAACCCAAGGAAGCCCAACACTTGCTTCCATCTGAGTACTTGTTTTATACTAACAGGAAAACCAACAGACTCCTAGTCTTGTTCTCATCACCCAGTAGAGGTAATAACTTTAGAAACTCTAGCAGCGATAGCTTGAAATCATAGCATAATCTATGTACTTGCAGCAGCAGCCACCAACTTGTCTGCTCACTTTCTTTCTTTGCAGTGCTAATCCTCCATCTGGAATTGAAGAAGAAGCTGCTGAAAATGGCGTGGCAAAACCGGTAACATACATATCAGGCTTTGAAATCCAGTTACTCTGCTATTTAGAATCGTTAAGAACTTCATACTTTATTTACAAATAAAACCAGCATTTAACATAACCTTCAGCAGCATGTATGACTTGACCGCTTATGTCAACTGATATATCTGGTATCATGAAAAGATTATGTAGAACTTAGGAGAAAAAATGAAGGGAAGAAACTCTAGGGGACATACAACATTCACACAAGCTTGCTCTTTGTAGATCAACTGACTATGTTAAGTGAGTTTGGTTTCCAAAACCAACACTGAGTCCACAGCCTAAAGCTGACTATAACAGTTTCTTAGGAATGCACTCTGATTGTGATGCTCCCTGACTCAGCGACAATTAAAATAGTACTTTGTTGTTCCCTCTGATGTTTGTCCTGATGATTTTAGGCCTGAACAGAAAAGGAAACTTGCTTTTTTTTTCATACATAAACTTATAATCAAAAAAACATTTTGCCTAAGTGATATGACTATCTACTACTATATAATTAAAATATAGTAACCTTTTAGATCCATACTAAAACAATTATAAGCAGCTCCATTTGTGTTTCAGAAGATACATGATGCTTCTTCAGTCACAACGTGGAGAATCGCTTCATATTATAATTGATGACCATGCAAAATGAATCTGAGGCATTGTAGTGTCTATAAGATAAAATTATTTAAAAAGAAGTACTTGAGAAATTCTTATGAATGAAACATAAAATTTAATGTCAGGAGCCGGGCGTGGTGGCTCACGCCTTTAATCCCAGCACTTGGGAGGCACAGGCAGGAGGATTTCTTCTTTTTTTGGTTTTTTTGTTTGTTTTTTTTTTTTCAAGACAGTGTTTCTCTGTGTAGCCCTGGCTGTCCTGGAGCTCACTTTGTAGACCAGGCTGGCCTCGAACTCAGAAATCCGCCTTCCTCTGCCTCCCAAGTGCTGGGATTAAAGGTGTGCACCACCACCCCCAGCTGGCAGGCGGATTTCTGAGTTCGAGGCCAGCCTGGTCTACAGAGTGAGTTCCAAGACAGCCAGGAATATGCAGAGAAACCCTGTCTTGAAAGACCCCCCCAAAAAAATTAATGTCAGTATTAAAAATTACCAAATAGCACAGTTGAAAACATGAAGCATGTATTGTTCTCTGAAAGATGGCAATAAAAGTTCTATTTCATAAGCTTATAAATTATTGTAGACCATCAAAGTTGGGATAACAGCTTTATAAGCTTGTAATTTGTATTCTAAAACAATTCAAAACCCCAGAATAATTTTTTATTTATCACTATTGGATTATTTATTGCATTTTGTAATTGTTTCTATCGGTGTAGAAAGTGACAGAGACTGAAGACGACAGTGATAGTGACAGTGATGATGATGAAGATGACGTTCACGTCACTATAGGAGACATCAAAACGGGAGCACCACAGTATGGGTAAGTGGCTTGCAGTGTAGGTCAGAGAACTCCTTGTAAGAGTCCCATTCTGTTTCCAGTCATTGGGCTTGGCTGTAAATGCCTTTAGTCTGTGACATCTCAGTAGCCCTGAGTTATTCCTGAGTGAATGCACATTATAAAGACACCATGCTTTGGTAGTCTGTGGATGATTCTTTGATTTTACATTTTTTGTCTAACCATGACATGAAAGAACTTATTCTGGTTTCTACAGGTGATTGACTTTCTGCCTGCAGTTAATTATGAAGCAGTGTCTGGTTGCCTCATTTTAAACATTTTTGCTAGAGCACTGGCTAGAATTAGTTCTTTGATTAGAAATGGAACACTGAAAGTGTAATTTGCAATTTGTGATTCTTTTATTTTATTGTACAAACCTTAGTTTAGGTCTTTAATTTTTATTTCTAACTCAAGCTAACATATGCCTTCTTGGCCACCATCATTTTATTTGTGTGTTGTTTTTGAGTTAGTAATTTATTGGGCCTTCTAGATCAGTGTGCTGGTACCAAGACTGATGTTCCATGATTTGGACCAAATAAATGGACAATTGCCAACTCACTGAACACAAGGATATTAGAGGATTGCAAGGAAACACATTCAAATAGGGATTGTGGGTTTGTAATGGTAGAATTAAGAGGTTTTGGGGTTTTCAGATTAGCTGCACATAAGATGACTACTAAAATATCTTTGGGAGGTTTGTTTGTTTTGATAATCATTAACTCATTTTGATCTGGATGAAGTGGAAATTCAGTGTTGTTCCTGATGGCTGAGAGTGCTGAGCTTTTAAAAATGTTTGCTGACAATATGAGAACTGTTGGTTCATTGTTGATTAGTTTGCTTAGGGAGTAGGCTGTAACAGGGGTTTTGATATTTGCTTTGCTTTTAGAATTCTCTTCCTACCTTCCTCCTTCCTTCTTCCTTTCTCCTTTTTCTTCTTCCTTCTTTCTCTTCTTGTTCCCAGACAGGGTTTCCCTGTGTAACAGCCCTAACTGTCCGGAGATTAGGCTAGCCTTGAGCTCCCAAAGATCTGCCTGCCTTTGCCTCCTTAGTGCTGGGATTAAAGGGTACGTGCCACCATGCCTTGTTCTTTTTTCTTTCTTTTTTTTTTTTTTTTTTTAAATTTATTTATTTATTATATGTAAATACTTTATAGCTGTCTTCAGACACCCCAGAAGAGGGCATCAGATCTCATTACGGATAGTTGTAAGCCATCATGTGGTTGCTGGGATTTGAACTCACGACCTTTGGAAGAGCAGTCAGTGCTCTTAACTGCTGAGCCATCTCTCCAGCCCTCATGCCTTGTTCTTAAGCTCTTTATCTATTCTGTATCTGTCATTGTCATGTGTTTTTTGTCTTCACTCAGCTGTTTGCTTTGCTATTGGAAAGAGTGAATTTCATGTAATTTCAATTTTCCATTCTTGTTTTTACTTATTAAACTATTGGACTCATTTTTAGATAGAGCCGCTAAATGCCTCTCGAAATGTTTTCCATAGCATAGCAGTTTGGTGTTTGATCACTTTGTATAGAGACTTTTGTTCAGAGTGAGTTAAAGGATTTAGGTTCATTCTGCAGGTGGACATTTGTTGTGGTGTTTTGTGTGTGTCTTTGTTGAAGCTCAGGTGACTATAATTGTGTGAGATTATTCTGTAGGAACCCTGTTCCGCTGATCCAGTGTCTGTTTTTGTGCTGGTGCCGAGTTTGTTCTTGGTCTGTAGTACGTTTCACAGTCAGGTATAGTGATGCTTCTGGCGTTGTTCTTAGTTGAGATAGCTTTGGCTACTGAGGCCCTTCATGCTTTCCTGTAAATTTTAGGGTTATTCTTCTTTTTATGAGGAATGTCACTTTTATTTTGATGGGATAATATCTAATCAACTCTATAGATTGTTTTTGATAATATTGTCACTTTTACAATAATATTTTTATCAAAGAGGTCTTTTTCTTCTTAGGTTTTTTCTTTTCTTTTGTTACTTGAGTGGGATTGATTTGCTGATTTCTTTCACACTACATTCCTTATTAGTATATAGGTATTATACTGATATTTTAAAAATTAATATTAGTAAATTTTGTTCTTTGACAGCTTCATGTATTCACATATAGTACATTCTGGCTGCTAGGATTCCTGGTGGACTCCTTAGTATCCTCTACAAATGGAATCATTATTGACTAATGGAGATAATTTGACTTTCTCCTGCCTTCCATTTCCTTTCCCATTTCTAAAGCTAAACCTTTAAGTCCTACATGAGTACAAGAGAAAGTGTGGACACGCTTGTTTCCTGACTGAGTTTAGTAGGACCATCGTCGCATACAGTACTGGTTGTGTCTGAGTGCCGTGCTGAATTGCCAGTCCAAGATAGTTTCCTTACGTTTTTAATTTCTTCAGGACTTTTATTGGAGGGATGTTGGACTGCATCAAAGGTTAAAATTATAAATCATAACCTTATTTGGCAATGGTGGATATTGAATTCAGAGCTTTCCTTTGCCCGTGCTGGGCAAATAAATGCTCCCTCACTGCAGCCGGCAAAGAAAAGCCGGGAATTTTAAAGAAAAGTGGAAATTTTAAGGGAGAAATTAAATAACATGTTTCATGATGTGAACATAAATCTTTGAAGTGTTTCTGTTCACTATAAATCATTCTTACTTGGTCCTGTGTTTCTCCTTCCCACCTCCCAAACATTGTCAAAGGCAATTTCTGTTAACACTAAGACTTGATTTTGATTTTTCTACTTATTAAAAAATCAAATCTCTCTGGGCTGGAGAGATGGCTCAGTGGTTAAGAGCACCGACTGCTCTTCCAAAGGTCCTGAGTTCAAATCGCAGCAACCACATGGTGGCTTACAACCATCCGTAATGAGATCTGATGCCCTCTTCTGGTGTGTCTAAAGACAGCTACAGTGTACTTAGATATAATAATAAATAAATCTTAAAAAACAAACAAACAAACAAACAAAAATTTTCTTGTTGTTGTTGTGGTTTTGGTTTTTGGTTTTTTGAGATAGGGTTTCTATGTAGTCCTGGCTGTTCTGGAACTCATCATGTAGACCAGGCAGATCTCAAACTCACAGAGATCCACTTGCCTTTGCCTCCTGGGTGTTAGGATTAAAGGTGTGTGCCACTATGCCCAGAAGTAAACTCATTTTAAAAAATATTATACCAAGTCCATAGTGGTCTGAGTAACCAGCCCAGGGTTGCACAGTTAATTGCATTTGAACATCGGTTGGTTTAGCTTCAGTTATTTGTCACATGCATATTAATACATTTACAATGTGGCTTGGTTTTCCTGTGTCTGTGTGTGTGTGTATATCTGTGTGTGTGTGTAGTCCCAGCCCAGACTAAGATGGAGGGTATTGCAGGTGTCCTAGAAGTGGTTGGTCCCTTTCCCCCTTGAGTTATTAACCTGTTAACCCTGTTTCTTATTCTCCAGATTTTCTTTTCACATTTCTTCTAAGTGACTTCATTTTTATGAGTGGCGCACTCCCTGTGTTCTGGGGATGTGAGGAGACCCACAGTGGGGTGATGGTATTTGGCAGTGTGGCAGGAAGCTTTCACTGCTGCAGATGGCTAGAGGTTAAGGAACTAGGGGTACCAGCAAAGATGCTTCTCAGATGTGTGCTACAATGGCGTAGTGAGTTTAGTACCTGGAAGATTTTCGAGATGGAAAAATGTCAGATCTTAAAAAAACAAATTAGAGCTGGGCGTGGTGGTGCACGCCTTTAATCCCAGCACTCAGGAGGCAGAGGCAGGCAGATTTCTGAGTTGAAGGCCAGCCTGGTCTACAGAGTAAGTTCCAGGACAGCCAGAGCTATACAGAGAAACCCTGTCTTGAAAAACCAAAAAAAAAAAAAAAAAAAAAATTAGTTCTTGGGACTGGAGAGATAGCTTAGCACTTGTTTTTGCAGAGGATTTGGGTTCAGTTCACCCACATGGTGGCTCACAACAATCTGTAATGTTAATTCTAAGGGATCCAGCAGTGCCCTCTTTTGACCTCTTTGGGCATTAAGCATGTTTGTGATGTACATATATATATATAGGCAAAACAGTCACATACATAAAATACTATGAAACATTAAGAGTTATTTTTTTATCCTGTAATAACTAAATAACAAACTTTAAAAATCAGTGTAAAATCTGTACATGCCTGTTCAATCATTTTCTGAGTTGAATATCTTCCTGTTTTGTTACTATATGTTTTTGAAGTTAATTTTTATTCTATTTTTAGGAGTTATGGAACAGCACCAGTAAATCTTAATATCAAGGCAGGGGGAAGAGTTTATGGAAATACAGGTAAAATTTGTATTTGCAGCTTCATCGGTATGAAAATAGGTCCTGAGTAGATTGTATTAGCTCTTTGCACAAATGTTTACTGTGTGTGATATGCACAAGCAGACTCTTCCTGTGAAAGGCATCTCAAAGAGTAAACGTCTGGCCTGTTGTGGCTGTGTTACTGTGCTTGTTTTATAACACTTTAAGAGAAGCCTTTCTTTGCTCACACATTGTATAAAACAGCAATGTAACCCATCAGCATTAGCAGCTCTACTGATGTTATGACCTTTTGCTTTTGTTTTTTGAGGTCGTATCTCATGTAGCCTAGGCTATCCTTGACCTAGCTGTGTGCAGCCTAGGCTATCCTTGACCTAGCTGTGTGCCGGAACCTTGCCTTGAGTCCCTGGTCCTCCTGTCTTCGTTTCCCAAATGCATGCCTGATAGGAATGTGCTGCCACTCTAGGCCATAATGTCTAAGTCCCCATCCTGCTCATCTTGAAAGTTTCATCACCAAGTTTGACTTTTTCTAGTTTTATTAACGGTCAGGATGGATGGTAGAGGGTGATTTATGTTTCCTCTTTTTGTCTTCTAGCTTCTTGCTAATAAAGCTTCTTTGCCCTTTTGCACTTCTGTAAAATAGGAACCAAAGTCAAAGGAGTGGACCTTGATGCACCTGGCAGCATTAATGGAGTTCCACTCTTGGAAGTAGATCTGGATTCTTTTGAAGATAAACCATGGCGGAAACCTGGTAAGATTATGTGGTTCTATTTTAATACCCAAAATGTATTTGTGAGTAGCAGTGTAAAATACTGTCTTTTACAGTGTCTTGTTTATTGTCTTAAGCAAATAATGAGTACTGAGACTTGTATTATTAAATATTATTTGTCTCTGGAATTAACAAATGTAGACTCACATTTATTATAACATTTCTAAAGGAAATCATTTTGATCAAAATGTTTTTTCAGTCTTTGCTTCATTGTGGCAGTTTTGAGAACTAGCAAAAATTATGTTATGATGAATGTCATAGAAAATATGTTAAATATCCTCATATATAAATAATTCATAATGATGAGTTTCATTATGACATTTTCATGCATGTGTATAATGTCTTTCAGTCATATCCACCCATGTGTCCCCTGCAGTCCCCTCTGTCACCCTTCCTTGTCAGAGCTCGCTCTCCTGCTTTCATATGTATACTTTTATATCATGCTATAGTTTTGATGCTGCCACAGACTTAAAATATTTGCATCCTAAAAGTATGTTTCATCTTTAGGTGCTGATCTTTCTGATTATTTTAATTATGGCTTTAATGAAGATACGTGGAAAGCTTACTGTGAAAAACAAAAGAGGATACGAATGGGACTGGAAGTTATACCCGTTACTTCAACCACAAACAAGATTACGGTAATTAGGAATCTTCCAGAGTAACCCTGCCTCTTCTACTGTCCCACTCTGACTCCCCAGATAAGTCACTTCCCCCACAAGGTGATTAAATGCTGTACAGCAGTTTAATTTTTTTTGTTTTCATGGTTGTATTTATTTATATTCCCTTCCCCTTGAGTTTCATGTTGATGATTACTGTATGTAATCAGCTAGCTGTAGGCCACAGCTAGTTACTCTTTATGTGGCCTATTAATTAAACATTGTGTGGTATCTTAATGGGGAATATGTTATTTAACTTAGGCCGAAGACTGTACTATGGAAGTTACACCAGGTGCAGAGATCCAAGATGGCAGATTCAATCTTTTTAAGGTGAATTTTTAGTAAATTTTCCTTGGTTGCTCTCATTTTTCTTGAGTCTGCTCCCAACCCACTGTTCAGGGGAGAAAATTGAAGTATAAACAGCTACATTTTTTTCCAAACCTTCAGCTTCCTGATGACTTACACATTTGCTTATTGTTTACTCTACTTTTGCAAGCACGTGACTCTATAGCCTGTCACACTAACATATGCCAAGTAAAGCTGTTGTCTGCTCTGCTATGATTATAGGTGGCACACCCTTGTAGGATGTGACAGTCATGGCCGCCAGTGCTGCACTCATTATTTCTTGCTCTTATCCTTAGCAACAGAAGTGGAAGCTTTTCATTTTCCCAGCTCTTAAAAAATGGAGGGATGGTGACAGTTGTTATCTCTGATACTAAGATCATTGGTGTATTAACTCACAGTGAAGATGCTTTCAAGAATTTGAGATATTCTCTGACAACTTCTTAAGAATTGAGCAGAGCCACTGAGTTTTAAAATTAATACTTAAAAGGACTAGGTCCATGTGAGTGATGGGAAGGCTTTATAGGATTAGGGACATCAAGTCTGTCCAAAGAAAAATACTACATTTTCAATGCGGCTTTTCCTGAAGTTTGGTCGGGTAATCTTTCCTCCCCTTGGTTTGAATTCTTTCATCGGGGACCTTTTCTGTACCTCATGGCCTGACTAGAGAACTCTGTGCCCCTTTGGGGACACCAAAATACTGCCTTATGCAATGCATATGCTATATCTGCAGATGTAGTTGCTATCTGGACACAGTTCTATGTAGAGACTTTAATTTAATTTACATCCTATTATAGGTAAGTATTTGGTCCTTGTTCTGTTAATATTTTCAAAGTACTTGGTGATATTTACTCCATTTTAAATGATCATCAACCTTTCAGGTGTCTGCTCAGGCATTGAATATTTTGTGATAAATTATTAGAACAAATACATAGTCAAGTTAAATAATGAGCTGTTTCATTTCATTGGTGGGTTTTCTTTTGTCTTGTTTTCCTAAGAAGAATGAGAACTGCCATTATAAACCATCAGCTAATACATATCTTTGTTAATCTTAGATTTGTAAGCAGTGAAATAAGGAACAAGTAGTGGCTGGCCTCTCTTGAAAGTTGTGGGTATATAGTTTACATTTATGNNNACAGGGTTTCTCTGTATAGACCTGGCTATCCTGGAACTCACTCTGTAGACCAGGCTGGCCTTGAACTCAAAAATCTGCCTGCTTCTGCCTCCCAAGTGCTGGGATTAAAGGCGTGTGCACCACGCCCAGCACCAGTGTTTCTAACAGCCTAAAATGTACACAGTTACTATCAGGATAAAAGGGGTTATCCTTTTATATATCTATTGATCTTTGGTATTTAAGGGGTAAATATTAATTTATGGAGGTTGAAGTTAAATAAAATGCTATTGGAAATTTCCAGCATTGCTTTCATAAGCCTACCTCTAAGTTAAGTTTAGAATTTAGAAGCTCCAGTTATTTATTGAGAATTTATTAGGGTAATATTGATAAAGTAAAGTATAGCTGAAAATATATCTTAGAGAAAAATAAGTTGTACATTGAGATTGAGGTAGACTTAAGGTTAAGTACCCAAAGCTGCTAATCCCTTGAGCATAATTAACATGACCACATGGTTTAATGAGTATAGCATTTCGGAAACTTACATTATACTACACTCTATGCTAAGTACAATGTGCACATTCTATCTAACTCTTATTCACAGCACTGCAAAATTCTGTTTTCCTCCTGTAACAGAAATATGAGGGTCAGTGAAATATAAGTAGTTAATCATATTTTGTTCCTCTTGAGAATGTGAGTCATAGTTCAACCCAAGGCCTATCTGATTGCAAAGGCAATCAGATGCTGCAGGCTCCAGAGGAGAGGCTCATCCAATTCCTTGTGGTTTGTGTAAGTATCAGTTTAAACTTTGCCTCTGGGCTCACTCTGAGGCCCCCTTTCCTGCCTATCAAAGGACACTTGGTATTTAATTTAGGTTTTGTGTGGATAATTGAACACACTATCCTCATCTTCTGATCCTTTACTAAATTACATCTACACACACCTTATTTGCAAATAAAGTACTCTTCATAGATTCATAGGATTGGGCACATATCTTGGCCAGCCTCCATTCACTTTGTTATAACAAATGTTAGATTTCCATGGTCACACTGAGTTGGTATTGACGTTGCTTCACTTGCACTTATCATTAACTTTTAAATCTGCCTGTAAACCTCTGAGAGCCTTCTACTTTGCACTCTGAAAGTAAGAATGAATTCTCAGCAAATTCCTATTTATCTTTAAGAACTTTTAAGCTATGGAGTATCCTGCTGTCTGATTAAACATTATTAAGTTTTTTTTATTTAAATAAGGATGCTCTATGATGAGATTATTATTTAACTCAGTAGATTTAATAAAGCAGATTGTTGTCTAACATGTGGGTAGAATCATTGAATAAGATGCATGTCTGCTTAGAACAAAAGACTGACCTATTCCTGTGTAAGAGGAGATTGCTCTTATGTGCCTGCCATTACCCTGGAACATGAATTTCTTCCCTGCCTTTGTACTGACATTAATATACTATTTTTACTATTTTTTCTTCTGCGTTGATTGTGCTGCTCTTCAGATGATGCCCTTCAGAAGACAAGCACTGAACCTTTTTGATCTTCCAAATTCAGACTTGAGCTGTAA
The DNA here is from genome assembly GCF_900095145.1 of Mus pahari. Classification (NCBI taxonomy): domain Eukaryota; kingdom Metazoa; phylum Chordata; class Mammalia; order Rodentia; family Muridae; genus Mus; species Mus pahari. Next base: position 64,853,325 of record NC_034602.1, read on the forward strand.
ACATAACTTCATCTCTCCCTAGCCCAAAGATTTTAGATTTTATCTGCTTTTATAATTACATGAACTAGTTTAGCAATTTCTATGCATGAGAGAGGGGGAAAGAAAGGGAGAGGGAGAGAGAGAGAGAGAGAGAGAGAGAGAGAGAGAGAGAGAGAAACAAAAAATTGAGAGGAAGTCTGTTTTCTGTTTCTGGTTGATGGATTTGTTCTGAGTGATTTTTATGGTTGTTGTTCAGTGGTGTTTTTGCCTTGATCAGGGGTTTAAATGCTGGTAAGTCTATTACAGACAAATATTTCTCCCACTTTGGTTATACTGTGGTCTGTAGGGAATGGCAGAAATAAAGCCATATGAAAAGATACTCATTTTCACCCACCATGCAACATTGCTATGAACATCAGGCAACCATTAAAAGGTTCTTGAGCAGTAGAGATTATGCAGTTCTGGATTTTGGAAAAGAAAGTGACAGCTGAGTGGAGGTAAAAGGTCAGATAGGGAGTTGACATCATGAGTAGTGTACCAGTGAAACAAACAGGGCTGTTCTCCATGGTGACGGACCAAGGGATAGGGGCTGCAGAGTCACCGTTGAAATTCTTTTCCTGTCTCCCACAAATATAGTCAAACTCGAGTAAGAAATAGCCCAGCAGCCTTTTGAAGGCATTCATCCCCCTTATGTTATGTAAGCTTGAGTAATAAGTCCAGTGAGTGGGAAAAAGCAGACTCTAGATGCCTTTGTCATCAGTGTTTGTCAGACTCTGAGAGCCTTTCATGCACCTTCCTGGGAATAGGGTTTATTGGTTTTCTGTTTCACTTTGTGTTGAGGAGTCTAGCTGTGTAGTGCAGGATGGTCTGGTACTTGCTAGGTAGCCCACTCTGACCTTCAGGCCATAAACCTCAGTGGGTGCTAGGATAACAGGCAAGTGTCACTATGTCTGCCTGATTTTTGCTTTGTTTTTTCCCTGTCCCAAGTAAAAGGTGAAAGAAACTTTTGGCATTAAAAACCTCTCAATTGGGTAAAATAAATTGGTAATTATAGAATTTGGGTAAGGTTTAGGAGAAAATGACCATTAGGGAACAAATCAACCATAACCTCTCTCTGTACCTTTTTATTAATTTTCTTTCATTTTCTCATCTTATGATGTCATCTTATGATTGATTTTATTTTCTGTTGAGTAGCTCAAGCTGACCTCACTTTGCCTATCTTCCTGCTTCAGCCTCCAAAATGCTGGAGTGCAGATATGTGTCACCATCTATTGGTTTTGACGTTTTCTTAAAATAGATCTTGAGCCATCATGTACAGCATGAACTGCATGCGTATGCATAAATTTAAGCAGCAGTGTTGGAACTTGGCCTGCCGCCTGTGGACTTCACATCTGAGAGGCGGTTTTGACTTCTTTATCTCTTACAGCTGCACTGCATCTCAGACTGGGGCTGTGGTGGCCGTCCTCGCTCTGATTTCCATTTTGTCTTTCTGGGAGGTTTCTTTTGACAGTTGGATTCTTTACTTGATTTTTATTTCTGCTGCTGTTTTTCATTTCCAAGAAAGTTTTTATTACTTAACATCTTACTCTGTTTTTGACTCTTTCAGCGGATTTTAATAATTGACATTTTTAAATTTTAATTTTTGCTATTTTTTTCTACATAGTCTCTTCATTCTGTTAGTTTTTCGTGTTTTCAGCTTCTGACTTGGACTGTGTTTTCAAATGTTCTTTGATTGTTTTATTCTTCTTAGTGATTTTTGTAAGAATAGGCCTTAAAGACTATTGGAAGCTCTGTCTCTATGAAGAAAACTCACTGCCTGTAGGCTTTTCCAGAGGGTTACAGTTTGTTTATGTGCTGTTATCTTGAAGTTGTTATCCTACAGTATTTCTTTCTCTCTTTCTTCTTTGTGGTAGTCTGATTTTCAGAAACACTCCAGTGTGACTAGAAAGCCTTGGCCAGTGACCTCAGACAGTCCTGCAGCTCAGCCTGTCAGTGCTTCTCTGCTTCTGCCACGAGAGTGTGGTTTTGCCTTGTTCACTGACTTAGGATTCAGATTTGGTTAGTCTGCTCAGCTAAGTTTCTTTTTTTGTTTGTTTGTTTGTTTGTTTTAAAGATTTATTTATTTATTATATGTAAGTACACTGTAGCTGTCTTCAGACACTCCAGAAGAGGGCGTCAGTTTTTGTTATGGATGGTTGTGATCCACCATATGGTTGCTGGGATTTGAACTCAGGACCTTTGGAAGAGCAGTCGGCGCTCTTACCCACTGAACCTTCTCACCAGCCCTCAGCTAAGTTTCTTTATCTGCTCTCAGAAGTACCAGGCTTTGTGACAGCTCCAGTGCTTACTTAGGTCCTGTGGGTTGGGATGTGGTCATTCATTTATGGCTTGCAGGATCTGTTTTTACCCTAGTATTATTTAGAGATCAGTAATTTATATTTTTTGTCAATTATAATTTTAAACACTTATTATTTGTGTTATTAAGTATAAATACTAAGTATTGCTTATAATTTTAAACCAGAACTTTTGGCATAATGATAAAGTAATAATTCGGATGAATATTTAGATTCTTTAAGAAATTAACATTGTTTATATGCCTGTGTTGAGCAGCATTCACATGGCACATGTAGATCAGAGGACCACATTCAGAAGTTATTTCTCTCTCTCCATCATGTGGTACTAGAGTAGTGGACTTAGGTCATGAGGATTGTTGGCAGGAGCCGTTTCCCTCTGAGCTTCTTGCCAGACATTAACTTCTCAAATTTGTAAATTGTAGTTAAATTTTGTTTGGTTCTGTATGATCTAATGTTAACTTGGTTTTAGTAAATCAGACACATATATAACTATTTCTCAAAATGCTAGGTTTTATGAAGTGATAGCCTCATGTTTTGGCTAGGTAGATTTTGAGTGTAGCCCTCAGGGCAGCATCTGGCTATGCATATAGATAGTTAAATTCAAGGTAATAATTCAATGTGATGAAGAAGGTTGCTAGATTGGAGAAAGAAAATGAACATAATAGACATGGACGTTAGCCTGCCGTAATGGGAAAGCTAGGTATTCAGTAAATAACAATGCCAACAATTACGTATTTAGACACTCTGTGTTATTTGAAAGACTGGAGAAGTGACATTAAAGCAGGGTCTCAAAAATCAGTTAAATTTAAAAAATAAAAATAAAAAATATATTGGTTCGTCCACATCCTGTGTTCGAGACATGTAGGGTACAGATTTTTATATAAAGCCAGAGTCTTCAAACAACAAAATAATCAGATAATAAGAAATTTTAAGGAAATAGAAAGTCACAGGAGAGAGACTGGTAATGATGAAGTAAGTCTATACTGTTCCGAGGTATAGTCTGAGTGACACAGTAGTCCTCATGGCCACTGACATACATGCCGGGAGTCCTTGTAGATACTGGAAACTGAGTGATACTAAACCCCTCTGTACTGTTTTCTTCTCCCATGCACATCTACATAGTAAAGTGTAACTTCAAATTAGTTATAGTTAGTGACTAACAGCAACAGAGCAATAGACTAATAACAATTATGTGACTATGCTCAAAATAATGCTTGTACAGAAGGCCCTAGCAATTTTAGCATGTGGTGGCTTTTGATGCTAAGTCGATAACTTTGCTGAGAGGAAGTGATTGATGGGTTGTCTTCATCGCTACTTCTGTGCTTTGAGAACCTTTTCAGTAAAAGAAGGGTTAGTCAGAAATCAGCATTCTGCTACCCTCACAGTTCTGTTAAGATCCCAAATAGCTGAATGGCTGTTAGGATATGGAAGTGCACGTGCGGATGGATAGACAAAGGGGGGATTCATGTCCCAAGGGAGATGCAGTTGGAAAGGTGCAGGAATTCATTATACTACTGACTCAGCATGGCTTAACTCCATGAGCTTTTTCCCTTGTGTGTTAGCATGGCCATTGGGGTGGACATTGGTTAAGTCTTGTTTAGGAGCCACATTGATAAGCCTGGCATTTCTAAGAGACATAGTTTCACTACAAATTTCCTGTTCCTCTAGCTCTTTCTGCCCCTTTCTTTCCCTCAATGATCCTTAAGCTTTTGGGTGCAGGAATTCTATTGATGTATCACGTGGGACTGGGTACCACATGACTTTTGCTTGTTGCTTTTGAATTGTTGTGATGTCTATAATTGTCTGCTGTTGCTGAAGAAGTTTCTTTGAAAGGGGGTGAACTACATTTCTCTCTGGGCATGATAATAAGTATCAGTAGTATATCAACTATACTGCCGGTCAGGCCTCGTGGCCAGAAGTTGACCAATACAAAATGGACTTCATGCTTTTTGGTGCACATTTTTGTCTTTTTGTT
>NC_034602.1:64857742-64872612 GCF_900095145.1 Mus pahari
GAACTCAGAAATCCACCTGCCTCTGCCTCCCGAGTGCTGGGATTAAAGGTGTGCGCCACCACGCCCGGCTTGTCTTCGTAATTTTGTATTTAGGAGTTGTTTGTTTGCTTGTTTGTTTGTTTTTGTTAGGATAGAGTTAGGATGTAGTTAGGAATTATGCTGACTTAGTAAAGTGAAGGTCTCCTCCAAGACTGGTTGGTAACTTACCTAGCCCTGGGTAGCTGGCTTTATTTCCAGTAGCAGTTGTTGTTTTCCTCTTGTTGAACAGGCTTTAACTCCATGTGGACAGCTGTGGGCTACAACCGTGGTTTACATGCTTTGACTGCACCTTACAGTCCTCATGCCATGCAGGTTGTTGCTGTGATGCGTGGGCATCATCGCTGGTCAGGACTAGTCTTTGCTTCCCTCCAGTGGCTTTGGAGTTAGCGTAAAGAGGGAGAGGTAGTGAGGAGACTGATTTCAAGTGCCTGGATACGCAGATCTGGCATGATGGGTACTGGAACTAATGGCAAGTTATGGATGTGCAGGGGCAGATTTTCTTCTCATACAACATGTAGTGAAACATTTCTGCCTCCTCCAACTAACTCCAAGACCATCCTGCTCACCCAACTTCATGTTCTGTTTCTTTCTCCCCTTGATCTTAACAAATGAATAAAACTCCTAAAGATAAAAATGCCAAAACAAAAATGTATACCAAAGAACATGGAGTCCATTTTGGTCAACTTCTGGTCATGGGCCTGACCTATAATATAGTTGTTATACCCAGTGACACTCCATTGGAGAAGGCAGCCATCAGTTGTAAATAGCTTCTTGGTTAGGGGTGGAACTTTATGTTCACTTTCCTTTCTGTGCTGGGATTTGCCTGGTTTGAATTTGTGCTGGTCTTATACATGATCTCACAGCCTCCGTGAGTTCATGTGTGCATCAGTCCTGTTGTGTCTGAATGATGTTCTTGGAATCATTTATGACCTTTGACTCTTACAGAGCCAGCTCTTTCTGTTTCTTTTCTTCTGCATAGGTTCCTGAGCCTTGAGGGAACAGGTTCGATAAAGACATCCCATTCAGGGATGAATGCTCCAAAGTCTCTTACTCTCTGCACATTTTTCATTTGTGGGTCTCTGTGTTAGTTCCCATCTACTGCAGCAAGCTTCTCTGAGGAGGATTGAGTGATACTCTGAACTATGAACATGGCAGCAGTATGTTGTTAGGAGTGATTTTATTGCTATGTTCCTTTAGAAACATAAAGAGTAGTAAGTTTCCCCTGGAACCCATGATATAGCTAATTCTACGTCCTTGGCACCTTTAATGGTGTCGGATATAGATTCCATCTCATGGAGTAGGCCTTAAGTATAATAAAAAGGAGTTGGCTACTCCCATAACATTTACGCCACTGATATACCAGTGTTTCTTGTAGATAGGTGGCTATTGAACATGATAATAAGGCTTGTAGCTTGGTAGTATTGATGGTTACTTTTCTCCTCTGGTAGTGGGCAAAGTACCTTTTATGACCGTAAATATTCATCAGTAGGTATGAAGTCTTCAGTTGGGCACTAATTTCAATTTCCAGGAGAAGAGATTCTTTACATTGGAATTATAGCAAATCACTATCTGAAATAGAATATGGTTAGAATGGCAGGTAAAGGTTGAGAGTACAGAAGCAGAAAAGCCTTCAAGGCCTTCCTTGAACTTAGAGACATGGAGTCTTAACCATGGACATCCTACACTCATTTACTTATGAGCAATTTATGAGTCTCCAGGAGTGACAGTTTATTGGAGCTTCTAAGTGACAAGCTGAATATTTTATGTAGTAAATGGAACACTTTGATCCTTGAGTCGTTTTTGATGCCTTTCCCCTAATGCTAACAACCTCACACAGGTCCCTTTTAATAAATATACAGGCTTGGTGTGCATTCGTTACATTTAACTTCAGAACAGATGTCACAGGCTTAAAGTTCTTTATGCTTGATGGTTTCTTAAATTAAGCAGAATAGTAACCCCAGTTTTCTTTTTGAAGGTACAACAAGGGAGAACTGGAAATTCAGAGAAAGAAGCAGCACTTCCATCTACAAAAGCTGAGTTTACTTCTCCGCCATCGTTGTTCAAGACTGGTCTGCCACCAAGCAGGTTAGTTAGACTGTCGTGTCCCAGCACTGGGGTCTTGGTGCTGCATCTGTGCTGTGGTGCTATCCTAAATATGAAGGCTCCCAGTGTTCTAGTACAAACGACAGCAGCCTGCTTTTAGTTTGAAGTCATTATTGAAAAAACTCCTCAGGATGTTTATTCCACCGTGAAAACACCACACACCTGAGTATGAGAAAGGACGCATGGGCTGTAGTTCCAGCAGTCCTCCATACACAGGTGGATGAGCATGCTCTTCACTGTGCATAGAACCTGACAAGAAGAGCCCTTGACTTTTAGGTTGACATCTATGGACTTAAAGGTACTTTTGTAAAAGAAGAAGATAGAAATGTCATCCATAAAAGTCTCCTGGCTTTCTTTGCTTTCACATAACACCAACTTTTGTGTTTATAAAATACTAGATAGGAGTAATTGTGCAGGGAAAAAAAATGTTCTTTTCATTCAGACGTGACAGTTGTTTCTCCGTGACAATGGAAATGTGACAAGGAAACTAAAGACTAGGTGAAATCCAGGGAAGGCTGAGGTTGCCAGCAGCTTAGTCTTGGTTTAGATTGAGGTAACAAGACTGGACCTGAAATAAGTCAACTCAGCCATTATAAATCCTCTACCAGCCTGTTTATCTTTTGTCACTTGCTTCAATTTAAATTCAAATTATCTCTTCATTTGCTCTATAGTGTTACTGTTATGAGAAATTATACCTCATAGGATACTAATGGAGAAAGAGCCTAATGGAGACGCATAAGGCATCCCTAACTAAAATAGTCATTTGTTTGTTTGTGACAGAGTCCTATTGTAGCCTTGGCTGGCCTGGACCTTGTTACATAGACTGGGCTGAACTCAGAGATCTGCCTGGCTCTGTCTCCCAGGTGCTGGGATTAATGGCTTATGTTACCATGACCAGATAAAACAAAGATTCTTGAAGCTTTAGTCCAAAAGGAAACATTTAAAAGAGAGCCAAGATTTTTATGAATTGATATGGAAAAATTTCAAATGTTATTTGAACTAAATAAAATTTCATAAAACATTTGATTAACTAGTTCATAGAAGTTAAGGAGTACTGGTCTCTTAATAGATAGTCTCTTGGATTTGGGTTTTTTATAAAAGGTCAACTTTTATTCATCAATTTTCTGTGTCTTCTGCTTTAGAGTTTTGCTGTGAGGTTGAAACCTTGACTGAGATTTCTGGGTTTAAATTCTAACTTAGCAGTTTACTAGTTGAGTGTCCTTGGGCAGATTCGCTCATCTTAGTTAGAAGATTTCCTAATTGATGAAATGTATAATAATATACTTTCCATTATACTCTAGCTATGTGTGTCATACAGGTTAAGTTCTGTAAAGTGTTGTACAACAGTGTTGTCACAGAAAAACATTCTCTAGGTGTTTACTGTTAGAGTGAAACTGTTTAAAAATTGATGGTGTCTTCCTTTCCTTTTGCTTTCTCCTCTTTTGTGGGAGGCATGCTGGATTGTATCAGATCTTGTGGTGATATAAAAGCTTTGTGTTTTCCTCTATTTGAAATGAATGGGGAACCACTGCGGATTTTTCCCCACCTAATGTGATTATCTGACTGAGATTTTCACGTCTCAATTTAGCTGCTTTACTTAGAATAGCTTACAGTGTGAACAGTGATAGAAACAGGGATCAGGTGTAAGAGACTGCAGCAAATGTCTAGGCAAGAGAATGGTGTCCTGGACCAAGGTAATGGTAGAGTGGTCAGAATAGTTCGCTACTAGGTGTATTACAAAGGCTTATCAGGCATGTCAGGGTTGATTAGTTATAGATTGTAAAGAAAAGTTTTCCTCAATGTATTCAAGGATTTTGTCTTGCTCAGCACAAATGTAATGACTGGGTTGTCATTTAAGAGATGAGAAGGATCACTGGAGGAATGGCTTTTGGAGAGAAAAGACAAAACATTCAGTTGAAGAAATAGAAGTTGAAGTGCCTATTCAGTATGAAATGGAAATGGAAGGTTGGATATGTGGCTTTGGGATGAGAAGAAGAGTATTGGCTAGAGACAGAAACTTGAGCCAGTGATCATTGTTCAAATGGTATCCAAAGGGAAGCTGTGAAATTTAACAAAGCCATCAAAAATGGTAATCAAGAAATGGTAAGAGGGGCTGGAGAGATGGCTCAGTGGTTAAGAGCACCGACTGCTCTTCAGAAGGTCCCGAGTTCAAATCCCAGCAACCACAAGGTGGCTCACAACCATCCTTAATGAGATCTGACTTCCTCTTCTGGCGTGTCTGAAGGTAGCTACGATGTACTTGCGTATAATAAATAAATGAATCTTTAAAAAAAGAAAAAAAAGGAAAAGAAATGGTAAGAGGACAAAGCCTCTAAAAGAAATGAATGGGAATCAGTAAAAGGGACCAGCGAGGAGGCATCAGATGAAAGCTAGTCTGTGGAGTGATCAACTGTCAGGCACTAGTCAAGAAGATGAAGACCAAAATCATGTACATTGAAAAGACCTTTGAATAGCTTCAGTAGAAACAAGAGATCTACCTATAATTCCAGCACTCGGGAGGCAGAGGCAGGTGGATTTCTGTGAGTTCAAAGCTAGTCAGCTCTATGTAATGAGCTCCCAGACAGCCAGGACTACATAGAAAAAGACTGTTTTAAAAACAAAACAGATACATTAGAGAAACTGAAAAGTAAAAATAGGGACAATTTTTAAAAACTATTTCTTTTGTCTATGGGGCCAGAACCAGAGAAATGGAGGAGTATGAGGTTAGATTTTTTTTTTTTTTTTTGGCTTTTTTGAGACAGGGTTTCTCTGTGTAGCCCTGGCTGTCCTGGAACTCACTTTGTAGACCAGGCTATCCTCGAACTCAGAAATCCGCCTGCCTCTGCCTCCCGAGTGTTGGGATTAAAGGCATGTGCCGCCGCGCCCGGCTCAGATTTTTTAAAGTAAAAGAAATTGCAATATTTTCTATATCTGACAGTGAGTTGACTAGAAATCCTAATGACTTAGGAAGTGGGGAAGGAGACAGTTGTAAATCAGTGAAGCCAAAGGCGACAGGGTATGGTCTGCATGGGCTGCGAGGACTCAGTAACCTGGGAGAATGGGGGGTACGTAGGGTTTTCAAGTCTCAGTTTAGTTTCCTTGCTAAGAACAGTGAGTAAAGGTAGAAACAGGGAAGGGACCCTTGTAGGAGATCACAGCAGGTACCTAGGCAGGTGGGCGGCTAGGAGAGCAGTGAGGCATTCTCTTCAGAGTGCTAGGAGAGACGGAAGAAAGCACAAGTTTGATAAGCGAAGATGCTGAGAGAGTCTGCAGTAGTGAATAAACTGGCAGGAAATGAGAACAGGATCTTTTGGCAAGACCTGGAGGATAGTAGGACACAAGGGCTTCCTTCAAAAGTTTGCTTTTATATGTTGATGGGAATGGGGTAGTAAAATAAAGGCTGTGTCTGAAGAGAGAAGCAGCTCTTTGTTTCCAGTTGGTTTACAGTGAGCCGGGTCAGCTGTGCTTGAGGTGTGCTCATCAAGCGTAGCTGTGGTGGTATTTCACAGTGATGGAAGTTATGCCAGGTTGACTGTGGGGTGACTAAGGGATAGAGTGTGTTCTCAGGGCTGATAACAGTGGTGACTGTGGATGCAAGGAGACGTGAAGACATAGAAGATATGCATAATGAAAATTGGGGTGAAAAAAGATGGTGAGGGACAAAAAAATATGAGTAGACCCTCAGTTCTTAGAAGACATGGTGATGGCCCCAGCAGCTGATGGAAGCACACTTAGTGTCATCTCTACTCCTCAGTGGAAAGGACAGTGCACTCGTGCCTCATTAGGGACATTTGTTTTCTGGATTAGCCTTCAGCTAATCAAAAATAGACTTTTATAGTCATTGTAAAATAGTTCCCTAAAAACCATGTGTGGGATCATCACTTTATGTATATGGAAATTGGGTAAAATCTTTGGAAGTAATTTTTTATTGAGTTAAGGGGGAAGATAGTATTGTCAGGACATAAGATATTGAAGAGTAGTGGTCTGTAATACTGGCCTAAGCAGTAGATGTCCATTGCTAAAGTTTTAGATGATTGGTATATAGATTGATGCTGGCAGAGACCTTCAATTTGCTGTTAGTAGAAATGGTGAGTTTGTAACTTGTATACTGCCCAGCAGGTTTGCATACTTTTTTTAAAGAAAATGTCACTTTGGCACAGTGACTATAAAGGGATTGGGAATCTCTAGTTGGCAGCAGTTGCAACCTGAATCCAGTGCACATGGTTGTAGACCTTGGTGTATCCACAGGATGGTCATGCAGGGCACAGCCATAGCTCTGGGAGTCAGTGCCCTGGAGCTCTCTGTTGCAGACCGCAGGGCCTGCAGAGTCACCTGGCAGGGATCCTTGCCTCTCTAGGAAGCCAACCCAGGCCAGTGATCTTCCCAGGATAGATGGCTTAGTCAGCCTGAGGCAGCAGTATGCAGCCAGGCACTGGAGTAGGTCTGGGTCATTGACACCAAAGCTGAGGGTGTTGCCCCAAGGTTTGCATACTTAAGGAAGGTTCTGTGTTTACTCTGTCAGATTGCTTTGCTTCATCTTTATAAGTTTTCATATTACCTTTTGAAGTACATATCTCCAGAAGACTGGTATGAGTTTACATCTTGATAAGGCTTTACAAATAAAATATATTATAAACCAGCAAGTAGATTGGACACAAAACTTTACTACCTCCTTGGTGTTTTCATTTTTTACTATTTTGTTTTGACAAGTATTCAGACTTAAGAGTTATGTGTAAAGTGTGGAGAACTTCATCTACACAGTTCGCTAGGTCCTACTGTGGTGTTGTTTCTTAACTGTTGGGATGCTCATTTGGGTGGTAACCATTGGATGCATTGTTTTCTTAACCTCTAAACACTTCACCTTGTATCTCTTAGGAACTTGTATTTCTTACCTAACTGTGAATAGGCAGAGTTACCAAAGTCAGGAAAGTCTAATACTGAATCAGTACTTTTATTTAATGCGCCCCAGGTCATCAGTTTTGCCAGTTATCCCAATATTGTCCTTTATTGAAGTTTTTTTCTTTTTGACCTTGGACTCAGTCCAGGGTCATTCATTTGAGCACTCTCCTTAGCTGTTTATCATCTAGAGAAGCCTCTGGGCCTTCTGTTGTATTTTTGGACATTGGATTTTAAAAAGGTGTGATCCAGTTGTTTTATAGATAGTTCCTCAGTCTGACTTTGTCAGTTCCTGCTTATTACTTGCTGTGCTTTGAGAATACTGTGTGAATGAAGCTGTGTCTTCCTTCCTCAGTGCACCAGCCTCAAGATAAGTAATCCTAGTCTGCCCCACTTTGTTGATGATGGTAAATCTAGTCAGTTACTAGTGTGCCCCACTTTGTTGATGATGGTAAATCTAGTCAGTTACTAGTGTGCCCCACTTTGTTGATGATGGTAAATCTAGTCAGTTACTAGTGTGCCCCACTTTGTTGATGATGGTAAATCTAGTCAGTTACTAGTGTGCCCCACTTTGTTGATGATGGTAAATCTAGTCAGTTACTAGTGTGCCCCACTTTGTTGATGATGGTAAATCTAGTCAGTTACTAGTGTGCCCCACTTTGTTGATGATGGTAAATCTAGTCAGTTACTAGTGTGCCCCACTTTGTTGATGATGGTAAATCTAGTCAGTTACTAGTGCTGATGCCTTTCTGGTTCTACAGCAAGTTCTGTGTCCCCCTTTGTATGTAATAAGTAATTTTTGCATTGGGGATGTTGCTTGGTTTGAGAAACACTGCTTGCCCAAGCATGCACAAGGTCCGGAGTCTGATCCCTAGTACCACTTTAGAAAAATACTTTGCAAAAGAAACAAATGTTCTAACCCCCAAGAAATTCAGCACCTGCTGGGGGTTTCTATAATAACCAAGTTGCTACTATGTCTGTAAATCAGTGCTTAACTTTAAAGTTTTTCTTTCTAATGTGTACGGGTGTTTGCCCGTATGTAAGTCTGTGTACTACCTGTGTGTGTGATGCCCACAGAGGCCAGACGAAAGTGTTGGTTGTTCTGGAACAGACCAGGTTGTGTGCTGCCATGTGGGTGCTGAGATGCAAACCTACATCTCCTACAAAAGCTGTCAGTGCTCTTAACTACCCAGTCTTACTTGCTTTTATGTTATGAGTGTTTTGCCAGCATGTGTGTACATGTACCACGTGCGTATCTGGTTCCAGAGGAAGTAGGAAGAGGTGCTGGATCCCTTGGGATGAAGTTATAGGCGGTAGTTAAGCAGCCATGTGGATGCTAGGGACCAAACCTGGGTTATCTGAAAGAGCAATTAGCCCTAAACTCACAGTCCTTCTACCTCATCCTCTCTAGTGGTGGCATTGCCAACATGCCTCACTAACTGTATTCCTATATGTGAAAGAACATGTGTGTGTGTGTGTGTGTGTGTGTGTGTGTGTGTGTGTGTGTGTGTTCGTGCGCGCGAGCATGTGTTGACCTTTACTTTTTGGCATTAGTAAGAAGTTCCAAGCTCATGTTATACTTCCTTTGTTTCTTCTCAAGACATTTATCCCTTTTAGGATAAAATACTGATTTAAAATCAAGATCAGGTTGGTGGCTGTGCTCATGTTAATGGGGTGCCATTTTTTATTTCTAGGGCCTCCGTAGCATTATACAACTAGGGGGGAAGATAGCAATTTCAGCATCAAATTTTGATTATGAAATCATGTTTCTTTTATAGCCAATTTGATACCACATAGTGCTTTCTTTCTCAGAACTAGTCCATAGTATGTCTCCTTTTTTCTCATGAGAATCTGACTTCCAGTAGCTTCAGAATAATCTTCATTTGATCAATAATCAAATACAATCTTAATTGATTTGGAATTTCTGCTTAGCCTCTAAAACACACGCATGCAATAGAGTTCAGGATTTGTTAGCAGTTCTTTCTATTCTGTTTTAGGCTGAGGAAGAAAGGCAAAAACTTTCACTCTTGTGCTTTCTGTGCAGTATACTTATTAGTTAATAGATTACTGGGTTCCTTTGGTCTGTTCACTTTGAGCATTTCTCTTCCTCCATGACAACTGATACAGTTTCTCTTTTTGTATGTATAAAATATCGGACACAGAGCCAAAGACAGGGCTACCCAGTTGTATATGGAGCTGTAACTCAGACTTCTTTAGTTTTCGTGCGGTCACTTCAGTTCCTTTATGTTCATTTCTGTTTCCTGGGTATCTGTTGCCAGAAGTAGACTTGGAAACAGGTAGACGTTTAGTAGCTTTGAAAAAATACTGATCTTTTACAGGATTGGCAAAAATAGAAGTAGCTGAACTTATTTGTGGCAGGATCTTTCTATGTACCCAACTTGTGGTCTCCTTGCCTCAGCCTTCTGAGTGCTAGGCTTACAGGCTTATGGCATTGTGCCTGCCTGAACTTCATATGAAGCATGTTCTGGAGATAGAATAGCTTTGGGAAGTTACTTGGAAAGAACTGTTACTTTGAAAATAAATTTTATCATATATATATATATATATATATATATATATATATATATTTTTTTTTTTTAAGAAACATATCAAGAGTCCTCCTGTTAACTAGTTGTACGGACAATACTTTTATATGGTTTTGAGAAACATAGGAGAAAGTAGTTCCAGTTTTGAGTAAGATTTTTGTGAAATGGCAGACATTGTTATTAATTCATAAAGGGATAGAAATTTGTTCCTTGATACTTATTTGGACATACCCTTGGTTCTTTTTTCATTTCTGCATCTTGACTCCATACTATATTGATGAGTATTTCTAAAAATACTCTAGAGTTACTAAGATGTTGATAACACATCTAAGTTGAAGAGCCTCCAACAGTCAGGTTCACAGCGAGTGCTCAGGCCTGGAAACCGTGGTCCTAGTCATAGGCACATGTCAGCGCACAGTAGAAAAGCATGCCAAGGAAAAATAAACAGAAGGGGGGGCGAGAGACAACAGGATGTAAGAAAAACCACAGAAAATTTATCTCACCAGAAACAGCACGTCTTCTCAGTCTCAGACAAGTGCTGCCTCCAGAAAAGCCAGTTCAAGCCTTGGGAAGTGGCAGGATCGATATGGGAGGGCCGAGTCACCCGATCTAAGGTAAGGCTCTTTCAAACCTTGGCTACTTCCTCGTGTTTAGATCACTGGTATTATTTGTCTCTTAGTATTTAATAAGATAACACGTTTTGAGACTATACCATACTTCCCCCCAGTGCTTTTTCAGAGTGCACTTTGAGGCATCTTGCAGACCTAGCATGTGTCTTATTCATCCTTTTGGCCTTTAGTATGTGATTGTTACATTGAACCACACTCATGGGTGCTCTAAACCTATTTTTTCTCCCCTTGGTTGCATGTTAATTATTTGTTTCTACGCATCCTTTTATGATGATCCCAGCTATTTTTTCACTGCTTATGCATGAAATGTAACTTTTCTGAACTAGTTTTGGGGACTTCCAAAATTTAACTCCACAGAAACTTTCTAATCCTGTCCAGCTACAGGGTCTAAGTAAGCCTGCTCCTTTAGTAAGTAGGTCTATCAGCTTGTAGTGTTTCTCTTACTAAGGGGTTGGCTCATGATCCCACCATTTTGATTTTTGTACTCACAATGTGTACAGTGACAGATTATTTCTCTGAGCCTATGAAATGGGACTAATGTCATTTCCCGGAGGATACGGTGACCAGTGCTATATCCACATAGCATGTATTGCCAACAATAGTATGAGAGACAACATTCTTTTTTTTTTTTTTTTGGAACTTTTAAAACACTTTATTTTTTTTTTAATATTTATTTATTTATTATATGTAAGTACACTGTAGCTGTCTTCAGACACTCCAGAAGAGGGCATGAGATCTCGTTACAGATGGTTATGAGCCACCATGTGGTTGCTGGGATTTGAACTCCGGACCTTCAGAAGAGCAGTCGGGTGCTCTTACCCACTGAGCCATCTCACCAGCCCAAGAGAGACAACATTCTAATGCATAACTTGGAAGTATAGAACAGGATGAGTTTAACATACCCTTTGAGATTTTAAATAATTACAACCAAACTAGGGATGGTTTGGTTGTTTTATGTTGTTACTGAATTTTATGCTTTCTTCCTATGTCTAAATCATGTGCTAATGATCTTGTGGTTCATTTTTAATAATTTAATTGAAAAATTTTTAGATATGCAAATTATGGCAGATGCTTTTGATTTTAGCTTTTTTTTTTTTTTTTTTTTTTTTTTTAGATTTATTTATTTATTATATGTAAGTACACTGTAGCTGTCTTCAGACACTCCAGAAGAGGGCATGAGATCTCGTTACGGATGGTTATGAGCCACCATGTGGTTGCTGGGATTTGAACTCTGGACCTTTGGAAGAGCAGTCGGGTGCTCTTACCCACTGAGCCATCTCACCAGCCCTGATTTTAGCATTTTATGAAAAGCAAAGTGGGTAATGCTATCAAAAGAAAGTTTGATTTGAATTGTTGTTTTTTTTTTTTTTTTTTTTCCCTGTAGAGGTTTAATTATATATTCTTCATCAATTGTAAGACTTGCTAGTCGATTTGAGGTTTACTATTAGAAAAGAATGTTATTCAGGTCAAAGAAAAAAGTAGCCATTCATATCAAAGACAGTATTTTGACTCTTTTTTTTTTTTTTTTAAATCCTATCAGTCTAGTGACTAATAAGGTAAATTTTTCAGAACAGTTTTTGGTTTTGTAGGTTAAGAATTGGGGGGGGGGGGGGAGAGAAGAGGTGAAGAGATGGCTCAGTGGTTAAGTTGTTGAAGACCTAGGTTTAATTTCCAGCACACACATGGTACACAGTTACCTGCATCTTCAGTTTCAGGCATTGGATGCCTTCGTCCATAGGTGCCAGGCATGCACATGGTACACAAAACACTCATACACATTAAGTAAATACATAAAGCCCATTACTAGCAAAATACACCATACCTTTTTAAAAAATGAAAAAAAGTATCTTAATAGTCTTGAGTGGCAGATTTTAATTATACTTAAATGAGACCAAAAGTTTATATATAGCATCAAGAGAAATTTGAAAATATTTTAAGAAAAGAAAATTAGATCTGATACGTTGAGTCAAATAGAGTGAATTTTTTCATATTAGCAATTACATGTAATTCAGAATTTTAATACTTGTGTCAATGGTACTTCTGTATAAAAATAATCTGACTAAGTGAATAAGCATTGAATTTATATTTATTCTGACCAACAACATTGCTATCCAACTTGACCTAGAGGCTTAATTCTGGGTTAGCTGAAAGATTCAAATCAAATTCTAGCTTGTCATGGAGTTTTATAGTAGAACTGTAGATGTAGCTATATTGAGAACTGGCATTGGTTAACATTTATAGCCTCAGAGTCCTATATACAATGTTTAAAATTCATTTAATGTATACTTTTTGCCTTTTGATTGATGACCAACCACTTTCAGAAGGATTTTATGCATCTTCGTTTCCAAGCTGAATGATAAATGAGTTTCCAGTAGGCATCCTATACCATACTTCATCTACATTCCTTCCCTTGGTTTGTGCCCCTCACACCATTTAAGATGCCCCGTGTTCCCATTCGTGTACTTAAGTTGATCTTGTATATTGGTTCATTCTTTCCTACAGTAGCTTAGGAGAGGTTACACCCATATTCTTGCATGACCTGATCGAGACACCTTTCCAGATAGATCTGTCTTTAATTTGGGAATACGAAAATTTTTAAAAGCTGGGGGTTGAAGGGATGGCTCAGTGGCTGAGCTCATTCATTACTTTCGCAGAGGATTCAGGCTCTGCTCTCAGCACCCTCTTGGAAGCTCACAACTATTTAACTCTAGTTCCAGGGGGTCAGACCCCTCTTGTGACCATTAAAGACATCAGAATGTACATGGTGTACAGACAAGCATGCAGAAAAAAATTCATACATATAGAATAAATACATTTAATTTTTTAATATAAGAAAATTTCAAGTGCTTTTGTTTCGGAGGCTAAATCTTTGAAATGTTTGCTTTTCTATTAGAAACTATATTATGGAAAAAAAAAACCTCAGTGATATAAAGCTAGAAAAATGTTCTGGAGTTTCTTTGTAGAAATAACTCATTTGCGCAGTGGTCTTTTGCCTGCGTTATGCATACGTACAGATATATTACTTAGGTTTTGGCCCTCGAAAACCCTCCTAGAAAGCGCTGTCTGCAGTGCTAGTTAAGAACACTTGCTCTTCCTTAGTGAAGCCACACCACTGTTGGACTCCCCGAGTTGATGGGATCACGCTCTTGTGCGTCACGGCCTTGGGGGTTTGAGAAGGGGTCTGTGAAGACCCTTGGGGGTTTGAGAAGGGGTCTGTGAAGGCCCTTCTGTTTTTGTTGTAGAGATACTGCAAGTGTCATCTGGTTTTGGTGCTTCCAAAGCATGTGGCTATAATTTCTGAGTTACAGTCAATTTGGTGGTTCTAAGTAGCCTTGTTGATTTTGTGTCATTTATTATGGTTTTTATAATGAATCACGTTTGATTTTAATAATTGTACTTTTCCTTTATAGTAAGCATCATTTTACAAAACTCCATTTTTAATATAATATGTATGTTCTGGGTTGCTTAGGCAAAACATATTCTTGTGTGTTTTACTTCTAATAAAATTTAATAATTACTATGTCATATTTTCTCCCAAAAAGAATTCACAGGGTACACTTTTGCTCCATATTCTCATATGTAAAAAAGTGGATAATAATAGTTACTGTGTCATTTATAAGTTATGAGTAAACATAAGTAACGTGCCCAGTTAATATAAGTTTTAGAATTACCAGCAAGCAATCTGCAAGCTAAGGCTTTATTTTTATCATACTCCATAAAGAGCTTTTATGGATGCCTCTGCCTTGCCTGCTAAAAGTGGGTACCTTAGACATAAAATTCTGACAGTGATTAGCAAACAACCTTTGACCCCTGGTTGCCAGTGAGAAATTCCAGTTGTATCTTTGTTAGCCTTTTCAGTTCTTTCTGAGACATCAGAATCATCAAAATATGACATTTTAATCTGATTCCAGAGATTTTTTTCTATTTCTTGAATATTTCCAAGATGGAAACTTCTTATGAACAAGAGCCTGTTTAAGCTAGAAAACTCAGATATCCAGAGTGGTTAGTTTCTGTCTCTGTTTTTATTTTGTTATTGTTGTTTTGTTGTTTTTTGGGTTTTTTTTGGCTTTTTTGAGACAGGGTTTCTCTGTGTAGTCCTGGCTGTCCTAGAACTCACTTTGTAGACCAGGCTAGCCTCGAACTCAGAGATCCACCTGCCTCTGCCTCCCAAGTGCTGGGATTAAAGGCGTGCGCCACCACACCCCGCTTCTGTCTCTGTTTTTTACAATATAGTTGAGTCTAATGTTAGAATGATGAGAACGGCAGTAGCCGACTCAGCCTTCCTGAGGAGGTTTAGAAGCTCAGTTAGCCTAGCTGTACTGTGTTGACATCTGAGGGAGCAGCAGCTCCTGTGGAGTGAAGTCCTGCTGAGTGTTTTCAAGCAGCAGTCTTGCATACATGAGGCCCTAGGGTTAGTCCTCAGTATGGTGGGGGGAACTTCATGGGGACACATTTCAGGACTAATGTGATTCGGTGTATTTCCATAATGTGGATCAGGACTAATGGAGTCTTAACTTAATTCATTGTGTTTTATGTTAGGTACTATTGTTTACTTTGGTACACCTATGAATATGTCATAATCCACTTATGAACACTATGGCAAATTTATTCTGATATAAGAGAATTAGTTGGTATGGTTTTTTTGTTTTTGTTTTTT
>NC_034602.1:64872645-64893140 GCF_900095145.1 Mus pahari
TGCATGCATTTGTGTGTTCTATGAGTTCATGCATACATGCATCCCATTTACTGTATTTTTTTTTTTTTTTTTAATTAGATATTTTCATTTACATTTCAAATGCTATCCCAAAAGTCCCCTATTCCCTCCCCCGTGTTTGTTTCTGTTTTTGAGAAAGCATTCCTAGGCACAAAGAGCCTTGGGGATGGAGGTGACTGCTGTGCTCTGGACTTCTTCTGAGCTGTGTTGTGAAGGCTGAGTCTCAGCTGCATAGTTTTATAAACTTGGTGTATGCCATCTTGCATCTTTTGTGATGATGCCACTTAAAGCTGAGAAAACTAATCTGTGCTCGTCCTTTAAGGTAAAGTTGCAAGGGCTGCAAACCTCCGGTCCCAGGAGTTCTAAAACCTGGGAGTTGCCATGTTCAATACTGACACAGTATTAGACATCTTCCTTACTGCAGAAAAAATGTTAGTCTTTGAAGCTTACTTTTCAGTGAGTGCCTTTATTGAGTCAGAAAATTTGCAATCTAAACTGCAGATCCAAACCAATGCGGCTGAGAGTTTTTGATGGGAATAAGCATTAAAACTGGGGAGGGGAACCAAGCCTGCAGTGGGGAATAGAGAGTAGATTTTGATGTTGAGGTTTTGG
Organism: Mus pahari; assembly: GCF_900095145.1. Classification (NCBI taxonomy): domain Eukaryota; kingdom Metazoa; phylum Chordata; class Mammalia; order Rodentia; family Muridae; genus Mus; species Mus pahari. Next base: position 64,873,276 of record NC_034602.1, read on the forward strand.
TGCCTGTAAATGGTGAGGGTAGTAAGCATCCTGTCAAGGAGCGTTAGAGTATGTGTCTTGGTAGGAAGCAGTCAGTGAGCAGCGTAGTTTTGGATTAGAGTACAAATTGGAGGACTATTTGCTTCCCCATATGTGATCTTTCTCCTATGTCAAAGTTGGGTATTTCCCCAGTTATACTGGAGGATTCTATGTATTGCTGGCTGGAAAACTGGCTCAGTGGCTAAGAAAGCTTGCTGCTCTTGTAGAGGACTCGGGTTTGATTACATTCTGTGGCTGTGAGCAGCCTGTAACCCCAGCTCCCTGGGAGCCAGCAGTCTCATCTGTCCTTCATGGGCACCTGCACACACTTGAATAAACATGAAAATAAATCTTCAAACAGAACATATATCTAAGTTGTATGTGTCACTCTTTCTGATGCTTTTTGAAGGATACTAGGAAGTGAATGGTTTGCATAAAATTAGAAAGGCTTAAACAGTGTTTTATTATATTAAAATGTACAAAAGTGAGTGAGTAAGAAGACATGGTTATTGTTGACATTGGTTTGTATCTGAGCTTTTTGCTAGGTTGTTGCGTCTGGTATAGAAGACAATGAGAACGGTGTCAGCTTGTAGTTGAATGACATCTCTGGAATTTTTGTATACTTTTAGTGATGGGCTCTCTTTATTTTTAGGGTATAAAGTAATGATTACTGGAAACAAACTTGCTAATGCATTATTTCCAGAAAAGTCCTAGTACTTTCAAAAATGAATTAATTACCTTGTTAGAAGGAAGTTCATGGAGTTAATTTCCTTGTTGGAAGTCCATAGGTCATGGAGTTAGAAGGTTTCAGGCATGAAAATTGGTTTTGCAGACCAATTATTATGTCAATTAGCTGCACTCTGCACTTTGATTTTACTGTATACAAAACATATACACTTGTTTTTTGTTTTTTTGTTTTTTTTTTTGAAGCTTTAATGTATTTCTTTGAAGGAGTTGGGAGCACTTAGGTATAGCACTGTCAGTGTCTAAAAAAATAGCAAGCATTGTTACTCATGTTCATCATTTCAAATCTTGACTTGGTAGCTGGAAACGTCTGTTATAGACCCATTATTGTACTTGTGTGACATTTTAAACTTTGAGTTGTTAGGACTGGAAGGTGAGACGATTCTTACATTTACTTTTCATAGCCTGTTTCTGTCTGTAAGTGGTTCCTCTTTCCTGTCAGTTTGGGCATGTAACAGGCTTTTAAAAGTCCTTCTGCAACTACATAATAGTGCTTATTGAAAAAACAAAACAAACAAAAGTAGCCTACTGAGTGTTCGGCTAAGTCTTTAGAGTACTCTATGGTAGACCGTTTATCTTTACCTTCTCAAATGTTGAGAGATTATAAACACCAACTGCAGGTAAGGCAGGTTTGTTTACCTGTGTTCATCAGGAGTCACAGGAGAGGAAAACGTGGCTTCCTTTTTCTTTTTTTCTTTGATGTTTCAAAGCCTGGACTACATCACTAAAGAGAATGGTGTATGTGTTGTACTTGTGTATAAAAATAACTGTTATTTCTTCTCAAGCCTTTTTTGAGATCTTTTATAGTGAGGACTAGAATTATATTTGTTGGAGTGGTAGTGACTAACAAAATTTTATTTCAGCTCGTCTAGCATTCACTATCTGATTCTAATCCATGAAGATAAAATTGTTTACAAACTACTTTAATAAAATATTTTTTTAAAAATAAGGATGACAAAGTTCTGAGACTCCAGAGAAATTCTTTTGATATTTTTTTATCTTAAAAATACATCACAGAAAGTGTTCATTTCTTAATGTTTTTATTATTTTTCAGTCGTCTAGTTAGAGGAAACAGAACTGATTCAACTTTTGTGTTTCAGGAGATTACCTGGAGCTATTGATGTCATTGGTCAAACAATAACCATCAGCCGAGTGGAAGGAAGACGGCGTGCAAATGAGAACAGCAATATACAGGTTTCTGCAGAGTGTGTGTGTGTGTGTACAGCAATATACAGGTTTCCTATCTGCAGTGTGGGTGTGTGTGGGTGTGAGAACAGCAATATATAGGTTTCCTCTCTGCAGTGTGTGTGTATGTGTGTGTGTGCGCGCGCGCGTGGGTGTGTACGCGTGTGTACCCCCTACCGCTAGGCTGTGTCTGTTGCTTTCAGTGCTACAGATGGATTTCAAATGCATTTGTATTAATTAGAAAATTTTCCTATAGTCTCTTAATTTTTGCAAGTGAAGTTTTCCTTTGCTTGTTATAATCATACTGTGTAAGCTCGTTGAAAAGTAAGGGAAAACTCACCTAGAGTTCTCCCACCCAGGTGGTGATTGTCAATAAAGTACACAAAATGGGCTCGTTTTTTAGCATTTTTATGCTTCTTAACAAAAAAAAAAAAATCTGTCTTAGAATAAGTTATCTTTAAAGGTAGTTTTTTTTAAAAAGTAGAACATACTTATTTTTCTTCCTACCATTACAATGTCATCACTTTTTAAAATCAGTTCCAATGTTAATAGCTTATGAGTAGAACACTCAAAAAATTGTTTACTCAAATGTAGAAAAATCTTAGTTAAGGGAATTATATATTTAAATAATACGTTTTAGTAAGAATTCAAGACTCTGATTGCATATCGGAATCTATCAGGTAACCAGTAGAACTCCCGTTTGTGGAAGCCACATTCCTGTATTGGCTTTAGTAAGCTTGAGCCATCCTCTGCTATTTGTTCTTAGCCAGTCACACAGGCAACACTGGACTCTTTTCCAGGAGAACTTCTGCTTTTAGCAGAAGCTCACAGGAAAAGTTATTTACGTTTCATAACTACTTATTCTCCACCTGTTACCACATGCTTAACACTTTACGGGGTGGTAAACTTAGGGCCTCAATTACCTAGCCTGTCGCCATGCGAACATCTCAGAGCTAGATGTCTACTGATGACTGCTGTACCTAACTCCTGTTCTTGAACTTGGTCTGAGATGACTTGCTTCATTGTGTTTGTTTCTAACTTGAAATGTTTTGATTACTTCTTACTGGAAAACTTCTGGTTGTCTAGTTCTTTCTCCTAGGCTTTGAATATGAACATTTTTAACAGTAGGTGTGTGAGTCTATACTCATATAATGTACTTACAAGCACAATCACATAGAAATATTACCCCCTAAAAGTTTGAGGATTAAAACCATTTTATTTGACTTTTTAGGTTAGAGAATGTGAACCTTACAAGATTCAACTAGATTAGAACATTTACTTATCTTTCTAATTAATTATGCTTTAATTTTAGGTCCTTTCTGACAGATCTGCCACTGAAGTAGACAACAATTTCAGCAAACCACCTCCATTTTTCCCTCCAGGGGCTCCTCCTACTCACCTTCCTCCTCCTCCATTTCTTCCACCTCCTCCAACTGTCAGCACTGCCCCACCTCTCATTCCACCACCAGGTAAGACGTGGGGAGAGGCCTTTGCTTAACTAGAGTTTCTTAAACTTGAAGCTGAAAGGTGAACGAACATATATATTTGGAAGTACTATTATGTTTAATTATACTGCATTAAAAGTAGCATTTTATCTTCAGTAGATTCACAATGAATCTTATTTATTCTTATATTTATTATTATTTTTTATTATTGTATCTTGTTATTTCAGCCTACCAGAAATAATATTTTAAAGTAGAGAAGAATAAACAGATGATAATATTGGCCTCAAAATATAATAATAACTACAAACTGGTTTGCTATTCGTCTGTGGAGAAATCCTTACTGAATTATAAACTATATGTAGACTTGTATTAAAAAAATATTTAAAGTAACTTGTCAAATTAGAACAGGTTCAAAACAATGATACTTTGTGAAATTGGGGTCAGTCTGGTGGTCATTGTTTCCTTGCAATGGTTTCTGTTTTAGAGATGACCATTGAGTGCTGGGTATTTACTGTGTCTTTCTTTTAAACAAGAAGAATAAATCTTACCAAATTTTTCACTACTAAGGATAGTTAGAAACCAAAGCAGTAGTGATAGAGAGAAAAGTCTGCAAGTAGACTCAACAGCTCTCCTGGTGGTCTTTCTCACCTCTTCCAGCAAGTTTCAGTGCTTCTCATCTCTAACAAGCTTTTTACAACACTGGCAGGTTGATGGAGGTACAGATTTCATTCTTCCTCGGGAGAGTGCCAACAGTAAATGGTGAACATTAGCTTCAGGTTCTTGTCTAATTATGTGGAACATGCTCCAGAATTTTCCTTCTCATAGTAAAATTTACTCCTTATTGAAGACCCAGGGCTCCCATTCTGGGATCGGGAGTGAGATGTCCCCTGTAAGGTGCAGGTGTTGATCACAGAATCCAGAGCCATTGCTTCTTCCCCAATGTTTGTTCTGACCTACAAATGATGCCTACTCCATCTGCCCTGTTAGAGTCCTTTACTGTCACTTAACTCTCAAGCTAAGCAATGGTCTAGCTTTAGAAAAGTCTGTTATCTTGGAATAGAGGGAGTGCAGTATGACAGATGTTCCTGTCTCAGATGTTGTCTCTAGACAGGTGGAGAACAGAACATTCCCAAGTCCAGTTACACTGGACCTGTAACTCTGAGTCTTGTTGAGAATTAATCAGGTGAAAGGGACTTGGTGCTTCATAGTGAAGATACAAAGGCGATTCCTTAGTCTCTTAAAAAGATTTTTAAAGTTTCAAAAAGAAACTTCAAGAACTTTAGTACCAGTAAAGTTGAGCATATTAACAAATTAATTATTTTTATATCTTATCATTTATTTTTCAAAGTTTACTTTTAATCAGCACATATTTTATTTGTTTGTGGAGTACAATGTGCTTTCATTTATATATTTATATTATGGAATGATTTTAAGTTTATTAAAATACTTTAATCATTTCACATATTGAACATATTTTATGGTGAGACTTCTTAAAATCTATCCATTCTTTAAAGATTTTAAGTTTAAGTGTGTGTGTGTGCGCATATGTATTCAAATGTGCACAGTGAAAAGGGGCACCTGCTGGAGCTGGAGTTACATGCTGTTGTGAACTTCCTGGTGTCGGTGCTTGGAGCTGAACTGAGATCTTCTGGAAGAGCAGTGTGTCCTCTTTACAGCTGAAGTATCACTCTAGCCTCAAACTCTGTCCTTGTAGCTATTTTGAAATAAGTAGTTCTGATTGGCTGTAGTCACTGCTCTCCAGGAAGTATCTAAGACTGAAACTCTGCACCCTAGTATACAGCATTTTCCATTTCCAGCTCTCATCCCCGTGCTGCTGACTTCCATTCTGCTCTGCATTTCTGAGTTTGTCTTCTAGGTTTCTCCTGTGAGTTCTTTCATTCAGTGTTTGATTCCTTGTGCCTGTTTGATTCTCCTAGCATGATACTTTCCAGATGCATGTAAATTTTTTCAAAAAAATGAAAGAAAAAGTTCTTATTTGCTCATGAAACAGTATCCTAAGGTTAACATTGTTCATGTATATGACTAGTTGGCCAATGAAAGCAATAAGGGGAAAAAGTATGAGTTAGTGAAGAATACTTTGCTGTTATAGAATTCTAGGAGACTATAGGATATTGCTGGTAGGCAATGGCATTATATGGAAATTTATTTTTTATAAAATAGCAGAATTTCTCTCATTTCTTTGCTATAGTGCTCTTGTTTATAAAATAATAAGTCTTAGCCTGGAAGGATGGCTCACTTTGTAGAGGCACTTGTTATTAATACTAATAAGCCCGATGACCTGAATTTGGTTCTCAGGATCTACATTTGAAAGGAGAGAACTTGACCACTGACCTTCGCATGACTCTATTACCCTGTCCCATTCACAAAATAAAATGTAAAACACACACGTATTTATGTAATTTTTATAAAGATAACAAGTCCTTGAATCTGTGACATTGTAATATATAGTATCATTTGTTTTTCTGTAGATAGACTAATTACATACTTAATGCTCGGTTTCCTGCTTTTTATCTGTATTTAAGTAGTATCTAACCATGGCGTGTTTGCTGTCTAGAGTTATCAACTCATCCTAGATTATTTGTTAGTTGAGACCATCTGAATTCCCCCTTATTTTTACTGTGTGTGTTAGTGTGAGGAGTATAATGCATGTCGGTTTGTGTCTCTCACAGTGCTTAGCTTGTGTATGCTTGTCATTCCTTCCCTGAGCATGGTAGCTGACCAAACTATAACCTAGCTACATTTATGTTTGCATTCTATAGGAAATGACTTTCCGATTGCCAGGTAATTCACTCACTCAGCCTTGCACCACCTGAGCTATGCAGATGTGTAGGTACATATCAGCTAAAGTGGAGCTGTAATTTTAGGTGCTATTTGCTATAGACCTATGGAGGCACTGTCCTGTCCCCACTAATTTAAAGGACTGTAGGATCACAGGCACCTTGGGAAGGAAGCTGTGTGGGATAGGGTCTCTCTAGGTATCACCTGTTGAAAGATACTATGTATTTCTTACACACTGTTTTTATGCTTTTTTAAAAACGATCTATTTATTTTTTTATATATATGAGTACTATAGCTGTACAGGTGGTTGTAAACCTTCATGTGGGTATTGGAAATTGAATTTTTAGGACCTCTGCTTCACTCTGGTTGGCCCTGCTCACTCAGTCCCTGCTTAGTCTGTCCCAAAGATTTATTTTCTATTATTATTATACATAAGTACACTGTAACAGACGCACCAGATCTCATTATGGGTGGTTGTGAGCCACTATGTGGTTGCTGGAACTTGAACTCGGGACCTTCGGAAGAGCAGTCAGTGCTCTTACCCGCCTGAGCCATCTCCCCAGCCCTTTATGCTTTCTTTAGAAATTTTGAAATATAAAGGGGAAAACCCTTTTGAGACTTTCTTTAAATATATTTTAATATTAACTTTTCTTAAAATTATTTTTTCAAAATATAATGAAACAGAGAAACTGAGTGATATGTCCATATTTTTTTTGGTTGTTTTTTCTTCTTAAGAAAATAGAAAGACTGCATATCTAGATTTACTTTGAACAGACCTAACTTATACCTTTTATCACAACATAACTGTATTTTAGCTATTCTTGCTTTCGAAGTTATTATTTGTGGCCATTTCTGTGTGGAAGTTTATAAATAGGAATGAGTATTCTTAAATACTTCTTAAAATTATGAGCTGAAAGGTTCTGGAGAGATGGCTCAGCAGTTGAGAACACTGGCTGCTCTTGCAGAAGACCTGGTTTAGTTCCCAACACCTATGTGGTGGCTCACAACCATCTGTGACTCCAGTTCCAAGGTATCTGGTGCTCTCTTCTGACCTCCAGGGGCACTGGGTATGCATGTGGCATGCATACCTATATTTAGATAAAACACCCATACACATAAATAAATCTGAATTTTTTTTCAGAAAATATAAGCTGGCAGGAACAGTTCTAAGACACAGTCAAGTAGTTGACAGGAGGTGTATTGTTCCTCTTTTCCTCTGTATGAACCTCCTTCATTGAATGAAGAGTAGAGGAGGCTTCTTCAGACAAAGACAGAAGAGATTTCTGGGAATGCTAACGTGTTTAATATAACCACATTAGTAGTAACATGAAAACAAATAGTGATTAGTCGTGGCTTCTGTAATTAAAGATCTGTTCACTGTCTAATGAATCAAAATTCTATTCTGTGAGGTTGTTGCAGGAACACATTAGAATAATTCCATGTTCTTCCGAGTAATAGTGGAACACTAACTAGTATCTAATACAGTGACTGCTCCTTTTCTTAAGGCACTGATATGAGTACAGCCTGTCAACAACCTAACCCTGTAAACTCACTTTTAGAATGACACTTGAAGTGAATACTAGTGAGGTTCCAGAATTTAACCAGTTTACTTGAAAATAGCAGAATAGAGAATGCCAGACACTTTTCTGGTCTGTTTTCTTTGTTCACCACATTGAAGTGGGTATGTACCTACCAAGAAGGCTGTCATAGGATTGTGTGCATGCATAGCAGCATCTTAGAAGACCTTGTCCTTCCTCAGTGTCGGTGCAGAGATCAGGGAGCTCGTAAGAGCAGAATTAGGTGTCCTTTCATCCATTCAACTCAGGTGTCACTGTCCACTGGGATCGCACTATCGTATGCTTAGCTGACAGGTTTGAAATCATTGAAAATTAGAATAAAACAAAGTAAAATAACAGTGGTTGGTGTTACTAGTTTATTTTGTATGGCAGTTATTGGTGTCACAGTTATGAGTGAGTTCATTATTCTAACTGGTTGTGACTCACTTATTTAGTAGCATCACTGTACCTAAAACCTTTCCAGCTCCCCATTTCTACCTGTTCAAGAGTAACTACATTCACCCACCCCCCTCCCCCCAGATGTTGACCATCTCTGTTCGACTTTCTTTCTCTGAGTTTGCCTTCTCTAGGTACTCTATAGAGGGTCATCTTATTCATCCAGTGGGGTTTAGCCTAATTTTTTTCTAAAACAGAAGAATTTGATGGTGGTGAACTAATTTTGGGGAAAGATCATAATTTACACTTTTAAATATTAATTAGCTTTAATGTTATATATTTAATATATATATATCTCAAAGCTTAAGATGGATTTTTAATGTCCTTTTTTATATGGATGCTCAAATCATAATATCTTTATGTAGGGGCAGGTGCACACTTGCCTGCTTGTAATACTGTGGAAGTGAGAGGTTAGCGTCAGGTCTCTTTTTGTTGTCCTCTGCCTTATTCTCTGAGACAGTGTCTCAGCTCTTATTGAATGAACCTGGAGCTTGAGTACTCTGCTAGGCTGGCTAGCCAGTAAGCCCTAGGGATCTGCCTGTACGGTCTTCTACCCTAGCCTCCACTACAGATGCAGCCTTTGTGCTCCACTTTTTCATGGCTGCAATCTCAGGTCATCATGCTTGCACCCCAAGCACTTTAGCCGCCAACCCATAACAACATGTTTGGAAGGATCTCTAATCAATGTTAGCCTCAGACTCTGGGCAGTCCTCCTGCCTCAGCCTCCCCAGGTTTTGAGATTTTAGGTGTGTGTGAGTTCCACAACTAATTGTTTTTTTTGTTTGTTTGTTTGTTTGGGTTTGTTTGTTTTGCTTTTAAGGTAGGGCCTGAGTAGCAAAGGGTGACTTTAAGCTTCAGGTCCTCTTGTTTCCACCTTGAGAGTGCTGAGATTTCAGATATACTGTACCTCACTCCCAGGTTATGGGATTCTGAGGACCACATACAAGCTTTGTGCAAGGACTGGACCAAGTGAGCTATGTCCTTAGCCTAAATTGTTACGTTCAATGTATAGTTGGCACTGCAGTTTGTAGAGTTTGGGTTACGATTTTAATATCTGCCTTTTATTCTGTTCTTCCAGTAACATCATGAGTATAGAAGAGCTGATAAAAATCAGCTATAAGTTTTCTTTAAATTATTGACATTTGTGGGATGATGGTGGTTTAATCACATCAATTAGAAGGGAGAGGCAGTCAGATCTCTGAATTCGAGGCTAGCCTTGTCCAAGATATCCAGGGCTACATGGAAACCCTGCTGCAAAATAAATAAATAAATAAATAAATAAATAAATAAATAAATAAATAAGTGGCATCTCTATCAAATATGTTTGCGTTGGAGATAGAATTTTATTTAATGCAGGAATTAATTAAATTTTATGAGTTTGATGATTGAATGATCCTAAAAAATATAGCTTTTTGGATAAGATATGCTGGAAACTCGATCATTTACATTTTGTCATTATAGCATTTTATTACGTTTATTTTACCATTACTTATGCAATTTAGTTGGTTTACTCATTAAAAACAAACAGCAGTTCATAACATTCTGCAGTGTTCAGTATATATGTGTGTGTATGTTCATATTCTAATTTGTAAAGCATTTCTGTTAAATGTTATTAAAAAAAACTGCACATTTGACTTATTGTCTTTATCCAAGCCTCTGACTTTGGCTTAAAGTAGAAACATGCAACCTAAATCAGGATTTTTCTAGTCTTACATTATACTACTGATGGGATTTGGAATTAGTGAGATACAGGAAGCAGAACTCACACAATGCTGCCAGTTTTTTATCTTTGTTTTGGACTTTAAAAATAAAAGACAGGTATGCATTATGTTTTTTTAAAGAATTTATTTATGCATATTTAATTTATTCCAAATAAATATGTAATGCATATTTAAAATGTATTACACATAAATGCGTAGGTATACATAATTTAAATTTAAAATACATAGATTGAAATTTGTCTTAGGGCTATACTGTATGAGGTAGGCACTTTAAGTATGCCATTTTATAGATGAAACATCTACCCAGGATCTATGTAAACAATCCTGGGTGTTCCATTTTATATGAAGAATGAACTCATCATTAAGACCATGAGTGGTCAGAGCTGGTGCAACTGTCTTAGGGTTTCTATTGCTGTAAAGCGACACCATGACCAATGCAACTCTTTTTGTTTGTTTGTAGAACATGATTTTAATATTTTCAACTGTTAACATTCAAAAGACAGAATAATTAAGATATGTTTCATTGTGAGTTCCCTCTTTTCATTTCTGATTTTGTTATTTTGGATACTGTCTTTGTGCCTTTTGGTTAGTCAAGCTAAGGGTTTATCTCTCTCGTTGATTTTCTCAAAGAACCAGCTCCTGGTTTTGTTGATACTTTGTATAGTTCTATTTATTTCTATTTGGTTGATTTCAGTCTTGAGTTTGATTATTTTCTGTGGTCTATTCATCTTGGGTATATTTGCTTCTTTTTGTTCTAGAGCTTTCAGGTGTGCTGTCAAGCTGCTAACCTAAGCTCTCCTCAGTTTCTTTTTGGAGGCACTTAGAGCTATGAGTTTTCCTCTTACCACTGCTTTCATTGTGTCCCATTAAGTTTTGGTATGATGTGTCTTCATTTTCATTAAATTCTAAAAAGCCTTTAACTTTATTTCTTGCTTGACCAAATTGTCATTGAGTAGAGCTTTGTTCAGCTTCCATGTGTATGTGTGCTTTCCATTGTTTTTGTTGGTATTTAAGACCAGCCTTAGTCCATGGTGATCTGATAGGGTGCATGGGATAATTTCAATCTTCATGTATCTGTTGAGGCCTGTTTTGTGACAGTCAGTTTTGGACTGGGTACCATGAGGTGCTGAAAAGAAGGTATATTCTTTTGCTTTAGGATGAAATGTTCTATAATATCTGTTAGATCCATTTGGTTCATAACTTCTGTTAGTTTCACTGTGTCTCTGTTTCTGTTTCCAGGATCTGTCCATTGCTGAGAGTGGGGTATTGAAGTCTCTCACTATTATTGTGTGGGATTCAATGTGTGTTTTGAGCTTTAGTAAAATTTTTGGGGACCCTTGCATTTGGAGCATATATGTTCAGAATTGAGAGTTCATCTTGGTAGATTTTTCCTTTGACCAATATGAAGTATCCTTCCTTATCTTTTTTGATAACTTTTGGTTGAAAGTTGATTTTATTTGATATTAGAATAGCTACTCCAGCTTGTTTCTTGGGACCATTTTCTTGGAACATTGTTTTCCAACCTTTTACTGTGAGGTAGTGTCTGTCTTTGTCATTGTTTCCTGTATGCAGCAAAATGCTGGGTCCTGTTTACATAGCCAGTCTGTTAGTCTGTATCTTTTTATTGGGGAATTGAGTCCATTGATGTTAAGAGATATTAAGGAAAAGTTATTGTTGCTTCCTGCTATTTTTGTTGTTAGAGGTGGAATTATGTTTATGTGGCTATCTTCTTTTGGGTTTGTTGAAAGATTACTTTTTCTAGAGTGTAGTTTCCCTCCTTGTGTTGGTGTTTTCCATCTATTATATTATCCTTTGTAGGGCTGGATTTATGGAAAAATATTGTGTAAATTTGGTTTTGTCATGGTATATCTTGTTTTCTTCGTCTGTGGTAATTGTGAGTTTTGCTGGCTATAGTAGCCTGGAGTTGTTCAGGGAGGGAAAGAAAGGGACTTTTTGGAAGGAATTTTCTGTCGCTTCTTTTTGTTTTTTAAAAAGTTAAATACTAGGAGATCTTTAAGTTAAAATGTGGCTTTCCATTGTAGACAAAAAGGGATTTTTGAAATGAATTTTCTGTCACTTATTTTGTTTTTTAAAAAGTTAAATACTAGAGATCTTTAAAATAAAATGTGGATTTCTATTGTATTAGTTATTAAACTTCCTTAATTATTGCTCGGAAATGTTTCTGGTTATCGAGGATTATGTTCATCAGCTCTTTAGTCCTTTTCCACAACCAGTTGTTTACACTGAAGTAAAACCTTACATAAATAAAGGTTTCCCTTGGAAAAGCCCTTTCTAGCATACAAGCTTACTATTGTAGAAGCACCAGTTGGAAAGACAACTGGATATAGTGTGATTTTTTTTTTTTTAACTCTGTTCTTAGTTCCAGATGGTTTTTAAAAATCTTTTGTAGGATATTACTATAGTAGGATTAAAATTAAAGGCAGATTATAATTGTTTTAGTTACGGTTTCTAATGCTGTGATAAAACACCGTGACCAAAAGCAACAGGAGGAGGAAAGGGCTCGTTTGGCTTATACTTCCACATCACAGTCTGTCAGCAAGGAAGTCAGGGCAGGGTCTCAGGCAGGAGCTGAAACAGAAGTCACTGGCTTGTGCCTCCTGCTTTGCTCCCCCCACCCCATCCCCCATGAGCAGGGATCCACCCACAGCAATCATTGTTTAGGAAATGGTTGGACAGACTTACCAGTCCTACAGAGGCAGTTTCTCAGTTGAGGCTGTCTTCTCAAGTGATACCAGCTTGTGTCACTTTGACAAAAATGTAACCAACTGCTTCTGGAGAAAAGATCATGTGGCCATGTGCCTTCTGCACTTGTTCTCACCACTTATGTGCTTTTGAGGAAGACCCTTGTCTAGCAAGTGTGTCTCCCCCCGGGCCCCCCACAAATTCTCCTTTTAGTAGGTTTAGCTAAAGTACTGCTTGCTACTAATGAACATGTTTTGGTAATGTTACTCGAGTTATAGTAGCACAGAGAGGGAAATGGTCTGGCACTGGGCTACACATTAAAAACAGCACAGAAACATTCATGTTGAATGTGAAAACACTCAGATAGTAAGGTTCAGTAGAGTTATTTGTACCATTGTAAAGAATATGTATACACTCTTCTCCCTCCCTCCTACCTTCCCTCATTTAACTGCATTCAGGATTCTTGGTTCTCTGTTAGATCCTTAGATTTCAATGACATGTAAGCATCAAGATAAAACCTTGGGGTAGATGACATTGGGTTTGCTGTGAGTTAGCTCTGTAGGTTTCGATCGCCATGGCTGCCTTCCATATCTTTTCACTCTGCTGGTTCCATAACCTTCTAGTTCACAGTGTTTGATCAGGACCTTGTGTCTGTGGTGCAAGGCCATGTGCTGTCTTAAGCTCTTACTCACGAAAGCCTCACTCCAATAAAACAAGTCTGCCAGAGCAGTTTGAATAAGCGAGCAGCAGCCTTCCTGCTCCTGAAAACATTTGAAAGTGCTTCTGTTCACTTGCATACAGCTAGTAAATGAATTTGATTGCCCCTCCCTTGAGCTAATTTTGATGCTGTTTTAAAGATAGGATTTAATAAACTGTTTGAACAATGGAGTTTATCTATAATATAAAACTTTTAATGAGAAGGTTGTTTTAATTTTTTCTTGTTTTGTTATTTGAGATCATTTTTTTCAACTGAAAGTAGTTCCAGTTTGCATGTTATATATTGGCTTTTGTGTATTTCTTAAATTTTGGATTTAATTTTAGATGCTTAGTACTTAACAGGGACATTTGGCCAGTGTAAATTTAGAATGTTCATGCATAGTTTATTTCTTAAAGTTTATAATGTTTACACATAGTGGAGACTACACAAATTTTATTTTGCTACTACCTCTAAAAGGCAGTCATCTATGCTTACATTGGTGTGTGTTTGTGTATGTGTGTGTGTGCATCTGTCTGTCTGTCTGCCCATATAAGTTTCTTGTACCCTTTCTACTTCTACAAATCAAAGAAAGTATTGGCTATTGGCTCCTGGTTACAGGAGTAAAACAGGTTTCACACCTGAGTAGCCCACACTGGCCTTTTCAAAAGTGGCTGATAGCCCGAATCTTTCTTTCCCTGCAGGATTTCCACTAAAGTGTTAAGCTAGCAAAGACAAATTCTCGTGACCAAATTTAGTGAGCTTTTCAACGTTATGGAGTTTGATTTTGTGTATCACAAGTGTGCTTTTTTAAAGTGATGTGCCTTCTAACTTTATTTGTGATTCCAACTCGTGGGACAATCTTGTTACGGAGTTGTTAGACTGGTTTTTCATCAGGAAAGTTGGATGCTGTATTTGAATTGTTGGTTCACAAGAAAACGGAGCGCTTCTCTTGAGTGCTAAGCCAGGACCCGGAGTCGGGGGTTTTATTTCAAAGTTTGTTTTGGTGATGGCATAAAAACATAACAGGTTCTGAAATCCAGTTACTATATTAAATTTCATCACTTGTTTTTTAGGTATTCCAATAACTGTACCACCTCCAGGTAAAACTTTTTTCATGTCTTCTCCATCATTGTTAATGAACATGACATTTCAAGCTTATAGTTACAGGAGGGCCGGTGTTGATGTGGTTAGAATACACACTAGCTCACCGGGATTTCAAGGTCCTATTTTCAGCTCTGCCTTTGCTTCATTCCAGCACTAAGACAGTTTAGTTTTCTTAAACTTGTCTTACCCATGTCTATAGAATTAGAAATTCTCACCTTAACAATCTGTGAGCAAAACGGTAGATGATGTAAAGTAAAATCGCTGTTTGAAAAGCCTTTTAGACCATTGACTTTTATTATATGTAAAAGTGATTTAAAAAGAAAAGAAAAAAATTTATCTTGACCTTATCATGGTTTCTGGTTGTTTACCTACTATCATAATTTCATTGTCATGAGAAAATATGTTTTAGACCACACAGCAATTGTATGGCTTAATAACTAGCTGAGCACTTGTTCTTAGAGTGGTGAACATGGGCCTTGGGATGGTGTAGTCAGTAGGAGCGTTTGTGTAGCCCAGCCTTGTCCTTTCCATTTCTGCCAGTTACTTCTTACTGTGTAATGGTGAACACAGGGGAAACATTAGTTACGGAGTTCAGTGTTAAAACCAAGGAATGTGAAGAACGTCAGTAGTGATTTTGCCGAGGAGAGTGGGTCTCAGTTCAGAATGACCTGGATGAGCAGAAAATGAAGTTTAGATTGCAAAGGTTAGTGTCCATGCCTAGCTAGGACTAACAGTCAGTGACTGAATGTGGCTGAGAAAAGGCTGAGCAGAGGAAGGCTAAGGGACTGTTGTATCTGTAGTCTGAATGACAGTCTGGCTGTGAGCCTGTGTTGTGTATGACGTGGACTCGAGGACTCCTGCTGTAATTGCCAAGCCTGGGCTTGTCTTGATGTTAGTAGAAGAGGGACAGAGTGACAAGCATAGTAAACTTAACATAGTCTGAAAAGAGGCTAAAGAGTGATTTAATGAAGTCTGAGAAGAATGAGAGAACTGAGATTCGTGTCCCCAGAGAGCACTGAGAAGGAGGCATTGAGTCATCAGGAAAGTTGCCAATAGTAGAAGATAGTTGGAGTATAGTAATGGACTTGTCTCCATCAGGACGTGAACCTGAGGGCAAAGGATTGAAACTGTTGAATTTGGTGCCTTTCCTAATAGTGGAGTTTGTTAAAACCTGGGGGAAAAAAATAGGTCTCTTGAGTTGTGGAACTGTGAAGTCTTGCTTGGGCTGTGGTGCTGTATCATACTCTGAAAGTATAGAGGAGATGACATGCTGAGTGAGGCCCCTTTTTTAGCCGTGTTGTTCTGTGGAATTTCATGTAGCTATGCAAGTGATTTAGGGTGCTGACCACACAAGACAAAAGTACAGATTATTTGCCTCCTGACTAATCAAAAAATTCCATTATGTGCCTTGCTTTGTAAAGTAGTCTGTTGGGTTGTATTATTTAAAGAACATTGCATGTCAGATTTTATTGCTATGAACACATATATTTACTGGCTAGATTTTATTTACAAATTACATGCTTTAAAGAAATTTCTATAAATCTGAAACTCTGAGTATTTTTAAATGAGGTAAATGCTATTTTATTTGTGTTTCTTCACAACATAATCTGATGGCAACACTGCTACTATATATTTTATGTGGAAAAGGTAAGGCACTGAAACTAACTTTCTTAGACACACAAAATGGGCTGTGTGTGGTGCTGAAAATAAGACCGAGTGTCCTGACAGTTTGTGCTCTGTGTGTTAGACCAGACTGTTAATTAACAATGTTATTGCTCTAAAAAACTGTTTATAAGTTTCAGCTTTATGTTTTCCTGTTCGTTATGACGTAGAGAAGCACGTTTGTGTCCTCAGAAAAATATTAGTGATACTCAGCAACTGTGTTTCACTCTTAATATTACATATGCATCCTGTTAATATCTTACCTTTGCTTGAATGTTTCAGGTTTCCCCCCTCCACCAGGCGCCCCACCTCCATCTCTTATACCAACAATAGAAAGGTAAAGCAGTGAGGTGCTCTGAGTTGTTGATCACTGACAGCCTTGCAGCAGAGCCTTACAAATATGTCTTTGCTTGCATTTTCTAATAGATATAGCACCTGTCCGTACATAAGTTTAATCTGTATTAATTTCTTTTATGAACCTATAGCCTAATATCAAAACAGGGAACAGAAAAGGAAAAATAGTTTGTTAAAACTTACTACTAATAAATGTTTATCTATTGGAAAGGGAAAAGAACAACTGCTACGCCCCTGATACAGAAGAGAGCTGCACCTCTGCTTCCTCAGGGACCCACCAAGCTGTCCCCCAAGGCGGTGGCCTCATTTCTCATGTCTTGGACTTAGTTTTCTTAGCCTTCTGTACTGAAGAGTATTCCCCTGACAGTTTGTGTTTCTCCCTTAAGATTTCCCATCAGTGTTGCTAGCTTACTGTCTCTCTAGACTTCATTGTGAAGATTAGAACAGCGCACAGCTCAGTGGGCAGAACTCACTAGTGAATGGCAGCTATTACATTACTTCACTCAGAGTGGAGATAGTCTAAAAAGCAATAGTCAAATTATGTAAAAGCAAAGGAGCTGGGTTCACTTAGTATGGTGGCATCTAGCCATCCGTGTAGTTTTAAAAGTGCGGCTCCAGAAAGCAAATTGTGAGAGGCGAGCATTTAGTGTTCATCATGTTGTTAAATACACACTTGTTTCTCTATCAGAATGTTCTATCTAAAGTACCAATTAATGAGGATTTATAGCTTCGAGTCATTAAACCCAATTTTTTAAGATTAAGTTTTAAACCTCAAACATTTCTTTAGTCTCCGATTGTCCCTGTCTATCTCACTGAGCCAGGTGAAATTGATTCCATGAGTTAGGCTGAACTGTACCAGCAGATAGTTACTGTGTCTAAGGTTTTTGAGGTAAAAAAGTCTATGCTATATTAAAACTAACAAGACCTTGTAACAGATTTTCAGACTTAATTTTGCCTTACTCTCTTTTTGTTTCCACTGAACTATTAAGATTGAATAAATATTTGCATTTGATATAAAGATAGTTCTTTCTCCCACAGCGGCCATTCCTCTGGGTACGACAGCCGTTCTGCACGAGCATTTCCCTATGGCAACGGTAAGTTTCTCACCACCCAGATCCACTGCCAATCAGCAGAGTACATCTTGGTACTGAAATGGAAGCATGTTTTTTTGTTTGTTTGTTTGTTTGTTTGTTTTTTGGTTTTTCGAGACAGGGTTACTCTGTATAGCTCTGGCTGTCCTGGAACTCACTTGGTAGACCAGGCTGGCCTCGAACTCAGAAATCCACCTGCCTCTGCCTCCCAAGTGCTGGGATTAAAGGCCTGCGCCACCAGGCCCGGCTTGGAAGCATGTTTTAATGGGATAAGTTAGCAGAGTCGCTAAGAAATAGCAGTTGAAAGAATTAAGTCTGTATATCTGACAGACTGCTTCAGGAAATAGACTTGTCTATTGATACTTTAAACATTAGTGGCATAATAGGTGTTGAGAGGTCAGCTTATCCTGAAACTGTCTAGGATTGATTTATCTCAGTCTCACTACTTTCCACGAGGCCTGGAGCCCAGGTAACCTTAGGGTTTTCCTTTTTCCTTTTTTTGTAAGCTATGCGTATGTCACTGTCATCCACCCCCACTGCCTGCCTTTTTTTTTTTTCACTTTTAACAACTTTATGCACACCAAAGGCTTCTGATGCTCCTTTATTTACTTTAAAGTGCTGTACATTGTACTACCGATGGGTGTGGTGAGTTATAATGATTATCCTTATTTAATTCATTGGTCAGTAGGGAGATAGCCAGTGACTGGACAGAAAAGTTATCTAGAGAATTGAGTGAGAGGCATCTCCTAATTCAACAGTGGGTGACAGGGCTGGAGAGATGACTCAGCGGTTAAGAGCACCAACTGCTCTTCTGAAGGTCCTGAGTTCAAATCCCAGCAACCACATGGTGGCTCACAACCATCCACAATGAGATCTGACGTCCTTTTCTGGTGTGTCTGAAGACAGCTACAGTATACTTAGATATAACAATAAATAAATCTTTGGAAAAAAAAACAAAACAGTGGGTGACAGTGTGTATGCTGTACAGAGGTGTGGGATGAGTGAACAGTCACTTAGGAACTGCAGGTGTGGTGTGGCTGGACCCTAGGGAGCTTGTGCTCACACCAGCAGCATGGGCTTCCTCTGGAGACAGACAAGTTGGGCTTCCAGACTGGCACAGTAAAGCAAACGTGATGAGACACATTACACAAAGCTTTTTATTTTCCCTGCCTAGGGAAGGAATGATTGTGTAGATTATGCTTTATAAATGTTCAGGAGCATGTTTCAAGGAGTACATATATATGTACACATATATGAAATTTTTGTTGTTGTTGTTGCTAAAAATGCTAGTGATGACTCGAGCCCTTCAGTGAGTCAGTCTTTTTGTTTGTGAAGGGTGGTGGCTGTTAGCTGTGGCAATATCTTAACATTATAGTGGAGTTTCCTGTATGTTGCATCTTTTATGAAGGATTCTCCTGTAGCAATGTGATGCTACTTGATGGTACCTTTCCTCCAGAGTAGGATGAGGTCAACCTCTCATCGACTGCCACTGCCTCAGGAACTAAGGTCATATGCTATTCAAGGTCCACCCGAGTTCTCTTGCCATACTCTTTTTCTGGGGGTTCTTTCTCCACTGAGGTCCTGAGTCCCTGCAATGGATACTGAGCAGGTCAACAGGTGGGGAGAACAATCCTGTACATAGTTGTTAGGTGAAACCCACTCCCAAAGACAGACACAAGAGAAAAGCATGGGCATTGTGAGCTTGACTCACCTGTGACGTGAAAGAGAGAAGCTTACAAGATTCTGGATTAGATGGTGTCTGCAGCAAAGATGGTAAATGAGAGATCCAAAAGTACCCGTTGAGTGCCCATTCCTAAATGGACATCTGAGTCACCCCTGGAGGGTCAGACAAGGTTGAAGGAGATAGGGTGGAATGCTGTAAAGCACTGCCTGCCTTCCAGGTATGGCATGGTCATTGCATTCACACATGAACTTGGATCAAAGCAAATAACCAGGCCTATCAACATCCCATAAGAGGTCCCACCTTACCCTAGAGTATGGATGCAGCTGGTCACTCAGCTAGGGGGAGGCATTTTATAGCCAGAGGTAAATTATCCACTTGCCTGTGTGCCTGTAAATAATACCCCATCCATGCTCCTGTAAGAAATTCTAGTTAAGCTGGGCAGTGGTGGCGCACGCCTTTAATCCCAGTACTTGGGAGATAGAGGCAGGCGAATTTCTGAGTTCGAGCCTGGTCAACAGAGTGAGTGCCAGGACTACACAGAGAAATTCTGTCTCAAAGAAATCAAAAAGAAAGAAAGAAAGAAAGAGAGAGAGAGAGAGAGAGAGAGAGAGAGAGAGAGAGAGAGAGAGAGAGAGAGAGAGAGAGA
>NC_034602.1:64893182-64920554 GCF_900095145.1 Mus pahari
AGAGAGAGAGAGAGAGAGAGAGAGAGAGAGAGAGAGAGAAAGAAAGAAAGAGAAAAAGAAAGAAAGAAATTCTAGTTAAACTCATTGGTTCTGACTAATTAAGTGGATTAATGGCTCAGGCTGTGGTTCCATGATAGAACATATGAGCATATGGGTGAGGGCCTGGGTTCAGTCCCCACTGCTGAAAGGATAATGAAGTAAAGCCAATAATAACGAAAAGACCTAGTGGTAGGTCTCCAGGCTAATGATCTCCTGTGACCAATTTCCATTCTTCTTAGTAAAGAAAGCAAGAGATGTACCTGAGCCTTTGTGGACTTGACTTCCTGCTTGTGGCATATGGGAACGGGTAGAGAGCTTTTCTTAAATACCTGGCTTCTCCGATGCCTTTACCTCATCATCATTCATGTGTTTCAGAGTAGCATGACTGGTCTCTCTCCATTGAAGGTGGAAGAAATATTTATGGACTTAGAAGGCATTTCTGTGGTAGAATCTGTCCTGGTGCCATGCTTATTAGTCATTAGACTGAAAGTCAAACATTCCCCTAAGGCTGTGGGTTTACCTCAGGGTACCTGTCCTCCTCTTTTCCAAGTGCCCCAGTGTTAGCCACCATTTTCACAATCTACCATCTCCAGCAGGGTACAAGATCCCTCCCTCTTTTGTAACCCTGTAGCAATACAAAGTTATTGTTGAATCATGAGCTCTGTGGTTGCCTGTGCTTGGATATTAGGTAACCTTGGATGAATTAGAATATTTTCCTCATGTAAACTGAAGCTAGATTGAAGTTTAGCACAGTACCTATGATATGTAAGCATTCCCTAAGCATTGAGTTCATCTGTTTGGGTTTTACCTTTTTGATGGCATCGGGAGTTTCTGTCACTCTGTCCCATGTGTTTGCTTCGGTGCAGGTGAGACAGTGACTAGCCCATGCCAGAAAGTCATACCTGATAGTACTGACCAGCCTTGGAGAATTTTTTTAAATGGATAATTAAGAACTCAACTCTTTCTCAGTAGCAGATGTTTGTTTGTACTGTTAGGGAGCAGGAATCTCCCACTTACTGTCTGTATAGCTCCCAACTTTCCTCCCAGGGACAAGCCTTTAATTAAAAGCTAATTGTAAAAATTAGGAAAGGAGAGGAAGGGATTCTCCTAATCTTAGCCAAATGAAACTTTACAATAAAGACAACAGACAGAACTTCTTTGCTATTCTGTTTTTACCTTCGTTTTATTTATTTTAGATTTTATAATTCATCCTTGTACCCCTGAGCAACATAAAATAATATCTTCTCTGAATATGATCTGAAGACTGCTTATGAAGTGAGACCTAGTTAAAAATAAGGTTTTCAAGAATATTTGGAGACAAGTTTTTTTTAAATCATTATTTGGCTCACAGATTAAAGGTTCACACCCATAACTTAGACAGCCCATAACTCTTAAGCCTAGTGTGGTGGTGTTGTATAACGAAGCCACACCATTCACCTGATGGCAGGACAGAAATGAGTCAAAGAAGAAGAAATTTGTGACCCACAGTCCTCCTGAAGAGCATGTTCCCTGTAACCCAAAGTTTCATATAGATAGGCACAGTTTCTCTGTTTAAAGAAATATTTAAAATTTATTTTACTTTTTTGAGCATGGGTGTTTTGCCTGTATGTCAACCACAAGCATCCTTGGTGCCCATAGAAAACAGAAGAGTAGTCAGATCCCCTGGAACTGGAGTTAAGATGGTTGTGAGCTGCCCTGTGGGTGTTGGGAAACAAACTTGGGTCCTCTGGAATAGTAGTCAGTGCTCGGAACCCCTTCATCTCCATGAAGCCATTCCTCTCAAATCCTTTTCCCAGGTGTTTTATATCATGTAGTCATGTACTCAGAATATGGATTTATAAAAGATCACACACACACACACACACACACGCACACACACACGCGCGTGCTTTGCTTACATGTATATCTATGCACCATGTGTGTGTATGCAGTACCCATGGATACCAGAAGCTGTCATCTGATTCCCCTGGAACTGGAATTACAGACAGTTGTAAGCTGCCCTATGGGTGCTAGGGAATGAACAGTGTCATCTTGTTTCTGTTTTTGATATTGGAAAGTAAGTAGAGTAAAATTCTGAATCCCATAACCTGTGCCTTTAATGTGCTTTTTCCTTTAGTCGCCTTTCCCCACCTCACCAGTTCTGCTCCCTCATGGCCTAGCCTTGTGGACACCACCAAACAGTGGGACTATTATGCACGGAGAGAAAAAGACCGAGACCGAGACCGGGAGAGAGACCGAGACAGAGAGCGAGAGCGGGACCGGGACAGAGAAAGGGAGCGCACCCGGGAGCGGGAGCGGGAGCGCGACCACAGCCCCACTCCAAGTGTTTTCAACAGGTTTGTTGGGTGTGCAGGGCCTTGAGTGCACTTCATTTTTACTTCGTTTTATTTGATGGGAGGAGATAAATTCCAGTTCACTTGGGAAAGGAGTATTCAAGGTGTGGTTAGGAAAGCCATTTTGAAATACTCATTTTGTTCTTAAAGATTCCAAGTACTGTAAGCAGCAATTTTCACAACATGTTGTTCACTTGGCCCTTAAAGGAACTTTATATCCCTTCACAGGTTTCTGTCTTGTCACCTAAACAAGATTTCTCAATGATTGCTTATGGTTAGGCCACATGGAGAATCGAGTACTGGCAGAGCCATGCGCTCTCATGGTAGTCTCGAACCTGTGTTAGATAAGTTTAATTAGTTGGTAATTCATATACATTCCTAATATATATTGTTTTCAAATAAAATTGCCACTTTATGTATTGTGAGTTGAAAATACTAATTTACTGAGTGTCCCATTTATTGTTTTTAATGTTTCATTCATGTGAATGACATTTTGAGTCCTGTTCTAAGCCAGAAATAGTGCTGTATCCTAAAATACATAAATATTCATACATTGTCTTTACACATTAAATTCATAGAACTGTTAAGCTGACTCAGTCAAAGAGTGTGTGACAAAGAACTGGAAAAGATGGTGAAAACACCTTTTCTCCCACCCTGTTTTCTCATGACTTGACACATAGTAGGTATTTAATACAATTTTATTGATCAAATAGGTAAATGACAATATGGCATGTACATGTAAGTGGGACGTACAGTGCCAGCCACAGTCACCGACACACACAGTTCTGCTTATGTTCAAGGGCAGGAGTTTTTTCAGAAAATTGTCTAGTTTCTAATGTGCTTGAAATGTACCTTTGAAGTACCATATTGTCTATAATGTATGTGTCACAGTCAAGGATCTTAGTGCAGAAATGCATTGGAAGAAGATTTCTTCATCACCGTATGCACGCACGCACTCACAGGGGCTGCTGACTTTCTGCTGAATTGGAAAATGTTAGTGGTTAAACCATGTGTTCATTTTCAGGTTGCTGAGTTTTAAGGCATTACTTAAATTTAAGAAAAAGCTTGAGGCCAGAAAAGCAAAAGGTAGAGGAATTCTGTGTTCTGACTTGTCCTAGGAAAATTGTACTTGGAAATACTCATGGGAAGTAAAAGCTGTTTCTAAAGACTGACAAAAATAGTCTAAAAGCAAAACATACATAGTATGTGTTGCATTACAAATTACAGGGTCACTGTTTTGAAAATTAGAGAGCAGTTTTAACATCTGTTTTTAAGGCAGTTTAATTGAGGGCCAGAAAGAAGACTGACTGTTATAGGATGTTAGAAAATGTGCTTTAATGAGTTCCAGGCCTGGAGCAACCTTTGCACTATCCTGTGTATCAGAAGGGATGGGGCGCGGCTGATGTTTTCATGAAGGGCCGACTCCCCAACAGTCTGTTGCTCATGTGACTGCCTACAGCATTCAAGGGCACCAAGAATTGGCTCTAGGGAAAAGGGGAGGCTACACATGATGAGTTGTGAAGTAACTGGCCTTCAGTATTTTATGCAAGCTTAGTTGGAGTCATTACAAAGAAAACCTCATTTGTTGATGGACTTAATTGTAATATTCATTTGTCACTATAGTGTGTGTGTGTGTGTGTGTGTGTGTGTGTGTGTGTGTGTTTTGTTTTTTGTTTTTACCTTGGAGAGAATTATTAGAGGCCCAGAAACCTTTATAGGAAATAGTCTGCTTTTGAAAATGTAAGCACTAAATTCCTTGAAGAATTCCATGTCTTTATAATGTGCTGTGTGCACATGCTCATCCCCTAGAGCCCCTGAGAGCTCAGAGGACAACTCGCAGGAGTCAATTCCATCCTCCTACAATATGGAGACTGAGGTTCAAACTTAGGTGCCAGGCCTGGCAGCAAGTACCTTCCCCACTGATATCCTTTCAGAGCAAGAATTCCACTCACTGACTGCTCACTCTCACACTAAGCACTTTATAAGGATTCCTGTTGGTCTCAAGAAAACCTTGAAAAAGATTGTCAGTTACATATGAGAAGCCTTGAGGTTTAAAGGAGTGAAGTTCAGCATTCCTGGGGCTCAGGCTTAGGTCACACTGCACATGCATGTGCACACTGCTACTCTGCACTGCCTGTCAATGGCATGGCTGTACTCGTGTGTGTGTGTGTGTGTGGGTGTGGGTGTGGGTGTGGGTGTGCGCGCGCGCGCATGCGCGTAAACATGTTTTTATAAAACATTTTACAGTCTTAGTATGTCCCAGTTATTACTTGGGCATCAGTGTGTTCTGGCACTGTAAATGTCATTACTGACCACTCCCTTTGCTAGGGGGTCTCAGGCTGGTCTGTTCTTCTCTACATACAGCCTATGCTTTCCCTGTGCCTGTTATTCCCAGGCAGCTTCTTGAGCATCTTGTTGCTGCATACAAATTCCTGATTATTTTTTAAAACTAAAGCTTTTAACAGTATTCTAAAAGATGTTTATTTTAAATAACAGAATTGTCACTGGGTTTTAAAATCTTGAATTTTGTGTCAGGTACAAAAAAGGGAAAAGCCAGGCATGGTAGTACATGTGTATCATCCCCAGAAAATAAGCCGTAATTTGTATGCATGCATTTTAAGTTTTTAACCACGTGTCATCATTAATGTACACAGTATAGGGACAGAGATGGGTGCGGGCAAGGTAGCTGAGATACACAGGTTGTATGGTCTGTGTGGGTACAGGTGTCGATGGCTCTCTTTCCTTCATGTTTATTCTTCTGCACGTGGTGCAAGTTGTACTATTTCTGCTGGTAAAAAGCAAACACTTCAAAAAAAATTTATTAATCTCTTTTGTCTGCCTTCTACTGTAGAAGCCACTGTGAGCCATATATTCTTGGAATCTTTACTTCATGGTCAATGCTTTGCAGTTAAGATTTTTCCCCATATATCTGAGATATATAATATATATATGTGTGTAATTATAAAAACAAGAGCAAAAAGAAATATCTGTTGATTAAAATTTAAATCAACTACAGGTCTCTTCCCCCCCCCACCCCCAGAAATAAAATGTAACATAACCTCTGTCATTAAAACAGATAAAACAGGATGCCATTATTTTAGTGCACTGCCTTCTTAAGTTAGATGTGTCACTGATCTCCGACTTGGTCCAGCAAATCCAGGTTACTGTGCTGGCTTTTGTTGGACCTTAGGAGCTCTTCCTTTTCAGTCAGCTAAATTATAGTCCTAGTGTCAGCATTTGTACTTCCATTGCAGCGATGAAGAGCGATACAGATACAGGGAGTATGCAGAGAGAGGCTATGAGCGCCATAGAGCTAGTCGGGAGAAAGAAGAGCGGCACAGAGAACGACGTCACAGAGAGAAGGAGGAAACAAGACACAAGTCCTCTCGCAGGTTTGTTCTTTAGTAGTGACCCGGCTCCAAATAGCTACCTGTAGACTGTTCCTAAGGGAAAGACCAAGAACAGCCTGGTGCAGCTCCTTCCCAGGAGTGTCAAAAACAGTTTTTAAATCTAGCAAGGTTGCATTTCTTTGAATACCTTCCAGACAAAATTAGCATGGGATAAAAATGAGATGTTTGGGTGGTTTTTTTGTTTGCTTTACATTATCTGTTTGATAGAGGGGAATTTGGGTATATGACCCAGTCTTTATGATAAAACATTAAAATGCTGTTTGGCTTAAGGAAAACAAATTGGGGCCTGCGGTTTTAAAATAAATTAGAATCAATTTTTTTAAAAGATTTATTTTATGTATTGTGAGTACACTGTAGCTGTCTTCAGACACATCAGATGAGAGCGTCAGATCCCATTACAGATGGTTGTGAGCCACCATGTGGTTGCTGGGAATTGAACTCAGAACCTCTGGAAGAGCAGCTAGTGCTCTTAACCGCTGAGCCATCTCTCCAGCCCTTAGAATCAATTTTAATTAATAGCCATTGTTTTGGAAAATTCACCCAGTTGTAAAGAGTTTTAGAAAAAGACTTACATAAAGTCTTTAAGAACAAAGTAATGGGTACTGGAAATCTGGGATGGTATGGGTGAAATAACCTCAAATGTAATCTATGTGTAAAATCTCATGCAGAATAAGTCCCCAAAATCAGAAAACAAGTTTATCTGAAATCCAGGCTTACATTAATTGATTAGACCAGATTGTCTCCATTGTTAAAACACAATTCCTTTTTCTGCAGTAATAGTAGACGTCGCCATGAAAGTGAAGAAGGGGACAGTCACAGAAGACACAAGCACAAAAAGTCTAAAAGAAGCAAAGAAGGAAAAGAGGCTGGCAGCGAGCCGGTCCCGGAACAGGAGAGCACGGAAGCCGCCCCTGCAGAGTAGGCTCCACCTCTTCTGTACGTTGGTCCCAGAAATAGATGCTCAAAATCTCCTTAGTTTTCTGGATAATGTTTAAGAAATATACCTGTAATCTTGTTCTGTTAGAATGAAACCTTAACTTTTTCTTTTCCAAAATAAAAGTGTGCATTTTTTTTTTTGTGTTAAGTTAAAAATCTTTGTCTTGTAATATTTAAAGAATAAAAGACAGAAGTGACTTTATATCTAAGAAAGTAATGTGAATGAAGTCAGCAGGGGATTTAGAGCTAAGGCTGGCCATGTGTTCGCTGGATGGGGAAGGCCAAGGCCTCGTCCTGGCTAGCTTTCTGGTTAGTGGGATACTGTTGCAGAAGAGGCGCCGCTGCAGACCCCCTTCCCCTCTTGACGTGAAGCCAGGCTTCAGCTTACTTCTGGGACAGTGCTTAGACACAGTCTTGATATCAGAGTTTTTGATAGGAGGTTTTCCGTGTTCTGAATCTGAGTCCATAGTGAACTGTTTGTATATCTAAATTCCTAGGGTGGCCCCTGTGATGTAACTTGTGGCTTCCCAGCAGGCACATGACCTTGACTGGCAGAGCATCAGACCACTCCATGGCCATCTGTCTGAGCAAGGTCAAGGTGCTCTGGCTGCTGTTAGTATGTTTTCCAAGGGTCAGCGGTAGCATGGAACGTGGGTTATTTTTTATTCCGTTTCCATATTAAGAATAAAAATAAACTCAGTGACAGGAGTGTTAGATCAGTCATTTCTTATTAAAACCAGAGCACAGGTTAAACTCTGGACTAACCCCAAGTGGCATTGCAGAGCAGTGTTGGGGCTAGGAGCGTAGTGTGTAAAAGATGAGGTAGTTAGAGCCACCAGTAAGAGGACTGTTCTCACTTAGAAGATATTCATTTCTCATTTAAATCCTCCGCCATTAAACTTAAATACCCACAATGTGCTCTGTCTTCAACTCTACTTAAACCACATTTCCACATTTGTAATTGACTTGAATTAAGTGTGGCATACAAACCATGTTAAGTCTTTATGGGCTTTTTATTGAATTAAAAATATATAAGCTTAAAAGATTTGGAGTAATAAGAAATCCTCCACACCAAATAAAAATTATCACTAGTTTTTATTTTTGAGAACAGTCTCTGAGGTGTAACTTGTTTTCATAATACCATACTTTTCTGGCATTTTTTACAATATATTCTTCAAATATAAAAATTGACAAGATAAATACAATTTTACCTAGCCTATCTGTGGTTTTTCTAAGATCCATCATTGATTTTATAAAAAAGTACCAGGCCAAGAAGCAATGGTCAGAGTAATTCTCCCTTTAAGTTCCTTGAGCATCCTGGCCAAGCAAGCGTGTATCATACCCGATGTACTTCTACCGTTGACAGCGAGAAGAATGTCACCACATCTAAAAAGAACACAGCACTGAGATCAGAACCACTTCATGGTTGAAGCTCCTCAAAGGGACTTGGGTGGTCCTAGGGTCTGCCATATTTGTCCATTTTAATCCTGATCTGATATTCCCTCTTCATATCAATTCTTCAAGCTCTACTCGGCTTGCATTAGAAGGTATAGTAGTATATAGGAACTTGGGAGGTGGGACCAAGGCCGGTTATAATTTTGGGTTTCTTACTACCTAACTAGTACACTCATGTTTTAATTTCTCACTCTTCAGGAAAGTTTAACCTATGCTTTTTCTTTCAAGTGGGGCCAAGTTTTTACATGTAGAAAACAAAAATACTTGAATATTATTTTTTGCTAAGTAATCATTACCTGATTCTTCCATCATTGTATGCGGGTGTTCCTTCGACAATGGACTTGATAAAGAAAGGTTTGTTCCCACTGTATTCTTCATAACCTCCCACAATGCAGAAGCCCAGACTTCCAGCTGTGTTCCTTCGTAGTATCACATCTTTACAGTTAGATAAGTACCTGAAATAGAATGTAATTAGTGTCTATGTAATTGAGGATTTAAATGAGTTTTTAGTTGTGACTTCTCATTCATTTTTGGGGGGGGAACACTTTTAAAATGAAAAAATACTGCATATGTCCCTCTCAGGTGACAGCAACTTTTTATGCTTTCAGTCAGCTTTTGTATTTGATCTCTCTTCCATAGCTGAATACCCTTTCAACAAAAGGACTTAGTATTATGTTCTATTCGTGTCTGCTGAGAAAGATGGCCACATTTTTTTCGCTAAGGACAAAATAATGCATGAGCCAAAAGTTGGGTATGTCTCGACAGTGGAACATATTGAGGAGATATAATTTTATATACTTGGGGTCTCCTATAATTTGTAAAGAAGACAAACATTCTCAGAATTAGCGATTAATTGCAAGGACAATAATTTTAACTTATGCTAATGAACTTCATTAAGTTGTAGACTTTCTATTGGCCCTTGGAAAATACTAGTTTATACTCACACAAATTTAGAGAAGACTGTAGACAAAGTGAATGGAAACTGGGCCAAAACAGTGGGGTAGTAGTTGTAGGAAAATAACATGGCATAGCTGCAGCAGAGTACAGAGGGAAGGGAGGAGCCCAGCTGGCCTGAGAACCAGCACCACCTTCAGCTAGGATAGTCTGGGCTGTCAAACCTAAGTGTAAACAGCTGCATTACAGCAGACAGTGTGTCGGAAGATGGGGGTGGCTCTAGGATCAAGGGATCTTTGAAGATGCACATGTGTATCTATGGTCTAGGAGCTGCTTTTGACTGGAAGATAGTGTTTTTATGTTGGTAGAAATGAAGATGTTTTGTTTATAGACTGTACCTTAAAATAATCAGTTGCTTTTTGATAATCAATAAAAATGATCTTGTGAAATGTTAAGCAGTGAAGTTTGGTCATTACACTGACTGCTGACCCTTCTCGTCATTTAACAACTGGGATGGCTATTCTTGGTTGCAACTTTATTGCATCTGGAATTAACTAAAACTCAAGTGGCTGGGCTCTCCTATGAGGGATTTCTTTTTCCTTATCATTTGAAGTGGGAAGACCCACTTTTAGTCCAGATCTTGGGTGGAGTTAGGAAGATCTACCTTGAATCTGGGCCAGGCTGCTGGCAGCCTCGATAAGGACTCGAGGAAGGAAGCTTGCTCTCTGCCTGCCTGCTGGCTCTTGCTCTACTGGATTCTTGGACCTTTCATTGGTAGACAGCCATTGTTGGACATGCTGAATATATATAAATTCTAAGTTCCTCTAGAGAATCCTAATAACCTTTTCCATACTGTCCCTTTCATTTGAAATAAAACAAGCCCATTTTTTTTTTTTTTTTATTTTAGAGGCATTGACATACCCATACATCATGTACAAGATTTTCTTTCATTAAAATGAAAGAAGTAATTAAATAATTCCTGCCCAGGGGTATGATCCACTTTTCTAGGTATATAAATATAACTAGGTATTTAGAGCAGTCTCTGAAACAGAATGCTTCTCCATCTTTGTATCATTGGGGTTTTTTTTGGGGGGGCGGGTGTTTTGTGGGGTGGTTGGTTGTTTTTTGTTTTGTTTTTTTCTTTTTCAGTAAGTATTTCTGTGGGCCCTATTTGACCAATTATTTTTTTATGTTGACCAGCTGTAAACACAACTATCTAAAATTATGAAACTAGTCAACTTAATATCAAATTAACAAGTGTATCTATTTACTCTTCATCATGAAAAAGGCATTGGCTTAGATGAAACCACTTTTAGATGTTTCAGTATGTACTGTGCTCTTGAACTTGGAGAATGTCAGTGATAGGCCAAATCCTTGTCTTCCTATAGCTGCCTTCAGGAAGGGCCACATGTTCCTACCCTTTTGTTCTGGCAGCAAAACCTCCTTATGTTACGCTCTGCCGGCCTCAGACTGGTTCGTTGGGACTGATGGCCATCTTTTTCCCCTTGCATTACTTCATCACTGGGAAACCTGGCAGCTGGTTCAGATGAGTGACCTTTCAGAGTTAAGTGACTTTCCCCTCAGGATGTGACTGTGAGCTTTTCCTCCTCCGAGCTCATCCTTTTAATCTACATCTAATTGAGAAAGATTTGGCATGGTGTAAGGAATGGCAAGGGCTTTGGTCATTTTTCCAGTGGGATTCTGGTTAGGCTCACAGGGAAATTTAACTCAAGTGAGCAAATTAAGAATATGAAGCCTTGAGCTGCTCAAGAAACTAAGGTTTGGAGCTAGAATGGTTGCTCAGCCATGAAGCATACTTAAGTGTTTTTCCAAAAGACCGGGGTTCAGTTCCCAGCACCCAAATGATGGTTTATAATTGACTGTAACTACAGTTCTAGGGAATCCATACACCCTTTTTTGACCTCCACAGGTACCAGGTATATATGTGGTATACATACCTATATGTAGGCAAGACACAAATTAATTTTTTTTTTTAATTTCCTCTATTCTTCCTCATATGCCTATTTACTCAACAAAGCATTGCAACATTGCCTAGGTTTAAGTCAGGTTTACTAAGGCAAGGGTTAGGGTTAGCATTGCTTCTTAAACAAGAAGCCAAAACAGAAGTTTGACATTAGAATGTAAACTGTGTCTATTAGCCAAGACAGTGTCCAGTCTATGTCTCTGACTGGACTGAATAATAACCTGTGGCGTGGAAGCAGCAGAGACCGTGAATTAATTCTTCATACTTAAGATTATTGTACTATCTTAGCCATGGAGAATTTAATAATTTTGGATACTTAATACTTATACTTTATACTTAATACTTTATACTTAAAAAAGGACAACAGGTCAAATTAAGTCTAAAGTATTCTCATCATTGTTTTTATATTGGAATCACAAATCTAAAACACCACATCTGTATATTAATGTATGTATAGAAGAAAAACAATGGCCGGATTTGGAAAACAATAGATTAGGCTTATGTTGAAAAAAAAGTTGATCACATAACCAGTTTCAGTCCTTTTACAAAAGGTCATCTTAATTTTGTTAGCCCTGTCTGTTTGGATAGTTCAGCTTTTGTCCTAACTTACTTGTAAACGTTACCACTAATTTTAAACTCTGGGTAGAATGTAGACAGCCTCTTCCTGTGGCTAACTCCTGGGTTAGGGCACCTGTGTTCATTGTTCTCTGCAGCACTCTGCCACCGTGTTGCTAGTCAGCTCATGAACAAAGTGTCTCTCTTAGTTGATGCTTAACCATGTAGGCAGAGAGCTCATCCAATCCAGGTGGAATAAAAAAAAAAAAAAAATTGCTCAAATGGGGCTCTAAGTAAACGGTCTGCAGAGCATTCTGTGGTCACCTTTCAGGACTTTTATAGTTCATAATAATAGATTCTTTTATCAGGATATCTTGCCCTCTAGATTCTGAAGTCAATAAAAGGCTTTTCTTAGTACATAAGGGATTCATTGTTTCATCAGTAAAGGTCTGCTCAACAGCAGTTCCAGACCTTCTGAAATGCTAGGGGTTTTTTTTGGAAGGGTCTACCCATTGTTACAGTAAACATTAAAATGCATCATTTTACATATTAAATATAGGTAGGCTTGGGGGCAAGTGTTTGAGACGTTTTTAAAAATAACTTTGCTCTTGAAATGATGTGGCCATTTGGTTTTTGATGGATGGGACTTTTCAATCACACAGGGAAAGAGATAGGAGAAATGACAAGAAAGTACAGACTTAAGTGGCAAGCAGCAGTGGAAGGTGTCTTTTCTATCCTGGTACAAGATTCTGTTATATGAACTCCTCCAGAACTCATCTTATGGTAGAAAACAAACAAACAAAAAAAGACATAAATCAGCTAAAGCTAAATATAGGCTTAGCAGTCTCTTAGGGGTACTTCCAACTCACTAATGCATCGTGATTGACATCATAGACTCGGTCAGGAATGGCAGGCTTAGCTTGCAGCTCAGCCATGCAGCGTGAGCATGTCATCTGACAGCACTGAACCTTAGTCTCCTTCTGAGTCACGGAGAGCATGTGAAGCTCTCAGAAGACATTCTGGTCTTACTCTGGGCTCATAAACATTAGTGGCTTCATAGCTGCCCGTACACTGCATGGCTTCGATATATCGACACAATGGACTTAGCTCATGACCTAAGTATCAAACTCTAGCTAGCAAAAGAAAATACTGAAGTCTGTTTCCTCCCCCTTTAATATTAACAATCTCGATTAAAGTATGTCAGGTGCTTCGGGAGAGGAAAGGGTTAAATTCTTAGGCAAGGAGAGAACTGAGTTAGTGCATATTTCCATCACGCTAGTCCAGATGCTTTGAAGAACTTCCAGATGCGGAATGTGGGCCCTGAGAGCCAACAAAGTCAACTGTCATGAGTGTTCTCTGCTGAATGGCAGTTGATAATTGGTATAGCTGGCAGAAAGTCTGGAGCTGCTACAGGGGTCCCCCCCGGCATGCGGTGCTACCAAGGAGCACACGACGACTAACACACTTTTATTTGAATCTTTATCACCTACTCTTACTCCTGGTTATTTGGTTCCACACAGGAAATGCCAGTGTGGCATACTAAGGCTACCCTCTTCGCTTAGCTTTCTGCTCCGTTGCATTGCATCTCCATATATAGTGCCACGGTCTCTTGATTCTAGGCCTGTTGCTGACACATGCATCTTCACTGGGCTGGGGAGGACTTTAGTAACTGGCAAGACTGTATATTAGGGAAAGTATCCTTTCTCATGCTTTGTCGAGTGAAAGGTGAAATGTACTTGTAATTTAGACATTTCTGGGCATGCATTATAAATCTAACAATTCAGGTAGAATTTAATTTTGGAATCTCTGACTGCATCACTTCCCTCCAGTGGCTGGAGCCATACATGTAAGATAATGCTGCTGTGCTGGTAAGGGCTTGGAGCACTCAGGATGCAATCTGTGTGTACATGCCCACCCCCCATCCCCACCCCCACCCCCACCCCCACCCCCACCCCATAGGAGCTGAAACTGTACCACCGAGATGAGGCCAGGACAGAACTGAGACCTGAAAAGTGCCAGTGTAGTTGTATTCAGGTGTCATCTGGCAGACTGAAGAAGGCACGGTTCCCTTTGTATATTAAATTCACTATCAAACCAACTAGGAAACCTGGAAGCAGAAATCCAGAGTCTATCATCTTAAGCAAAATTAAGAGTTACCATGTATGAGTGAGAGCTGGCAAAGGTCGAAGAGCAACAGGGAAAATTCAGCAGAAAGGACCCTGTAGCCCGCACTAACCACACTAGAAGTGGGCAGGCAGGTTTCCCCAGGTTCAGATGTGCAAAGGAGTGAGAACCCAAGCAGATACCCACATGAGAAAGAGGAGCCCCAGTATGAGTGACCTGCTCAGCTGACCTCAGTTTAGGAGAACTCAGAAACCCTAAACCTGGAATATGGCTCTGACCCTTTCTCTTATCAGTCTTCAGGAGACACTGCCCGGGAGAAAGAAAAAAAAAAAAGTATCCCACTAAAAGATATTTGAACCAACAGAGTTAATAATGTTACACAAGAAAGCAGGTCAGGAGAGGTACCAGGAAAGAAATAAGGAAAGGCATTCACTAGAAAATTGTTACACAAATGATATGCCTGTATGGAAAATGAAATTGACAATTAGTCATATCACTATGACTTAAAATACCCATGCCGCAATTGCTCTGTGTAAAGATCAAGAGCTCGGTGCAAACAGGATTTCAAAGATGATGCCAGGCATGGTCCCACATGCCTATAGTCCCGATACCTGGAAGGCAGAGACAGGAGCATTGCTGAAAGTTTGACGGCAGCTTGGGCTGCATACCAAGGCCATGTCTCAAAAGAAGTGGAGGGTCAAGAGAGGAAAGAAGGAAAAAGGAAAATCAAAGACAATACATGAGGAAAGAGCATCGTACAGAACGCAATCGGAAGAGGAAAAGCCCTCGGGAATGAAAGTGGTCACAGAGGAGCAGCCATTCGACCGAGAGATGGGGAGGGAGGCAGCTGAGGAGAACAAGGCAAGCAAGCAAACAGAACCGAAAGAATCAAGAAAATGTCCAAGAGCAGCTGTCCAGGCACACATCTGGGGACCCCAGAGAGCTGAAAGGACTGGGCAGCTCTTCTGAACATTGGGTATAAAAGGGACAGGCCAAATATGGAGGGGAAGGGAATGAGATAGCTTTGTCTTCACCCAGCTTGACCCTGACCATCCCAGGTGCCACCCCTAAAAGAACAAAACGTGACACTATAGTGTGATATCCACCTAACTGGCCACCAGCCAGAAGCGGACACAGGTGGTGCACCGACTGTCATGATGCCCCAAGCCAATTCTTGGGTTTAATTTTCAAGAAGCCTTGGAGCCTAAGAGCTCACAGGCCACTGTTGTGTTTGAGTGAGTACACTGATATCTAGGCTTGTGCCTCGAACTACAGCCAAGCCTGCGAGCTTTCGCTCATGGGCGGTCCATGGCCGCCTTTATACTACAGCGGCAGAGTGAGTGGTGGCCAAAGCCCCATACCCTGTATGTCCAAGCTCACCAGCGTTTTGCAGAAGCAATCACCCTCTGACATAGCCTTTCGCTGGACACATGCTCAGGGCCTGGGTAATGCTAGGTACTTCTGAGTGGGCCGAAGGCTCAGGGAAGGAGAGCCACTTGCACTCCCTCTGCTCTGGTACCTCTGACCTGCTCGCCAAGTCATTAAACACTGCAGGCAGGCAGGATAGGGAAGGCTCTGAGGATCTGGAAGCCCCTGCCATCTCGTGTCCTTTCACTCTTTCTCAACAAGAGCAGAGAATTGCTGTCAACTCCGGGTGGCGCGCAGGAGAAGCGAAGAACCACGGCTCAATGCTTTCTGTCTCACACAAAGGAACACTGAGAGTCTAACGGGGAGCTTTCAAACAAAAGCTATAAACAGACTTGGGATCATAGTTCCAAAATTTCATTTAAAGGAGATTTACTCAATGTAACAGTCTCCTGTTTGGCTATAACAGCTATAAATGGCCTCAATGCTCAGTGTTTCATTTTCTAAGGTCTTTTAAAGGTCTATTGATGTAGAAAGTAATGTTATCAACTAGTGGACACACCCAAAGGGAATCCAGGCCAGTTTGTATTTGAGGCTACTAAATAAATAAGAACAATCTCTACCTTCAAGAAAACGTTTTAAAACCAAATAAATACCTTGCCTCCATCATTTTGCCTGTCCTGCTGGATCTACTGCTGGTGACACCTGTTTTGAACATTTAAGCTGCACACTTGCAGACAACAATCTAAGTAAGGGCCAGTAGATTTTGCTCTGGTCCAAGGAAGCAAACATCAAATTTATCTCTCCTTTAAATAGTTCATGTTCAGAGGCATTTTGTGGAGATCTCCTGTTATACCTCAGACAAATGGCAACCCAGTTGCTTCCTAAAGAACTTTCCAGAAGAGTCACTGAAAAGCGATGTTCTGAGACGCATTCCCAGCCAGGAGGCACTTAACTCCCTGAAGCCACAGTGCTCTGCTGTGCTGCTGTGCGTATAGTCAGAGCTTCTGGAAGCCTCAGAGTAGGGCCTTAGCCGGTCTGCAGCTCCCACTCAGACCCATGCAAAGATAGAACTTGGTGTGAGCAGATGCAACTCGGCTCATGAGTGTGGAAACACAGGCTGAATGCTGTCAGTCAGCTGAACCCCCTGCTACATGAACCATCCGGTAACTGTAAACACTTGAAGAACACCTACGAGTTTCTCTGTCTGGACTTCCACCTCCACCCTACGATTTCTATAGGGACTTTCATTTGCCAGCAGAAGACAGTTATTTCCACTAGTCCCACAGAGAAGACTGGGTCTTAGCAAGATGCTAGTGCCCATGAATCGGCCCAAGACAGTGAAAGTGGATTAAGAAATAGAATCCATCGGGGTGTTGAATTGGGACTCACTGTGGTAATTCCAGCCACATGACCCAGGATGGGGACCAGTCACCAGGCGGGGTCACGTTGT
The DNA here is from genome assembly GCF_900095145.1 of Mus pahari. Classification (NCBI taxonomy): domain Eukaryota; kingdom Metazoa; phylum Chordata; class Mammalia; order Rodentia; family Muridae; genus Mus; species Mus pahari. The sequence goes on from NC_034602.1 coordinate 64,909,731, forward strand.
GGTTAGAGTCCAGGGCTGCTGGGCTGCAGTCTTCCTGGGCCTCCTGTTCCTTGACTTCCAAAGCTTTGAGTACCACTGAGGAGGGGGTGCTCTTCAGTATGGCAACGGCCTCTGTCCGGCTGACCTCTGTGAGCTCAATCCCATTCACATTCAATAAAATGTCACCTGAGGCCAGAGAAGCAAAAGCAACCTCACTGAGTGCAAATGGGATTCTGTCCCGTGTGACAGGACAGAGGCTGACCGGGCACAGGGGCAGGGTGAGGAGAGGCATGGTTCTTCAGCTCACAGAGACACTAGACTGGGTCCCCTTTAGCAGATGGTAGAGCATGTGGGAATGACTTGTTGGGAATCTCTGACAATGGCCTAGCAACGGTCACTTGTTGCCTTACTTAAATAGCTTCCTTTACTACTTAACCAAAGACAAGCTGCAATTTCACTCTTTCAGTTTCCTAGTTTCTTGAGCACACAATGAGAGCAGTTGACATAAGGCTCCAGTGCCCGCATAGAGCCTGCTATGTACAAACAGGGACGGAAGCGGGAGTTAGCATCTGGCACAGGAGCCCAGGGCAGACAAAGAATGGCCCTGAACCTGAGCTTTCACAGTTACCATTTCTAGTCAAGACCTCTCTGTGTGTCACATTAGCTAAGCACCTACTCTGTGCAAAACAGCTCCAATATGTGACATGCTACAAGGCATCTCGTTACGTCACTTCTTGTCAGAGCTCATTCTTCACCACCGGTGCTTGTGCAGCAGGAGAATTTAAGATGGATCTCCCTACCCTTAATGGCTAGTCTTTGAACTATCCCTGGGTTTGTTGTTATTGTTGTTGTTTGTTTTTGTCTTGCCTCTTATACATCATCTTTTTTCACACAGAATAATTGTAGTCAGGAGGAAAATGACAAGGGGTATCCTCAAATGATTGCTGATTTAAAAAAAAGAAAAAAGAAAAAGGAAAAAAAACCACCTTTGATTGTCTGCCTAAATCCTATACTGTGCCACACTCAAGTGTATGTATTTGAGAAACTTTTTTCTGTCTTAAATCTGAACCCTTCAAAAGCACAACTGTCCCTTTCCCTAGGTGACCTTTTCATGTGCTTGAACAGTGTTCTTGAGTACATGTACTTGCAAGGTAAACTGGGTACTTTCCTTTATGTAGAGGAGCCCAGAACATGAGTGGCTAAGAGAGGTCCATTTCTCACCTATGAGTAAAGTCCCACTAGTGATATTTAATTATACCACTGAATCAAGATCTCTCAATAAATTCACCCCCCATTTGGCCCACCAAATGGTACAATCCATAGAATCCATAGGGCTGTTAGATTGCGTGGAACGAAATTGTGCTTTAGAGGCACCTTGCTCATGGGTGTAGAGGCTGTCTGCTCAGCCCGGAAAGTCCAGGGGCTCTAGCTTCCCTAGCAAAGCTGCCTCACGCCTACTCCCGTGCACTAAGAGGGGTGAGCCTAGACTACAGCTACACTCATCCTGCTCAAAGGGACACAGCAGTCACGGCTAGTTCCCTCTGACATGCTCTCCTTGACTCTGGGAGAGCAGCTAGCAAACTCAGCAGCGAGCTGCTAGCTCCGCCCCAGGCTCTGCCACCCCCGCGCCTTCACTCTCTTTTGAGTTTGTACCTGTTTTTATTCTCCCGTCTCTGCTTATGACTCCTCCGGGTTCGACACTGATGACATAGATGGGCAAGTCCCATTCCCTGTGGGATGCTCCCCCTCCGACGGTCATGCCGAGAGATTCGCTGGGGTCTTTCCGGACACTCACAACCTTCTCATGACAAGTGGCTGCGGACTGAAGGCAAAGACACAAAGAACATGGCGCATGCGCTCACAAGGCCTCTCCGCGCTTGTGCACGTTCTCCCATTTGCATCAAGAGAGTTACAGCATCTCAAATTCCATCCAGCATCACAAATACAGCCTCGCAAATTCCAAGGGTTGACTCCGAGAAGTTTACATTGTAGAACGGAATACTAAACGTACAGAAGGCAACAGCCTGGGGACCATGGTAGAAATCTGGATCGTATAAATTTGGACTGGATTCCGAATCTCTCAAGGGAGTCAGCCATTTCTGACAACAGTAGGCCAACTTCTCAGAACACTAACTGTTCATGGATATCAGTACGTCTTTCATATTTAAAATCATATCGATTAATGGAATGTGTAGAAGTTTGAGGGGCACATGCTAGCACATACATGTGGAGGTCAGAGGACAACTTACAGAAGCTGGCTCTCTTACTCCACTGTGTGGGTCCCAGGGATCAAACCCATTCTGGTGGGCTTTACCCACTGAGCAATTTTGCCAGCCCAGCAAGCTTTTCTAGGTTTAAATTTTTTCTTACATAATGGACCTCGGGTGATGGCTTGTTGGCTGTAGTGTTTCCTGCACAGGTCTGAGGACCACTGTTCAGATTTTGTAGCACCCATAGAAAAGCCAACCATATAACATGGTGGCTCATGTGTAATCCAGAGTTCAGGGATCCACGGAGAGAGATGGCGAGTTAAGACTCATCAATTATGCAAGCTCAGCTTAGGTGCAAAGCAATCTCAGTAAATAGGGTAGAGAGCAACTAATAAAGATACCTGGTGCCATGCTCTGGCTTCTGAATGCACACGCTCACACATGCGCATGCATCCACGTGTTTGTAAATACACATAGGCACGTGCACGCAAACTATACACAGATGCAAAAATTTGGCCTATTTTATACATCTTTCCCATTTTTGGTGCATTCCAAGCAGCTGAACCAAGTGGCTGAGCACCAGGACTGCACTTGTCCTGAGTCCCTGTTGGCCTTCTCCCTTCCCCACCAGTGGGAGAGAAAGCATGAGAGAGAGAGAGACAGACAGACAGACAGACAGACAGACGGCCTCTTTATTTAAATAAATAAAGCCTCTCTGTGGTATAGGTCATTTATATGTCTAATGAATGAAAATATAACACATTCTACTTAATTCAGCTGGTTAGATACAAGCTTCAGGTAAGATTTAAAAAAAAAAATCTCACATGTAGTTTGACATTAATGAATACTGTCAGATAACTTTAAAACACTAACAGTATTTATTGGGAAGAAGGCACCAGGAAGTCCCTATCCATAAAACTACTTACCAGGGTAGACTTGGTCTATCTAGATTGCTTCCCATACATAAACATGAAACTTAAGGATTTATCTAGAATGTAACCAGCTAGAATTTTTGAATAAAGGTGCTCTTGGGCTCCTGATTATAAAGCAGAGATGTTTTCTGTGAACATTACTTTAAAAACTCAACCTATGGCCTGATATGGAAAGAAAAATATATTCATTCATTCCATCATCTCTGTTTCAGAAAAAGGCTGCATATAAGGGCTTTTGGTTGTTTTTACACATTGATTTATTTCTCTCTGTGCATGGATATTTTGCCTACTACAGGTATGTGCACCGCCAGGCGTGAGCAGTGCCCTCAGACACAGAAGAAGGCATCAGATGCCCTGGAAGTAGAGCCATAGAGAGTTGTCAGCTGCCTTGTGGGTGCTGGGAACAACTGGATGGGGTCTTTTGCAAGAGGACCAAGTGTCCTCAACCACTGAGCCCCGTTCTAGCCCTGTTTGTTTTTAGTAACAAGTGCCACAATGGCCTGCACTATCAAGGAAAGAGGCTACTGGAAGCTGTTCATCACCATGACAGAAAGCAAAACCAAGGTCAGAGGACTCTTGATCTGCATTGGACAATGTGTTGCTTAGACACCATCTAAATGAAGTATAGACTGGCATCTAATAGAAGCCACAGACAAGAACAAACTGGGCTGAATCTCCTGGGGCCTCTGAGATGGCTCAGTAGGCAAAAGAGCTTGCTACCAAGCCTGCTGATCTTAGTTTAAGCCCTGGGACCAATATGGTGGGAGGGAGGAGAGAGCCAATTGCCTCAAGTTATCCTCTGACCTCTACACATACACCATAGCATATGTGTGTCTACATGCATACACACCTAGACCTACAAAATAAATGAATAACTTAATATATCTTTCTTTAATTTCTGGATTTGAATGCCGTAAGACAAGACATGTGCTCCTGGCTTGTCTAAGTCCCCGCTCCCCTAATTTTCCATGGGCTTCAAGTATGACAAGTGTCTTCCTAGTCTTTTGTGCAAACACAAACATTAAAAATAGCAGGGGGTGGGGCATAGCAAGGGAATCCTAATTTCCAGGCAGGTTGGGAAACTCAAAAACCAGAAATCAAGCAAAGCACTTGTCACCTCTGAAAGCAAATGGAAAACAGTCCTTATGTAGAAGGATTCCTGGTAAAGAAGTATGACATGCATTTGGCTTACACTAGAAAGCAGGTCCCTTAGAAGGCTTGCAAGCTGGGATTTAACACTGCCCAGCGCCTTCCTCCTCACGCCTGCTTGGATGGGAGACACCTGTCACCTTCCATCCTCTCCTCACGCCTGCTTGGATGGGAGACACCTGTCACCTTCCAAATATGAAGACGGGACTTTGGCCTTTTAGTTTCATGAGCAGTGTGTCTTGAAACGACAAAGTCCAGAGATAGCCCTTAGACACATTCAAGTAAACAGCTTTCCCAAGAAGCAGCTCCTCACAGGAGCTGCCGACATGCCTGGCTGGGCCTCACCTTGGAAACAGTGTTCCTCTCCCCTGGGCCTGGGGACTGCTGCCCATTGCTCAGCCAGCCAGCTTCTTGAAAGATGTCTGGGCTGGACTGTCGAACTTGGCGGGACACGACGAGATGGACGCGCCTTTCACTGGCCTAGACAAGAGGACATTAAATTAGCCACATGCACAAGGCCTTACCAGGATAGCACTTTCGTTTTGACTTTTATTTAATGGAAAGTAAAGTCCCTAAATTTCTTTTCTTATGAGGTGTCGGAGACTGAGTCCAGGGCCCCTGTGGAGGCTAGGTTAGCACTGCCTACCCCTGACCCTCGAGATTTTTTTTTCTTTTTAAAAACTGTGGTCAAAGATGGCAGGACATATTTTTAAAAGATTTGTCTTTAATTATGCATATGTGTGCATGTATATGGGTATGTGCATGGGAGTGCAGGTGTCCTCAGGGGCCAGCGGGGGGGGGGGGGAGGACATTGGATTTCCCTGAAGCTGGTGTACAGGTAGTTGTGTGCCACCAAGTGTGGTTGCTGGGAACTGAACTCAGGTCCTCTGCAAACACAGTGTACACACTTAATCACCGAGCCCCTCTCTCCCGTCCAGAAAACTCGAGATTTTTTTCCTGTCAGTGTCCAGCTTGCACTCTCGGCAGAAAGGTCTGACTCAGGCAAGTCTCTGAAGAGACACCAATGAGATCTCACTGATGTACGTTTCGTGACAAGCTCAGCTGCAGGCTGGAAGGCTTTCTGAACGTTTCCCCTTGCTTTATTGTAAGGCGCCTGGTGTGAAGAAGTCCACGTTATGTATTCATTCCAGATAGAAGGTCAGCAGCGAAGAGAGAGAAGCAAGGTGAGAGGCAGCAAGTCTGACACTGCGGAAATGGGGATGCTGTGACGGCCGCTGATTCTGATCCCTACGCACACGGACGGGTACTTGGGCAGAAGATTCGGAAGAACAAATGCGTTGCTTATTGGAAAGGTTCATTCCCCATGGTAAATTACTGATTAGCTGTCTGCCATGGATCAATTTCCTGCATCTCTGATGGCAAGTGTTGGAACCTAGACACTTGCCAGTCCTCAAGGTGTCAGATCTGCAGGGAAGATAGGCCAGACCCTGGGCCTGCAGGTGTCATGAAGCAAGGTTGATTCCCCAAACGGAAATGACTAGTGGATCCTCCTACCACTTCAGTGAGAAGTGCAAAAAAGAGGCACGGCTCCATTTGGTAAGAAAGACACTTGGGGGAAGCCAGGTTTTGACACCAGGAAGATGAGGGAATATAAGGTCTGGTAGCTCCTCCTCTCCTCGTTCCAGCTCCTGACCACTCACCACAGCAGAAACAGACGCTGATATATGCACACACTGCCCTTCATGGGTATGGTTACAGGGCCATAGAGAAATCCGGTCACAACAAAGGGCCTGCAGTGTGTATGTCCATTAGCTCAGGCAGTGGCAGCTGTCTGATGCTTGCCTTTTGCTGGCAATGGCTTGAATGTGTGTGTCCCCCATGAGTGGAAATTTTAACCCCCAAGGTATTACCAGGTGGGTCTTTGACTCAGTCCCCATGAACGGGATTGGTGCCCTTACAACAGAGCGCTCAGCACATGAGGATACACAAGAAGATACCACATATAAGTCATTTGGGGGTGGCGGTGGTTCAGTGGGTGAAGGGCCAGCTACACAAGCATGGGGGACCCGAGTTCAGATCCCCAGAACCCATGTGAAGATGGGGGAGGCAGCAAGGGTCTGTACCCTAGTGTTCTATGAGACGGAAGGCAGAGACAGGGGAATCCCCACGAGCTCTCTGGTGCATGCTTTAGCAAGCAACTAGAAACTTTCAGACAGAGTGGATGGTGAGGACTGACACTCCAGGCTACCCTCTGTGCTCCCCGAGCCTCCTGTGGCATGGGCTCGCCCACGCTCACACACACACACACACACACACACACACACACACACACACGAATGCATGCACGAACATATATATGTGTACACCACGCAAACAGAGAGATGTCAACAGGAGGGGGCATTTCCAGATATGGAACCTGCCTGCGTCTTCTCAGAACTGGAAGAACCACATTTCTGTTGCTCATATGAGTAAAGTCACTCCCTTTAGAGGACTTCGTTTCTAAAGCAGTCCACAGAGACTAGGACACCACTTCTCTCGTCGTCCTCTCCAGGACACATAAGTCCCTCTGCACCCCTACCCCAGGGACTCCCCCCACACACACTCAGGAACTAGGGCATTAAGTACTAATAGCTCTGCCAATGCACTTGGTTTAGCACTGAGCAGCCCAAACCCTCCTTACACTGATATCTCTATTCCAGGTTCTCTTGAAACTCAGAGATCATCAGGAGGGTGATTATAACTTTTAATATGCTTCTTGGGATATAGTTAGAATGTGATAAATCTCGCAATGGATGGCCTGCTCTGGAAACTGTTCATTCCATACCCATTTAGGAAATGCTACTGAATGACCCAACAGAGGAAGCCAGAGCTTCATGCACAGCCCTAACTTACTGAGTCAGTGCTTGCATGCTCTTCCTTTGCTAGCCTATCTTGAATTCCCTGGGATCCCTTACTGCAGCTGAGGCTTGCGTTAGAACAGCACAGATTTCAGGTAACAACACATCAAGGAGAAAGCTAGCACAGAGATCTATGGCCTAGCCAACAGTTCAGTTTCTGGAAGAGAGTGTTGTAATAATGTATCTCTTCCCCAGGATTGCAAGCCTCACTTACCCTAAGAGGTTATCTTCAAGAACTCTCCGAAGTAAAAACTTATGGGGAGCTAAGTAGCAATAAACGTTCAGGTCAAAACCTCAATCCCTGAGCCCCAGTCTGCTCTCTTATCTTTGGGGAAACTCCACTGTTGAGAAGGCTGCTGGCAGCGCTTTTGCTCTGGGCTGGGATTGTACCCTGCTTGTCTTGGACAGCGAGCAGAGCCGGCTCTGAGCAACACCTTAGAAGAAACGTGAAAGCTGGAGAATCCCACATGGCTCAACTCGCCAGGCAAAAGTCCAAATTGCCAAGCTGTTTAACTCACGTTGTTTGAGCACACATTTCTCATTGGGCTCTCAAATGCTGGCTCGACAATGAAGCGTTGGCAGGACTGACACCCAGATCGATAACACGGGTATCAATTTCCTTGCAAATAAGTCCTCTGCAAATAAGGCTCGATCTGTGGCTCGTACCAGCCACCTCGTTAACTGTTCCCAGGAAGGCTATTCTGTGTACTTTCTCTTCATAGCCCTCGAGATATGAAGTAGGCTCACGTGTTTGTGCTGGCACTAACTCTAGGAGCAGCTGCAGGCAGGCTTGAGAAACAGTCCCGGGTACTAGAGGCTTTCTTTCCCCCGGTGTGACTGTGATATGTGAAAGGGGAGACAAGGTAGAGGCACAGAAGGGGCGTCTTTGTTTCACACCCACAGATACGCAGGAAACTGTGCACTGCAGAGTTGTTGTTTTAATGGGAAACGGTGGCTTAGGAGGGCAATGATAATACAGGCAGAGCAAAAGTTGATAGAGAACCTGTATATGGCAGTGCATCCCTCTCACTCAGCCAAGGAATTACCCTAACTGTAAGGAAAACTGAAATTGAGTTAAGTCATTTGTGCTGCTTTGGGGACACAGACACGGACAAACACCTGCATATACATGCTATATGCTTAAATTATTGTTATTGTTATTATTTATTTTGAGACAGAGTCTCGCTATGTAGCCCTGACTGGCCTGAAACTCACTCTCCGCTGCCTCAGCCTCCTGGGTGCTGGGATCAAAGCTGTGCCCCGAGTGAGCAGTTAGCCAGCTCCCAGGGGTTTACCTGCTGTCTTCCTTGTACTGGCTTTGCAGTCTTTCAAGTTAAGGAGTCTCCATCTCCTCCACCGTGCTGCAGTGTTATTCTCTACAAACACGTGAAACGGGGCAAGGGAACCAAACTGACTGCTAGGTGTCACGATTGCAGTCTAGGTCTGCAAGAGAGGCGGATTTGAAAGGACCGTCCCTTGACACAGGCGGAGAGGAGCTAAAGCGGAACCAACAGAGTCAGCTGTTAGGAGAGATGCTTTCTGCTCAGCCACCCTTTAAGAAGGGGATGACCTTTCCTCCCCTTTAAGAAGGGGATGTAGCTCACGTGGAGAACCTAACATCTTTCTGTCTCATGTCTCCTAAGTGCTGGGATTATAAACATATACCACCATGCCCCACTCAACGATTTCTGCAAAACCAAATAAAACAGAAAATCCAAATTCATGGAGCTTGAGACATGGATCCTTAGTGAGAGTGCTCAAAAGTCTGAATTTCACCCTTAGGACCCACATGATGGACAGAGAAGTGACCTCTCCTACAAATTTGTCACCTGACCCTGACTGCACATTTGTGCGTGCGTTTGTGCATGCGCACGCCAAACAAAACAAATATAATTAAAAACTGTTTCTTAACAAAATTCATCCTATGCACTTGACTCTATAAAAAGGAAGCAGCGGTCCAGCATTAACTGACCTTCAATAGACACTTGCGGGACGGGTGTTTCACACTGCTCAGTGATCTCATTTCTTCAACATTTAAATACCGTTCTTGCTTCATCCAGCTCATGCTACCAAAGCCCTGGGTACTGTGGCTCTCTGCTTGCATTCATGCAGAAGGTCACAGATATGTGAGAGATGTCAGACATCATCAAGTCTACATTTTTCTCTGTGGGCCCTGCTTCTCAATTCAATGACAACATATTGCCATGCTGTCAATCAACTCATGTGTCCTTGCTCCCCAAAACAGGGAACTGCGCTTTCCTAAGTAGTATGTGGCAGTTAAATATAGCACAAATTAAAAAGCCTGTCTTTAAGTTGAACTACAGTCAATTCTAGCCATGTCTTGTAAGACAAGACCAAATCATTGCCTACCGTGACAACCATCTTTAAAGGTGGCCTAATTCCATCTCGCTTTTGTCTTTTCTGGGGCAGCTAGTCCTACTCTTCACCATCGGTGCTTGCAATGTGAGCCCTGGCCCCACTCTAATGATGCTGAGTATGGCTGGGGTGTAGAATTGGACCAAGACAATACATTCTAGTCTAACCATCTTAGTGGTGTCTTCTTGCTAGATGGACCAGCAGCACAGAGGGCATCAGGATGCAGTCCCATCTTGTTATTTCACGAGAAGGCTACTGTCTCTGTGTTCTACAGGGACAAGAGGTACAGACATCTGTTTCATTATTAACAATTAATTGGAAGGTGGCAGAAAGGTTGTCAGGCCTTCACAACAGCACAGCATGTCTCTGAAACTGTACGATGGAACACAGACCCTCCTTGGCAGTACAGACATTAGAACCAACTGCTAAGCCAGACGCATGCCAAAGTCACCAGTCATCCTTGTTGACTATACAGATATAACAATCCAAGTAACAAGGCCAGGAACAAAGTTCTCACCCTTACCCTCCCTTTTGGGAGTAAAAGATCTCAGGGAAAATTATTTCCACAGAGCCAGAAATGGCAGGCTTTGGGAATATAGGTCTAGAATATGCTAATAGTGCATGGGAAGCTGATATATGAGCTTGGTGTAAGCAAACCTAGAATTTGCCCATCTCTGAGGTTTTAGTAATAAGCACTGCCTGATATATATATATATATATATATATATATATATATATATATATATATATATATATATTTAAATCATGACTCTTCTACAGAGTAAACCCTCTTCCGTAAGTTAAACAGCATCAGAGGCCCAGTCACAGAGACAGGAAATTGAGGAGCTCTGAGGAAAGTTGGTAAGAAGATCTGGGCACCCCAGATCCCACAGCCAGAAAGGAGGATTAGATCCGACACTGGCTCTATTCTCCTTAGTAGCCTGTAGCCCCACGTACATCATCATCATCATCATCATCATCATCTCAGCTGCACATCATAGTGTAGAACCAAGAGACTGAGAGATGAAGGAAATATTGCTGGTGACTTATGCAGGGCCATGCAGAAGACAATGACACAGTCAACATAAGAATCTCCTGCCTGAAACACAGAAGTGGATGCTCACAGTCAGCTATTGGATAGAGCACAGGGCCCCCAGTGGAGGAGCTAGAGAAAGTACCCAAGGAGCTGAAGGGGACTGCAACCCTGTAGGTGGAACAACAATATGAATTAACCAGCACCCCCTGAGCTCGTGTCTCTAGCTGCATATGTAGCAGAAGATGGCCTAGTCAGCCATCATTGGGAAGAGAGGCCCCTTGGTC